>NW_009259490.1:1571051-1582391 GCF_000687185.1 Egretta garzetta | reverse complement strand
AGGACCTACAGCCAGCACTACTGTGTCAGGGCCATCAGTGTCAACAAGCCCAGTGCCAGGCACCACCTCTGGAGTCCCTGAAACCGAATCCACCACCAAAACGACCACTTCCGTCCCCACAACATCGGGACCCACTCCCCGCAGCACCACTGGAGTAACAGAAACATCTACCCACGAGACCACTACCACTGGGACGGGGAGCCCTTCGACGGGATCAAGTACTACCACCACCACCACCACCACCACTGTGAGCTCCACAACGCAAAAAGCCTCCTCCTCAGGACCTACAGCCAGCACTACTGTGTCAGGGCCATCAGTGTCAACAAGCCCAGTGCCAGGCACCACCTCTGGAGTCCCTGAAACAGAATCCACCACCAAAACGACCACTTCCGTCCCCACAACATCGGGACCCACTCCCCGCAGCACCACTGGAGTAACAGAAACATCTACCCACGAGACCACTACCACTGGGACGGGGAGCCCTTCGACGGGATCAAGTACCACCACCACTGTCAGCACCATGATACCAGGACCTACAGCCAGCACTACTGTGTCAGGGCCATCAGTGTCAACAAGCCCAGTGCCAGGCACCACCTCTGGAACAACTCCAACAGAATCGTTTACCACTACTTCAGGAACAACCTTCAGTAAGTTTACCCCAGTCACTGCAACTACCACTACCATAACCTCCGAAATTGTTTCCTCTGCCTCAATTAGTACTTCTGCTCCAACTGAAACATCAAGTGCATTCACCATTGCAGGAAGTTCTACGTATAGTACAGTTACTCCACTCAGTACTTCAAGTTCAACTAAAAGTCCACCACCACCCACTCCTGGAAGAAATTGTTCTATTTTGCCTAATGAATCTTATGCGGTGAGTAGATTTCATGAGGGTGTTTAGCATTCTGTTTTCGATTGAGAACTGGGCACATAATTCCAGTATTGGTAACAGAGTAGGTATTAATCTGGATAGATAAGGAAGTATCAGTCCATTCTATTTCTTTCTGTTTTCTTGTGTATCAGCATGACTTCCAATGGTATTCAGTTTCATAGCTTATATATTGCTATTAGTTCTTCAGGGGTAGTTTTAAAAAGGCTTTGTTCAAGTAATTAGATCTCAGCTCAGTGATTCTCTTTATATTAGGATAGCTTTGATGAAGAGGTAAGGAAGGGCTAAATGGTGCTAAACTATCTTTTTCTGCTTTTGAATAGGTCTAGAGTGGGGAAAAGTTGTTTGTGTGTTTACAGGGCAGCTTAACAAGAAACTACAGGGTTGAACTAGTCTGAGTTTGCATTGAGTCATACTTGGTGATAGTCTGGTTTCAGGAGAGGACTGTGAAACGGATCACCACTTTCAAATGCTCATGAAATTTGACTTAGAGTTCCGAGTTTTTTGGAACTCTCTACATCTGACAGACAAGCTACAATGTACAAGTCTTGTACATTTCTAAAGCCTCCTCACAGCTTAGGTATCTACCAACTTACACAGTAGATCTGCAGGGATAGAAATTATACATGGCTGAAAAAATGGTGGAAGATAGAAAAAATGCATACAATCATAATGCAAGCACGTAATCACCTTAGACATTACTCCCCACATAGCTGATGTTCACTGTAGCTTTAGCTATTGATCTGTTCTAGGCATTCATGGAAGGGGATTGATCATATATTGATCACTGATATTTATCAGCGTCTTTCACTATCAATTAGAGAGGGAGTCTATTTGATGAGATTAGATCAGATATCTAACTTTTAGACAGCTGAAACTAAAAAAGGCAATTCCCACTTCAGGTTACTTTTATAAGTAATGTGTTTCATTTAGCAGCTCTCAGTAGTGCTAGCCCATCTTGCAGCCCTTGATGGTGCTGACTGCTGCACTTTCTTCCCATTTTCAGACTTCTGGTGGTGAAAAAATTGTCAATAAACATATGGCACTTTAATACTCTGCATAAGATATTCAGGCATAACTGTTGTCAGTCTGACTACTTCATAACGTTTCTTTCTGTCTTCCCCTTCTCCGAATCTTTCCAAACACAGCCGGGTGAGTCATGGGAGCTCTGTAACTGCACTAAGGCAGTATGTATAGAAGACAATATAGTCCAGGTGGTTCCCATAATCTGTAATCCACCTCCTAAACCTACATGTACCAATGGGCTTTCTCCTGTGCAAGTCATTGATAAGGATGGATGCTGTTGGCACTGGGAGTGTGATTGTAAGTATACATTTTGTTGCATATTTTATCTCCTGTGGGAACAATATTAGTGTCCAGAGCAAGAATATTTATCAGGGAACAAGTATCACACAAGGCTGTGAACGTCAGACTTCTAGTGTTGGTCTGAAGTGCTTCAGTGATTCTTTTTAGCTAATCGGGGGCTTCTGCCTAGTTTGCCATCATTTCTATGTAACTGTTATGTTAGTAGAATAAATTTGTTTCCCAAGGCAGGACTTAAATGTCCAGCTGTTGACACCTGTAAGCTAGAAGCCTACATATAAGTTACTTTTTCAGACTATCGGTAAAGGTATATCTAGGGTACAGTTAATCTTATTTTAACTTGTCTATTGGAAATAAGTCAGACGAACTGTGCCCTGAAAGTGCCTGGTTTTCTCTATTATTGGCGAGTTCTAGATAATGAGCTCATGTATTGACATATTATACACTCTAAAAATTTAAATGCCTCAAGTTAGATGAGAAGAATCCCACACATACAGATTTTGTTTGTAGTCTGATCTGATTCTGTGTGTTGCCATAAGAAGCTAACCTAACTGTTTGTTTTTGTAGGCTACTGCACTGGCTGGGGGGACCCACATTACATTACTTTTGATGGACTGTACTACAGCTATCAAGGGAATTGTACATATGTCCTTGTGGAAGAGATTTATAAGGAAGTTGACAACTTTGGTGTCTACATTGATAACTACCATTGTGATACACGGGATGTAGTCTCCTGTCCTCGAGCACTCATTGTGAGATATGAGACTCAGGAAGTGCGCATAGCAACAGTCAGACCAAATACTGTACAAGTAGAGGTATTGGAGAATGTTACCTTTGATTTCTTGATTAAAATATTAATACATCATCAACCTAATAATTACATTCACAAAGTTAGGGAAAAAAATTAAGGAGGAATCTGTGTTTTAGATTTAATACCACTTTGGATTATAAAATAGGACTGCTTTGAAAGACTGCATTTTTGACTCTGAATAGGGGGAAAAATTTCTACAACTTCTTCCCTTTTTATCTCAAGTATTTGCAGTGCCTTATCTCTGCTAAATACACAAACCTAGACAAATTTCTAGGAGTTAAGGATATAAAATAAAATAATTTATAATTAATATTTATGTAACAAAGGTAAAGAATAAATGTTCAATGGGAGGATACAACGTAAACTAGATATTATAATGAAATACTGAGCTTAAGTATTTTTAAAAAGTACTAATTTTCATTGGTGTCATTTTTAACTTTTCAGATTAGGGGCTCTTCTGTGTTTATTTCATTGATAAACATGATGCCCCTGCTTTGGGGCTTTAAAATTGGGTGAGAAGTATTTGGTTTTAGGTTTTTGTGGGATTTGTTTGCTTTATTTTTGTACATTACTGTGTGGGAATATTACAAGTTAGATTGCAGCATCTTGTTGAAAATTTGCAGCATCTAGATCTGTGTTTTTTTCCAAAGCAAGTAAATCTACCCTTGCTGAGTAAAGATAGTAGTGTTACTTACATAGGTATATGATGGCTACTGTATTGAAACAGATAATAAAGATTTGGTCTTATTTCTTTCACTTAATTTTCCTACAAACATGTTCCCTTCATACCAAGAAAGTTAAAAATGTGTGCACTAGGAATTTAGGAGAATTTTATATTGCACTTTCATGGGATGTCCTCAATGCCATCATCACTGTAATAAATCTGTTGAGTGTTAGAATTTAGCTGGTTTAAACTCTGAATTTTGGCCTTGTTTATCAGTGGCTGATAGACATTTTCTTTGGCTCAGAGAAGAAAAGTTTGACTTTCTAGTGACATAAAAGGAAACACAAGCATACTTATTAGAAACTAAAAGGACATTATTTGCCTTTACATTCTATCTCCAGTGCAAAGTAGTGAACTATCAATTTTTTTCTAAAGTCAAATATGTATGAATATATCTCTTCTGTTTTCTTTTACTTATTAGGTGACAGTAAACAAACAGGCAGTGGCTTTGCCTTATAAAAAATTTGGATTGAGCATCTATGAGTCAGGCATAAACCGCGTAGTGGAAATTGCTGACCTAAAAATGAATGTGACCTACAATGGCTTATCCTTTTCTATCAGAATGCCCTACAGCCTGTTTGGCAACAACACTCATGGACAGTGTGGTAAGGCTTACTGTTGTAATTTTTGTACTCTCAGAAACCCACAAACAGGTAAATGATAGCCCTGCCACAAAGATAAATGGAATTTGATAACATATCTGTGAGTGAATTCTTTCTCCCCTTACCAATTTTAGGTACTTGCAATAACAACACGGCAGATGACTGCATGTTGCCAAATGGAGAAATAGCAGAAAACTGTGAAACCATGGCAGATCATTGGCAGGTTGTTGATCCCTCCAAACCGCAGTGCTCTCCAGGCCTAATTCCTACAAAAGGACCTAGCACAACCCCAACGCAGCCTTGCAAAGAATCTTCCATCTGCAAGCTTCTTTTGGGAAGGTAGACATTCCTCTGGGGTTTATAAGCCTTTGATCTTCAAATTAAGTGGCAATTTTAGGATTTATTTCTCCATAAAAAGTGTTTCTAACTATAGCTCCATTTCTTGTAGCTTTCTGGGTTGCTTCCATTCCTTTTACTGTTTCTAGATGTCATTCTTTCTGATAATTTGCTTCCAGCCCTCTGGCTGCTACAGTGACATTTCTTCTTGTCCTCACATTCTTCTATGTTCTCTGCTCTCCACTGTCCCGTGCTCTTGCCTTTTCCCACACTCACTTGGCGGAAAACAGAGTAACTAATAATGATAAATGTTTCTGTTTCTAGTGTGTTTGAGCCATGCCATGGCTTTGTCCGGCCTGAAAAGTACTATGCAGCCTGCGTTTTTGATAGTTGTGTAGTTCCCAACTTAGACCTGGAATGCTCAAGTCTGCAGATCTATGCTGCCACCTGTGCTGATCAAAGTGTATGCATTGACTGGAGAAGCCATACCCATGGTGTTTGCTGTAAGTATTGGCCGTTTATCTTGAACTGTTAGGGAAGCTAGTATGGAACTGTTTCAGCAATAATGTCCTAATGATAAGTCATATTGCTTTCTGAGCAGTGAAGCCACCAATAAATCGCATCAGCTGCTTTACTTAAGTAATTTTACAGGTAACGTTTTTAACAATGGAAATTATAAATCAGCCTGCAAAAATATACAACTATTGACTGTGCCAGAAACCTCTGTAAAGAGTAGATTTTTTTTGTACACAGGCAGTTTTCTGTTTTGTAGGCATCAGCAGATCACTCTGTATTTAGTGACATATGCGTTCATTTTCAGCTGTAGTAAGAAGAAGACAGAGGGTAGGAATACACTCTCCTTTGAAAACTTGTCCAAAAGAGACCAAAATTATGAAAAAAATGTGATCAAGATATAGACTCTTTGCTTTATCGCCTTAATATAAACTATGGTGCTATATTTCTATGGCTCATTTGCATATAATAATTTCATTCAGAGACATGAGTCTGATATCTGGGGTTTTTTTCTCTTTGAATCTCAAGATTGTCGAAGATACGTAGGAAAATAAGTAGTCAGTGTTTAATTTCTTGGCGTAAGATCATGGGGCTTTTATATGATATCGTTACTGAGCTCTTCCTCCTTTTTATTCTCCCACTCCAGCTTACAAATGCCCCTCAGATAAAGAATACAGAGCATGTGGTCCTATTAAAGAGATAACCTGCAAATCAAGGTAAATAATCCCTTCACTGTTAGTTATAGCTCATACAACTAACTATTCAGTCATATCTAATGCATAGGTGGATGAGAGAAATCAACCTCCTGTCATGTCTTAAATTGACTGTCAGATTTGGTACAATTGTTCTCTTGATCCTAAAGCCTGGACTGTTTATGGTTTTTGGGTATACCAATCCTTAAATTGCAAATGTGCAGGTCATTTGACACTGTATCTTCAGTGAAAGGTTATTTGGCATAATCTTCATCTGTGTGCCTGTGACAGTAATGGTGTTCCTCTGAACGTTTTGTCTCATACAGTCAACAAAATGAAACTTCAGCTAAACAAGTGGAAGGTTGTTTCTGTCCTAATGGAACAATGTTGTATGACTCTGGTGTGGATGTCTGTGTGAACACCTGTGGTGAGTTTTACTGCTTCACTTGCATGCATGTTTGTTTCCTCTTTGTTGTTTCCTTCTCATGCATGCAACATAGATCTCACTGCATGCTGTACTTGTACAACATATAGTAGAGATGTCTACTGTCATATGAGTGGTAATGGAGATTTATTTTGATATTTTCACAGGCTGTGTTGGAGTGGATAAGATACCAAGAGAGGTATGCTGCCATATGCTCTTGTATTTCAAGTAGAGGCTACAGGTGGGGAGAGGAGAGTGGTCTCCACTGGTGCAGTCTTCTTTTGTAGTCTCCCAACTTTTCATTCCTGTTTTAACTTCCAATCTTTTTAATTGGTAACCATGCAATCACTCACTTTATTTTCTTTAATGGCAGTTTGGGGAGAAGTTTACAGTAGACTGTCAGGACTGTATTTGCCTGGAAGGTGGAAATGGCATTGTATGTGAGCCTCATGAATGTGCCGAACAAAACAAGGCCAGTTGCAGTGGAGAAGGCTTCTATGAGGTCAATGAAGTCAATTCTGAAGACTCCTGCTGTCCCCTTGTTACCTGCAGTGAGTTTATGCTTTTGTTTCTAATCTTTCTCTACCTTTTAAGAATAGAAAGGAAAAGACAGCTGAACTAGTTTAGCACCAGAGACCTGCAGCACGGAGTCACAAAATAGTATCTTTCCTCAGGCTTTTTAAAACTAGCTTGCCCGGTGTTAGGGAAAATACGTTTATTATTACATGTTTGCAATGACTCAGCATAACTTAATTTACAGTTATGGGGCTCAGCATAACTGAATCTATAGTTCTTGAGTCCAGGATCACATTTTATTCAAGTAAAATGCAGATAGATGATGGAATTCAATGTGGGTTTTCATTTTGTGGCAGTTGCCTACAACCTTGGAGAGAATAGCAGTTGTCCACTACTTCTCTGCAAAGAATTGTTATACTTTTTTAACACTTGTTAATTACATAGTAGAAAAAGTTTCATAAACTAGTGCAGTCCCCCAGTCCAGTGCTTGGATTCACTATGAAAAATGTGTTCTCTTTCTCCAATGTGTTTCTTTGGAGAGGATCTGAACTGTTTCCTAGCAATGAAAAGTCTATCCTAAATGCTTTGATAGATGCCTATTTCTAGTAGCTGTGATTTAGTGTACTTTCTGGCTTATTCCTTTTTTTTCAGAATGCAATACAAGCTTGTGCACATCTAAAGCCCCCAAGTGTACACTGGGATTTGAAGTTCATTCTCATATTCCCAGTGGTCAGTGCTGTCCTGTGTACCAGTGTGGTAAGTCCCTTGGAAATATATTACAATGATTAGCATTATATATTACATAATTTAGCGTCATACTTAGTAAGACTGTATGCAGTAGCCTATTAAAAGAGGTAATAAACACTGTCAGATTTTACAAATTGTTTACTATTAA
Source organism: Egretta garzetta (assembly GCF_000687185.1). Taxonomy (NCBI): domain Eukaryota; kingdom Metazoa; phylum Chordata; class Aves; order Pelecaniformes; family Ardeidae; genus Egretta; species Egretta garzetta. The sequence continues at coordinate 1,574,666 of NW_009259490.1, read as the reverse complement.
CAGTGGTTACTACTGCTATGGCTATGACAAAAAACTACAAAATCAGATGTAGATCAGGTGGCTCAAATTCAGTTTTCCTTGTTGTAAGTACATGTAAGAACAGCTACAGAATTAACTGGCACTGTGGTCTCAGCTTAATCTAGCAAAATGTCCCTGTAAGCATTCCCAACAGAAGATATCTTTCCAAAGTCTGCTTTGTTCTCGGTAATTGAAACAAGGAACTATTTGTACCTGTTAAGTGGACATTCTTGGCTATGAACTGGACCGCATATATTGGGCTGAATCCTCCTTCTGTTTTGCACATGCTGTGTTTGTTTTTGTACTTTATATATGTCATATCTGCTACCAGAAATGGGGAATAGCCAATTGTGGAAGAAATGAGTTTGACTAGAGTGGTAGAGTGGGGTGAAGACTTTTTCCCCCCCCCTCCCCCTATGTAACCACCTAACTCCTTGTTTGTTAACAGTTCCCAAGAGGGTTTGTGTACATGAGAATGCTGAGTTCTTGGTAAGTTCCTATTTCAACAGTCTTCTGAAAGAGCTTAAAAGACCATTTAGTATAGTTTATCAGAAGTGTTATGAGGTGGTTTATCTAGTACAATCAATATTTTAGAAATTTTCAAATTCCTGTCAGAAGTTCATTAATTTCACAAACCCTAATTTTTTTCTGAAAAGCTTGCTGTGTATGAAAAAGACTGAAGAGTTGTCTGTATGTCAGTATCAGAGAGAGGTTTGGGGTTAGAGTTAAGTGTGCATGCATTTTAAAAAGTCAGTCCACATTTACTGTCAGCACATTATTGCAGTTTTAAGACTGCTTTCAAAAATGAAAAGATGTGTAAATAAATATTATTCTAAACAGACTTAGATTCCTAATAAATTCTGCTTAGTCTAGTGATTGTTTTATTGCAGATATTTGTATGACACCTGTACTTTTAATATCTGAGTTTATTGTTGCTACATAGGACTTCAATAGACACATGTTAAATTCGGTATTTAAAATGTTGTCTTCATAAATGGCTAGCCAAATAGCTGACCAATAGTGTTTATGATTGTTTCCTTTTCCATTGTTTGGTTTACAGAGTTTTTGGAAATTAAGAAATTTGTCACGCATGTCATATCTCATTAATATATGAACTTTTTTGTCTTAAAATTTATAGCCTAATTCCTCAGTCTTTGTTGATAAGTGTCAGAATTGTTTCTGCACTAATGAAGTTAATGTCAGCACTCAACTGAATATCATCTCATGTGAACATATTCCATGCAACACGTACTGTGAACCGGTAAGTGACAAAATTAACACAAATGAAACCCCGCCCCATAATACCCATGTACATGAAAAGCAGTTTGATCAATGAGTGATATAAGCAAAGGACAGGGAGCAGAAATCCAGAGTCCAACTCCACCATGGATACCAACTGTCCTTGAGCAATCTGTTGCGTGAAGCTTGACTATGTAACTTACAGTGTTTGGTTCACACTGAGAAGATTGGCTGGGAAATTTCTGTAGAGCGCTTAATGGAGTGATATTTAATTATTAAGCATATTTATTAGAGTGATTAAATTCATTCCATCTGCTTTTATTACTTGTCTTCTGTTGGGTTGGAACACAGAAAGGCACAAATCTAGAGTGCACTTCAGAGCATAATCAATTAATGTGTTAGTATGTTTTCATTTATTTCTCAAAAACACGTCTACCACAGTGCTTTCATTTTTAATTAATTTTAATATGTAGGGATATGAACGTCAACCAGTGAAAGGTGAATGTTGTGGAAGATGTGTGCAGACTAAGTGTGTTATACGTACAGGAAACAATTCTAACCTCATCTTGAGTGTAAGTATGCTCTATGTCTTATGTTGCTACCAAATTTGTAAAGTTGCCCCTTTCAGAGAGGGAACATGTCCTTCTCAGAGGATAAGGCTTAGTGTAAGTTTGCACCTGCAAGGTCAGAGGCTCACCTAAAACAAAACCTATTTACAATTTTTTGGCCTGATAGGAAGGACTCATGAAATCAGATTTTCTGGAAGGCTCTTCCTGGTATGACAAATCCAATATCCAAATCAAAATCCTCTCCAAATCCATTGGCAGGGTTTTTCTTGTGATATCTGGAAGCTTGGGCTTTTCTATATTATTTGTTTTCTGTATACTTAAAAACACTAGTTAAACCTGCTTATGAAACAATTTTATTGCCCTTGTACAGTGAAAGTTTAGGGTTGTTCTTAATTACCAGATAACAGTTTAGCTTTCCCTTGGCAAAATCCATTGGCAGGGATGATTTTGTTAATAACTCTAATGCACTGTACATACTTTAAGGGACTTTTATTTTCCAAGGAGAACCTACGTGAAACTGAAGATTCTTGCCACATATGGCATACTGCAATACATGTAATAATCTGTACCCGAAACAGCTGTTAACCTACAAATAATTGACTGGGAAACAAGGGGAAAGTCATTGTCAGAGGACAGGAAAATTCCTGTGTGAACTCCCTTCAGCTTTTCTTACTACATTTTGTATTTCGCTTGCAGCCTGGAGAGTTTAAGAATGATCTTTACAACAACTGCACCATTTATAGCTGTGTAGATGTCCACAACCAGCTTATCTCTTCCACATCTGAGATTACCTGCCCAGCATTCAATGAGGAAAGCTGCAAACCTGTAAGTAAATGTGGACAACTTATCCTCTACTTCAGTTTAGTTCAGCCACCTAACTAGCAACAAAAGACAAATTAAGCTCTGATGACATTTCACCGAAGTTTTTCAGTCCCAAGGGGAAAAGTTTCTGCTGCCTCCGTGCACACTATAGAGTGTATAAAATAAGATATCTGGGTGAGAGTTCAAGGCTTATAACTGGCAGCTGTCTCTCAGTAGTCAAAACACTGGTCAGCACTGAAATACAAACTCCTCGCTGGCTGCTTTGTGCGGGTCCTGACGGAACAAGAACCATGTTTTCTTGAATGTTACAGAAATACTAGCTGTTCAGTCAGTAGGCTGCCAGTAACACCATGCATACTCTCTTCAAATATAGAAGTCTCTGAGAAGACATTTTTTGGAATTGTTTCTGAGGAAAAATTGTGTGACTGTAGCCTCCCTTCAAAGCATTCTCTTTATTTCTACAATTGATGGATTTCAGGTCTGGAAGAGACCATTATCTTTGTTTATTCAGAACAATGCTACAGTTTTCTCTGATTATTTCCAGCCACTGAAGAATTGCTCTCCTCAGCTATTGGCCTAAAAGCCTCTTTTAATACTGGGAAAGAAAATAATATTTTTCCTGTTTCTTTGTTCTTCTAGGGCACTATTGCATTCTTACCTAATGGTTGTTGCAAAACCTGTAAGTATGCCAGTGTACCTGAATCAGCAATACAGAGAATGAATTTTCTTCTTAAATTAACCCATTTTTCCAGCCATAGAGGCTGATATGTTTGTATTTAAATAGATACTTTTATATTTATATTTGTTATTCCAACCATTCACTGTCTGATCTCTCTGGGAAGGTTTAAACTGAAGCAGAAAGACCATTTAAGACAATTCTTTGAGTGTGCAAGTGAAGCCCAGAGAGTGCTGAAGTGCAATGAACTTCTGGAGCTAATTCACTGAAAATATTTTCTGATCTTTCCCT
>NW_009259490.1:1500663-1570893 GCF_000687185.1 Egretta garzetta | reverse complement strand
ATAGGTGCACCTCTGGATAGTCCCACACCATGCTCTGTCCGTCAAAGACAAGACTTTATTGTCCATAAGGGCTGCCGTTCTGTGGACAGAGTTGTCATGTCTGAATGTGAAGGAACATGTGGAACCTTCTCGCTGTAAGTAAACTGATCAGACAATGAGATTTGAATTCTGCTGGCACTGAGCTTGTTTATACAAAAGGAACAATAAATACTACAGAATAGTAGAAGACCTGAACATATCAGCTCCCCAAATCATGGGCACAAAATCATGAAATCTGTGACTGAACTGTTGATTTGTCTTAATACAAAGCAGAAAAGTGTATTAAATTGCCTTGGGATTCAGACAGCTATGATAAGGTCTATTCATCCATTAAGAGCTGGCTTGTCTGTCACTTGTGTCAGACCACCTTGGCTAGAAAACATCATAAAAGAACATGGACTATTTCTTGTAATGGGAATGAGCTCAGAGAGCATCCAGACCTGATGAACATAAGCTGAAAAGCTGCTTCTCAATAATGAATACCTAAAATGAAATACACATACATCTTTTAAAGGAAGATTCAAATGTGCAATTTTTATACAGAAACAAATGCTTTAGGGGTGGTGTTAGTGGAGTAGTTTCACTGTATATTCTCTGAAATGAGAGCGTCTACAAGAAAGTGGCTATAAGAAAGTGGCTAGTAGGACACCTGGTACTGAGCTATTAAAACACTGTAAAAACCTAATTCTGACTCCCCAAAGAAACTGTCATTTGTTGCCTATCACTGAATATGCCACAGGGCACCTTATATGGGAGAAAACTGGTCTTTAGACTCAGTCTGAACCCCAATTAGCCAGTGGGTTTATTAGTATTTTGAAATACCTTATCATGTTAGAGTCTTGCTGCGGTTACCTCTGCACACAAACACAAGAAAAAGAAGGCTCTTGACACAGTTTATAGTCTGATATTGACAGATTTTGCAGGTTAGGAATGGTGCTTGGGAAGCTGATGAACACAAGGCTGCAAAAAATACTTTGCTGTGAGATAGGAACAGAAAGAACTGCTGCTTCCCCTTCCCGTTAACACTGTCTGGTTTGGGATATGCACTTTGATTCACGCCATGCAATTGTAGACCTTTTAGCCAACTGATTGATGTGATGGCATTGTAGCCACTTGTCTATGCAGTTTTCTTATTCAGGTCAGGGCTTTGTCTACCATTAATTGTTGTTCTGGTGTTTTTAACATCCATCTAAGGAAGCTGAGCTCCTAGAACTCACTGGGTTTTTTTACTAGGACTTTGATATTAATTGTTTTACCAGAAAAAAAATTCTCAGCAAATGCAATGAATTTTAAAAGCATATTGTTACAACCACTGCTCTGGCAGATGAACTTGGCACTTTCATTAGCCACATCTGTGGCTCTTCTACATATTATTCCAAACTTCTCACAGGAGTTTACCTAATTTCGCCCTTTCCTCTGTACACTGGCTTCTGGCACAGAGTAATGTTGCCATTTTCCGTTTTAACAGATACTCTGCTGAGGCCAATTCTATGGAGCACACCTGTTCCTGCTGCAGGGAATCGAGCACTACTGTGAGGGAAGTGGAACTGAAATGCCCCGCTGGGCATTCCATTTCACATAAGTATATATATGTGGAAAGCTGTAGCTGTCAAGACAGTGAATGCAGCAATTCACAATCCAAAGAGTTGCAGATCATAGAAGAAAATGACAAGGTGAGCACTCTGAACCGTATCAAGAGGGCCATCAGCTTAACATCAAAATGAAGGAGAAAAAACCTAGCAACATTCAACTAAAAAGGACTACGTACGATTCTCATGTTCCTTGACTACTTTTGAACTTTGCTTTTCCCAGTTACTGTATACCATTTATTCTCTAATTATTTTTAACAGTGCTGTATTTATTAGTGCACAAAATAAGAACACAAATTTGTGTTCTTCCAAGTGCACAGCCTTTTGGATCCTTTTATAATCAGCTTATTTTCTCTGACTAATTAAAAGCACAATTCAAAAAACATGAGTTTTGTACTTATTCATTCACATCCTGTCCTGATGAGTCTGTTTTAAAAGAGAACAGAAGTTCTTTCTCAAGTTATAGGAAGTCAACTGACATATTTCCTAAATTTTGGGGTTATCTTTTTCTGGCTCCTTAAAAACTGAAATATCAGAAGGTACTGTTGGAGGACCCAATATAAGGTGGGACAGAGGTAGATGCTCTCTGCCAAAACAAAGCCTAAGATTAGTAACTCATCATGAAGTGATTCAGATGACTTGGAGAAACTTCTAGTTCAGCACCAGATCTCATTTTGGCAGGACTGTGTGTGTTAAAACTGTCTCAATTCATCACAATTTATGTATTTTCACTAAGAAAGTATTCCCTCGGCTGTAAGAATATGAAGTTCGTTCACAGTGTTTGAGGGGTGTATAGTTAGTGCTATAGTAAGACGTCTCCAAATTCCAACATTTGCAGAAGAGATGCCCTTCTCTGAGGTAGTAAACCTAGGCCTTCTCTACAGGAAATGGAGAGAAACAGCCATTTTCAACGTTAATTTGTCTCGCAACAAAGGACATATCCAAAGGAGGTTAGCTGAATTGCATTCTGAAGTGCCTGTTTATCTGATCTTACTGTAACAGGAGCTGAAAGAGATTAGCTTAGAGATGGACATGTCTCTTGAAATCATCTGAAGGGTAATCCACACCTTCTGTTGTGTGAAGAATGCTTTTGGTATTATTTTGTCTCTTACTGAACACTAATTGTGCTTTACCCTTCTGAGAACTTAAAGTAACTGCTTGAGTCACAGCCAATCTGAATACAAGCATCTTTGCTGCCTAAAGAATTGGTGGCACCATTTTGCGCTACTATTAGCCCTGCCAAACATGTTGCAGCTTAGAATGCAGACACTGGTAAGAATGCACAGAAAATGAAACTCCAGAACTTTTGCATCTTTAGAGTACTATGATTACTGAGATAATTTCTGTGGAGGGGAAGAAGTAGCTGATCTAAGAAGAAGTAGTTTCATCAGTTTACAAAGCAAGCTCCAGAACTAATGAAGCTTGGTTTCTGCTTTAGTATGGGTTTCTAAGGATTTACCTCTCTAGGTTCATTGCGGGATGTGACCAAGAATTTTCTCCTGGGGCATTTACAAGGACACTCTCCTCTGTGGACTCTTTGTTGTCTAACAATTTCTGTTCTGATACTACAGCCAAATTTTTCTTGAGTCATTTGCAAACACCACTTTTCTCAAAATCTGTTGAGATTTAGCTGTCTTTGAAATATTCATTTTTGCAGTTAAATTTGTCTGAAGTCAGCAAATAGTCTCTGGAGACAACCAGATACAAGGTGTCATCAAATCTGCCTTGTTTCCTATGAAGAAGAGATAAAATATTCCAAGTCAGTAGTGGCATTTTGCTGCATGCTATATTTACACTGAAGACTAAAATCTCCCTTGCTTCATTTTTTTCATTTGTTCTGTAGTTTGCATCGGGTCTTTCTGTCCCTACTAGTGACCACCAAACTACTTCTAAAGAAGGAAGTTAAAAGATACTGTATAAATCAGCAAGGCTGCAGCTTTTGGCTTCACCACTGCAGGGCAGTCTACGGCTAAGAACGTAAAATAACTTTGGACACAAAAAAGCAAGCTTCCTCCAAAAGGGAGTCTGTACTTCATCAGGTAGAGGGTTTTACCTCTGAGTAGAATGAATGCTGGTATTTCCACACAGACACTTCTGTGCTCTTAGTAAGCACTGAAAAAAAAATTATTCTGATAGGAATTCACATGCCTTCACACGATGGTGTTCCTTACAGTGCTCTGGAATAGCAGCCCCTTCAGTTTTGGTGCTGGGTCAGTGATGCCCGTAAGCAGGCTCCCAAGCAGGCGCTGTCAGAGAATTCTTACTTAAAAGTGCTTGGCAGTTCCAGGTCAAACTGTACATGTCAAACCTCCACTTCTTTCTGCACTCTTAGTCACCTTAGAACTTTGCAGTTCAGTTCACACCTGTATTTCCATTGGAACTGGATGACAAAATTGAACAGATTAAACTTTTCCAGCAGAAAAATCCACAGAAAGTCTTTTGGAGAGAAAGGAAAGAAAGAAGCATTAACTGCATATGCCTACAAAGAGAGTAATAGTGGCAGCGAGCAGCACTTTTGCTCTTTCCACAATCCTTTTGGAAGTAAATAGAGACCTGCTCTACCTGATCCCATGGAGCATTTTGTTTCTTAAGCAAGAGCTGTTGGGTCTGCAGGTCACAAGCAGAGATTTGTCTGGAAAACCCAGAGGACAAATTGAAGATATCTCTCACAAGGCAATGTCAGCTCTTCAAGGGCTTAGAGGAGATGGTAGAACCTTCTGATCCCATTGTCTCCCAGGCAGGACCTACTGCAAGGGGCACTGACAGCTTCATAAAAAGCAGTGATACTGGAAGGGAATGGGCTTGACTTCCTCTATCCTCCAAGAATTACTCCATTCACCAGGAATTTCCTTGTCTTCTGGAGCCTAGCAAAAGAAGGAAGGAGTAGCAAGAGCCCCAGCAGAGTTTGGCTGGGTGGCAGAGTGGCTAAAACAGTCATGTCTCCACGTCCAAGTCTTGTGTTTAGCCTCCCACTTCCATCGGTGGTAAAAGGGTTTCTTTTTGGGTTGTTTTTATTTATTTCCAGTTACCTAGTATTTTTTTACTTTGCCTTGAAAAATGAGGAAGTCTTTCTGGGAGGCAAGTGGGTCTTCTAGCCACACAACCTTTGAAGGCACCAAAAGCCAGGGTCCTAGCTCTTGCTCTCTGAGAGATTTTTGATTTGGCCTTACTTTGTCACATTGTCCATAAACAAGAGATGAGTAGAGTTCCTCTAAGCATGGGGTTTGAAGATGTCCCTGAGGCCCTCAAAGAAGTGCTTGAACCTGCTTGGACATTCTGGTGAACAAAACAAAATAAAATCATGGCCTTACTGCTGCTTTCCCTAAGGGAAGGAAGGGCAGATAAGGGCAGGATGAAATTCCCAAGTACGGGCTGGAGCTGGGATTTACCTGTAGCATGATTATTGCTTTGAATGCCAGAGATTGTGGTTTTGAGTCCTTGCCTCAGCTGCAGGCTCCTCCAAGGCAGCTGGAAGCTCAAGGAAATCCTTCCAAGGCAGCTGCAGTCTTACAGGAAGCCCCTCACAGCATGGAGTAGCTGTAGGAGACCACTGTCAAATGCTGGAGCAAAAGGGAGGGTGCTGTTGCCACACGAGTTAAGAGCACTGCAGCTGAGGGCTTCCAGTGCAGCTCTTGACACACTTGGCCACTCTAATAAGCAAAAAGAAAAGGCATTGTGGGCCATTTGGGGGGATACACACAAGTATTCCCTTAGATGCCCCCTGAGCCTTCGTTAGGGTAAGTTACATGCTTCCCTGGAAGCAAGGCGATTGTGGTATGCACCTTCTCTGTGGAAGTATATGGGCTTTGTTCCCAGTTGTAGTCTTCTCCAAGGTACTTTGAAGCTCAGATTTTTTTTTTCCTAATTAGCTGGGGATGCACTGGAAACTCAATGTTGTTCATGTGACTCTACAGTACAGTGAGAACTTTCATCTGGAGTTAAGAAGATTTGCTGATAAAGTGAGCACAGTTGTTTTATGAACCGTTACTGGACGAGTGTTTTGAGAACACCAGGAAAATGCTTGTTAGCAATATGGAAAAATCACTGCTGCTGTCTGAGGTGAGGCAGGTGGGATTCAGAAGGTGGGAAAAAAGCCACGTGCAACTCAAGAAGAACCCTCCCCAAAATAATACAAGGTAGGGACTTCTGATCTATTAACTACCTTGTTTAGTGATGTAACTGTGTATTGTAACATTATCGTTTTGTGCTGTAGGAGAGCAAGGGTAATAAGATAAAATTTTCAGTATGTTTACTGTTGGACTGTACTTTGGGAAACCACACTTCACTGAACTAAGCACGTACAACTCTGCACATAAGCCCCAATGAAAGGACTTCAGCAAAGGCAAAGCCTTAAGTAAATAATCATGTAGTTACTGTGCTTGTTATACACTGTTTGAACTTGTGTAGCAAAGCAAACTCAGATACTGGGAAAAGAGGCAGAAATAGACTTACAAATGCTAAGATCATAGGAAAGAAAATTCTTGTGAACTTTAGGTCCCATAAAACTGAAATACATTTAAATAACTGTAACATTGATATACAAGTTCTGAAATATCATCTCCCAGCAGAAGCTTTGAGGGGTAGGGGTATTTTAAGGCAGAACAAGTTCTTCAAGTTAAGCAGCCCTCTTCCTAGGCCAAATTTCCTAAATTAACTCAGTCTTTTTAGTTTAGCACAAACAACTGTATTCTTAACTGGCAACCTCCCAGACTGACTTCCAACCAGCCTATGTAAGCCGTATTCTACCACTAATGTAGAAAATCCTGTAAGTTCCTTTTCATCATCGCCCTTCTAAAACCCAAAATGTTCAAACTGGACTACCTTTAATGGTCCAGTTTTTCAGCATCCATATGTCAAATTCTTGATTTTTTTTTTTTTTCACAAAGTTGTCTAGAACAGTGAAAAAAAATTGTAATTTTTTTTTCCTTATTCCAAGACTTTGAGAAAACTCACCATAGTAGAACTCATAATGTATTTTTGATACTGCTTCTGTGCAAGAACTTCCCTATCAGAATGTCTTTCTGTTGCAGAGTGGCTTAAAGATGGAAGACACTTTATGTCACCTTTTGCTATGCTTCTGGCTAGCCTCCTTTCCACGTTTGACAAAGAAATGCGTTCTCCCAACTGCCACTGAACTTCCTTAGTTCCAGGAAATCACAGATATTCCAGTGATAAGCAATTACTCTTACAAAGAGTAGCTTGTAAGAATCATTCTGGAAATTTGTTCAGGTTATATTATATGGTATATTTGACAGGTGAAAACCTTCTCATTTGCTTTGAAGGCTAAACAGAAGGACTAGTCATGAGAGCCTAATTCAGTTAGTCACAAAAACACTAATCTTCCCACATAGAAGTTACCATCTGACCATACCAAGGCCATTAATCTCAGTTTGACCTAATGATAAGAGAAACATCACGGATTTTCAAACCATGCAAATTTAGCATGTATGTGAGGAGCAAGGTGGAGAAGAAACCTCAGATACTAAGTGAGGCACATACATAGAATGACCCTATTTGGCAGAAATCAAGTAGAGAGAAAGTATGGCAGAGCTGGGGTTAAGAAGGAGCACCTTTGCTTCATGCATCTCTCTTTTAAGCAGTAACAGAAGGCACCTTCCCTTCTTAAAGACACAGGGAGCCTGAGCTAAACATAGCACACTAAGGGCAACTAGCTAGTGAGTAGCTAATTCTAATTTCCACAACGCGCTAAGTAGAGGCCTGGGGAAACTGTGGTCCCATTTGTCTTGTTTTTCCTCTCTCGGGATAGTCATTTGAATTTAAAATAAAATTGGTATTCGTCCACCACTTGTTTTAGTGGCCATAGTGTTCAAGGCAAGGCAAGGCGAGTTTTGAAACTTGGATGACAAAGAAAAGTTAGCTGCTTACTGCGAAATATCACAGTTCATGTTGGAAGGATCACAATCTCATGAGTCCAGTAGAAATGCTCTGACAGAATTTTAGATCAGGTCCTTAATAGGGACATAGTGTAAGTCCAATTTAGGAAAAAAAACAGGCCAAGGTTGCTTAGCTTCTCCCCTCAACCTGTTCTGCCCCATCTCTCTGCCTTTCTTTTGGCTTGCAGTAACTTTCAGTCATGGTGAACATGGTTAATGGGTATGTAATTTCAGGGTTATACAGACTTCAGTATTAAGTATGCAGTGGCCTTTTCTGAATTTTTTTGACATCCATGAAATAAATTGCTTTTAAAAAAAAGGGGTGGGATCTGCTCTAGCCTGAAACCTATAAAGCTCCAATTCTTAAAGCAGAATGTTCATATCCTTCCCCTGGGTTCCCTTTGTTCTGCTACTCCATGTTTTTCACCAAGAAGGTTGTTTAAAGAAAAATCTTTCAAGTAGAAAAAGCTCAAGGGCCCAACTTCCTGATGAGATGGCTTTCTATGCAGGGAGTCTTTCTTACGTGAGGAAGTGCCAGTAGGTCAATGAGACCTGTGTGCACAAACACTGATCAGCCGTGTCATTACTCCTTGTATGTTGGTTTTTGAAAGATCTACACCTCAAGAAAAACCTCAAAAGAGAGCAGCTGAACTGATTCCTTGCAGACAGGAGTAACTAACGCCCTTGATTAGTTCAGGAAAAGTCAAGGAACCCTATGGCAAAATGAGAAGTTAAGGAGCTTTGTGTTCATTCTAAGGCAAAATGTAAGAAAACGTCCAACCATCTCCTATCAGAATTAAAATACTGAAGGCATTCTTTATGTATGTTAATCGACAATTAATGGCAGAGATCCATTCCCTGATTTTCCTCTGCCTGTAATAGGTCACCTTATACTTACTGCCAGCTGTTTCAAACTGTGTGCTGGATGCAAACCTGATGAATCAAATCTTTGATGTGAATTTCGTAAAATCTATGGGATTATACCAAGGATAAAAATATAATCCCTGGTGTTCTTGAATTCTTTTGGCAATTTAGAATGTGTAAAATAGTTTTGTAACCATCAATTATGTAAAGTATTTTGCCAAATTCATTTCAGATGTTTTTATCATGTGGATTATTGGCACAAGAGGGCTTGACAGCAAACCCAAATTAATTGTTTTCCTGGCTAACATTACCTTGTTAATGAAGTACACAGCATTTTTCTAGAGTTATTATCGAGGCAGTGCTTTTAAAACAGCATTTGATAGTGGATTCACATTTTAGGAAGTGGTACCACCTCTGCCTGAAATGAACTGGAGTATTAGAGGATTTCTAGGCTGAACCCCACCAGTGCTTGGTCTGACCCAGGATGGTGTGTTACAGAAGTCTTGGTAGCCTTAACACTTTACAGTACATATGGGATCACCTTTTGACAGAAGGGTATGATGCAAATGCAACTGTCAGGCTTCAGTATGGTGACTGGCTATGAATGGCATTAATCCACCAGATTCCCCCAGTTTGAGTGCCTCTTCACCAAGTTTGTATTAAAAAATACGAGATGTGAGTCACTGGTGTATGACATTAGCTTCATGATGGTTTATCTCCAGTGAGTCAGAGGCATTAAAGAAGCTGAGTTAATATTTACCTATTGTATTTACTAAAATCACATACCCTTTAGTGGCAAATGATCCATGAAATGGACTGTAAAGGGGCCAAGAGGAATTGTTCTTTTTGCTAGTACAGTTGCAGCAGAGTGAAGGCCTCTTATGCTGCAGGGCCCAATAAAGGGAAGAGTTATTAATCCCAGTATGCCACTGCGGGGGGAATAGTTGTAACTTGCGTGCCTGCAATAGCAGTTTCAGTAGTAAGAGATAAACATATTCATAAGCTCCCTATCAGTCTGAATTTCCTTCTGAAAAGCTACCATGTATTTCTTCTGAAAGCCTCAGTATTGCCACACTTGAAAATAAAAACTTCATTGAATGCAAATATCCTTCCCCTCTCAGTAGGCCTGAAATCATTGCAGGGGATTGAAGCACCCTGTGATTTCTGAGGAGTGTAGCCATGACTCTCTGCGGAGAAGCCAGAAGCAGCATCTCTGGTTAGTCACTGACAGGAACTCTGCTCCCCAAGAAATGGCAAAGGAATGGCAAAAATGACAGCGCAGACAAGCAGAGGTAAGGAAATGGCTAGGTATGGAGCAAGAGAACTGGGTTTCCTGTTTCTCTGAGTAGCAAGAGATGTGCTCTTCTTTTCAGGGGAGGATCCCCGATGACTGCTATTACTAGATGGGGCTCTGAGCAACCTGATTGAGTTAAAGATGTCCCTGCTCACTGCAGGGGGGTTGGGCTAGATGACGTCTAAAGGTCCCTTCCAACCCAAAGTGTTCTGTGATTCTATGTTTCTACTTTCTCTGCTGAGTGGAGCATAAGTGGATTCAATGACTTACTTGTTTTATTCTATCTGTTCCTTGGACACAGTTTTAACATGTGCTGTTCATGTTCTTCTCAGGCCCTAAGTGCTAATTGGGGCTTGCAGGGGGAAATCATGCCTTAGGTCATCCCTCCTGCCCACCCTGGCATGCCCCTGAACCACCTCACATGTAGAAGACAAGGGGCTGGGAGTTGCAGTGGTCAGCCTCACCATGTCTTTGTCATATAAGGACTAGTCCAACCTGAAGGGTATCTTTGGCAGATAGGTCATATGTGGTTCCTGCTGCTTTTGTGCTGCCTGCTGGGGATAAAGGGATTTTTTCCTAGGGTCAGGAATCATACTCCTAGAGTCCTATTCTTCTTTCTGCTCTCATACCAATATGAATGGAATGGGTGCTTTGATTGCCCAGGAATGGGAAAGGAAGAGGACCATGATTAAAAAAAATGGACTCTATCTCAGCAGAGTTCTGCATTTGGATTTTGACACTAGCTTTGATTTGGGAAAATAGGTTTCAGCCTTCCATCTTTTTTCTCAACTAAGCTCTCTTTGTCAGTGTCTGTGGTCTACTGACCTATGTGCTTTTTCTCCTGGGCTTCACGGCCCTTCCCCACACACTGTTCTGTGGCCTGAATAAGAACTCAGTTTGAAAGTTGCCATGGGAATCTGCTGAATTTGAGTGTTACTATTGCAATGTATTCGATTTCAGATCATCGTCCTCTCTACAATGTCATATTCTCATGGTTCCATTTAGCTACTAGATACTCTGCTGGTTTACTTTGGAACTATTTGGATGGAGGTCAGCAGGGAAAATGTGTTGTGATTAAAAGGAAAAGCAGCAGAAGCCTATTACTTCCATCACTGGTGCCGTAAAGTCTGTTGGTTCTGTATTCCAGCCAAATGGCAGGGCTTCAAGAACAGACTTTACCTTCCAGTAGCGCCCTGCCTCAAGTGCGACTGACAATGGAATTAATGGGGCACGGACAGTGGGAAAGGGGTAACATGAACTCATGTTTCATGTACTGCACAATGCTCTCACCTGTTAATGCAGGATTTTCTTAAGAGCAACAGAAGCAGCAAATCTTCATCTGGTAGACATTTGCACCTGCAGTTCTGTAAGCCACTTACTAACTGACTCATAACTGTGTAGGGATAACAGCTGAAAGAAGCAGTGGTCCAGCTTTAGGACACTTAATTTTGTAAATGCCAGAAAGCTTGGTAAAGCAGTAAGCAAGATGTAATTGTCGAGGACCAGCTTACTGTCTGCCAAGCAGATAAAAAGGCATGTGTATTCCCCAGTGAGTGCATGGACAGATGCAACCTGAGGACTTGCAACAAGGGTGAATCCTAAGTCCACTTTGAACTGTATTTGTGCCCACTTACTACTGGCAATCATTCTGGCATTAGTGTATTCCCAAAGGGGCGTGGAGCAGTTGAAAGTGTGGGAATGTCTGATACCCATGTTTGACTTGCTGGGACTAGGTGAGAGGCTTCCTCTGTGTCAGAGGCAGTTCCCCTGTGGCAGGGATAAGGTGAAGAAATGCTAGGTCATCTTGTGCCAACAGAGCAAGTAAATCTGTAAAAGAGACCCTAAAATTACTGACATCAAACATCTGCGACAGGGTATCTAAGAACTGACCTACCATGGAATGTAGATCGGCTCACAGCTGAGCCTGCTGGATTCTTTATGGGTATGTGACAGGGTATTGAAGCACTCTGATAGCACCAGGGGACCCTTTTGCTGCAGCATAATTTAGGAGGTGAAGGAATGAATCGTGATCTATGTTTCTCCCTTATGCTGTTTGGAGAAACCACCACCTCTGTGTGCATAAATTAACTTCCCATCTCTAACTGGTGCAATTAAATCCTATTTGTGAAGTAGAGACAAGAAGTTTGCACTTTGTGGACTGATGTTATTCCTGCTCTGTTGAAGCAGTAAACCTTTGGCTTTTTTTGTAACATATTTTGGATACAATTCTTACAATTCTGCCCTCCTGCCAGAAATTTTGCTCTAAATAATCCATACGTTATGCCTGACCTTACAATATTTTTTTTTCTAACATTCAGAAGTTGCCATTAAACTAGCAGAGACAACAGACACTTTTTTTTCTGAGCTGGGGGATTGTACTGATGTGCAAGCCAGAGAAAAGCTCTGAAAGAGAGCAATGATTGCTTATTACTAATCAGAAGTCATGAAAAAGAAAAACTATTGTTGTCAAAGTAAAAGCAACAACGTAGGGGTGGGAGGGAGGGGGGCTGATGTTAAAGAAAGGAAGTAAGAGAAGGACAGCTCTGTCTCCACATAGAGCATGAGAGAACTGGATACCTGTCTTGTCTGAAAGACAGGAGATTGCTGGGTATTAAGCATGAACCACTGAAAGAAAACTGAATGAAGCTCCACCTTTCAGGGACCCTGCCATCAGTGTTTTGTTCTCACGCCAAATTCCTGGACTATAAAAATCTGTCTATAAGCCAAGAAAAAAACAGTTCCCTGGAAGGATTTTCAAGTTCTCGCTTCATGGCAAGATGGAAATAAAAAAAGGGAGGTCATTTTGGATCTTCTGCCTACTTTGGAGTTGTTGCAAGGGCAAAGAACCAGTTCAGATAGGTAAGAAAAAAAATCTAATTCTCAGATTATTTGCTCACATATTGCTCTCCATAGGTGACAAATAGAGTTGTCAAATGAAAATGTGTAACATATTAATGTAAGAGATGTAGGCATACCAGATACTGTTTAACATTGTACATTTTCATCCTTAATGTCAACCGTGTAATTATTTTACTTTTTTTCTTTCACTACTAGGTAGTTTGTCAACTGTTTTATGACCTAAGTGACAAATCTTAAAGAGGAGACTCTCTGGATGCAGTTTGCATCATAAAAAAAATGTTGACGCCCTTTTCAATAGATTTCACATATTTTCTTTATAGAAGTATGTTACCATAATGCCTGCTAGGCTTGATTGACCAGTATGAAAGACTGCATTAGGAGTAATCAAATTTTTTGTGGTCTGCTGCACTGTTACCTCCTGGTTTGGTTTTGAATGTCTTACACTTTTCCCAGTTGCTTAATACACAAACAATTGACGTGACAGTTATTGCTGTCTTAGTAATTCTAGCAACTCCACTTCCAAGAACAGCCAAACTTTCTCACTTCCCCTCATTATATTGTAGAAAAGTGCTAAATTACCCTACTCCACTTCAGTGCTGCAAACACCTATGGCAAATTACAGTCCCTTTAAAAAGCTGTTTCTGTAAGGACTTCTTGGCACTTGAGTTTATGTTGCACATTTCTGACATCAAGATCTGAATTTTTCAGTGTTCCCCTGCTAGTTCTTAGGTAGGAATATTTGATAATATTTTAGAGTTCACTGATTACATTAATAACCGTTTCTGATTTTATCTATGATGGATGCTGCTATGTTGATTTTCCTAAATGTGCTACATAAACAACATAAAGAAATTTGCCCATATTCATTTGTCATTCTTTCAGATAGGCCTAGAAAAACTGCTAAAAGCATTTTGTAGCAAGCATATCTTATTTAATTCAAGGTGGTTCGTATTGGCTTTGTGCAGCTCGGTGGTATGAAAAGTACTTTCTGAAGTGATGCCTTATATGCACTTGAAGTATGTATCAATACCTTTGACAGAGGTACAACTCAGAGGTCCAAGACATGAATTTTGGTTGAGTTGAAAAACAAGTAGCTCTGAGTTGACTGCTGAAGCTGGTGGGAGCCCCAACTGCTGAGACCAGCAGCTGCCATTTTGCGCAAGAGTCATGCCGCCTGCGGTATCTCCTGGAAGGGACTCAATTCAAGACTTTGGACCAAAGTCTTGCCTGTGTTAAGAAGCAGGATTTCAAAAGTAGAAATGAGATTTAGGCAGCCAGGATGGGCTTCCCCTCACTTCACTTTAGATATCTACAGTGTAAATGTATCTACAGTGTAAATGCTTAGGGGTGCCATCTATATTAGCACCCCTCAGCAACCTTTATAGACAATGGTAAGGAAGATGTAAGCTAGGGAAGCTGAACCTCTTCTGCTTCTCACCGTTAACTTCAAAGAAGCTCATCTGCTCACATTGGAGGTATCTCTGGCATGGACTTACAAAGTTCAGTGAGATGAGGCTCCTTCCCACAAGCTAGTATCTTTCTTCCAGGAGTTAACGTTTTTGCCTTTGAAAACCTCTCCTTTAATTTTTTTTCAACAAAAAAAGCGCACAGCACCTCATGTGGGGTGAATTTCTAAGCTCCCCTCCTATGACTCTTTCTTTAGTCCAGGTCTCTACTGTCAGTAGGAGCGAATGTGCCACCTGGGGCAATTTCCACTTTCATACATTTGACCATGTTAAGTTCACTTTTCCTGGAACCTGCACATATGTCTTCGCTTCGCACTGCAATGACAGCTACCAGGACTTTAACATCCAAATCAGGCGCAGTGACAAGAATAGCTTCCTGATCTACTTCACTGTCACCATTGATGGAGTGATCTTGGAGGTGAAGGAGACGGGCATCACAGTGAATGGGAACAAGTGAGTAAAGGCCATACTGTTGTTTTCTCATGCAGCAGTTTTATCACTGTGTATTAGCAACAGGCGGTCTGTCTAGAAATTGGTCCTACACTGCAGAGGTGCAAATGGCTGTGTATGATATGTTCATAGCACTTCAAACAGGGTATTGCGAAGAGTCCACCCCATAGTGATGGAGGAGGCAAAAAGCATGTAAACTGCATTGCCCAGGGATCAACTCCAACATGTTAAGCAAAAGGCGATGTGTATGTTACAAAAACAGAAGGTGTAGGTTTCCTTAATACTGCTTGATTCAGGAGGGAGGGTTGGAGGGAAGGAGATAAAATCATCATTTTATTTATAGAAAGTTTTGATTTTGTAGAAACTTTGTATTTTTTTCTCAAATCATTATTTCTGTGGTACTAACCCTACTGTTGTATGTTGCAGTTCAGGAACAGATGGTCCTTTTAGAAAAAGTTTTCAGTTTCCAGATAGATTAGTCTAGAAAATTGCACTGCTTTGCAGATCACAGCTTGCCTTGGGATCTTCTTACACAAAAGACAGAAGTTTCAGAAATCAAAATTCACACCTTTAATTCCAATCTGAAATGAACCAGAAAGCAAACTGCAAACAGAAGGTTAAAAATACTCCATAAGTAAAAAGTCATGTGCAACAGTAGCTGAAAGTTGGGCGCAATTTTAAGGGTAACGTTCATGAGAAGTGCAGTGATCTGCTCCCAGCATATAGGTATGAAGGGCCAAGGCAAGCTCTGACTCTCAGAAAAACCCTCACGATCTTGTTGGAGAGAAAACTGCAAACATATGGGCTGTCTTCTTTTGACAGCCTTCTAGAAACACCCAAATATAGAATAGCATCACTCAGTTGTAATTACAGCAGCAAAGCCCAGATGTGTCTTCTAAATCAAAGGGGCAAGAAATATCTTGCCTTTTAACAATTTTTTGATTTTATAAATTTTTTGGGCTCTGGGAAAATGAACGGAAATTGTCTTGGTGAGATGAAAAAATAATGTGGGTCTGAGTCACATCAGTATATGAGTAACAGAACAGATCTGTTTTCACACCTCTGTGAATCCCAAATTTCAAGGAAAACCTGGAGTGATGATGAGAACCTGCAGTATCCTCACATGGAGGGCCATTTTCCCAGTATTGTGATCTTGCTCCTTATAACCTTTTGGGTTAGTTCCTCAGGATATGTAAAAAAGCAGAGATGCATTGGTATCAGTCGGGTGGCTAATGCAGTATTGACATACTCATGACCAAAATACACCATGCTGTGGATTAAGGTTGGTAGAAGGTCACAGGGGACAAGGTTCTCATACTTAAATTGAATGCATTGTGTGGATGAAGGTTGACCTTGAAAAGAATGTCCCTGTGGCTTATTTAGCTCCTTTTGACTCTAGTTTTTCTTCCTATATCTCTGAGAGAATTTCATCAGTCTTTCTTTCAATGTAATCTTTTTTGTTCCCTCCGATTTCCAGGATCCCCATGCCCTTCAGCTTGAAGAGCATCCTGATTGAGGACACTTGTGCTTACTTCCAAGTCACTTCCAAGCTGGGCCTGACACTCAAGTGGAACTGGGCTGACACTCTCCTCGTACGAACAGCCAGTTAGCTGTTTTTCTCTTGGGGAACCTCATCAATGATGAAAAGCAGAGCTGGTTGCAGGCACCGTGTTGATATAAGAGATTGTGGGAGGGAGGTATCACTGGACCCGTAAGCTGATAGGGACATACCAAACTAGGTAATAGTTTTATGGGGCAGGGGCATGGAGTCACAGCCCCCAGGCATTCCCAACTAATTTTATGTGACAAAAGGTACCACTGTTAACCCTGGAGGTAGCACCTCTGCAGTTACCTGCTTTTGCCATGGGGCACTGGCAGCAGCACAGATAGTCCCTCCAGCTCTGAGTTGTTAGCTACCCTCTGTCTCAATGCAAATCTTGTGTGGGAAGCTAATCTGTGTGGCCACTTCAGACCTTGGCCTCTCTCATTCCAAAGCCTTGCTATGCAGGAGTTCTCCTCTCTACAATCACCCCAAAATATTCTCTTCTGCAACAGTGTATTTACACTTTTGGGTGTGAACAATTGTCCTCCACAATTGGGACTGAGATTAAATAGTTGTATGCCATGTTTTGCAATTCAGAGAGGCAGAGAGAGGGTAGAAGGTAAATAGAAATAAAAAAATCAGGAAGCAGTCAAGTGGTATTCAAATTCTGATTTAATGAAATATTTGCTTCCCCCCTTCCCCTGTAATTAGTACCTGAAGTATTACAGGCACCACCTGTAGGGCAAACACCATTTTAGTGTGACACACTTGTAGGAAAAGCACCACCTTCTTTTGGTGGACCTGAGTGACACCAGTACCCTCCAAACTTGTAGGAGTGATTAGGTGCAATAGTTTTATCTAGCAAGGCAATGATGTGCTAACCTGGCTCTTTATTGCCCCAGCGTATGGGCAGAACAAGTTACATTGGGCAGACCCACCCCTAGAAATGCTATGAAGTTTTCCATTTAGCCTGTGGACTAGAAAAAGCCTTAGATATGGCTAAAAGCTGACAGAAGCTGCTTCTTTGCAGCATCCCGCATCAGAGCACACTTATCTGACCTGCCTGGTGTGGAGCTGTCATACCTTGCAAAAGGTATCACACGTCTATATACCAGTGTGTCTCTTCTGGGAGACACTGGTCCAAGAATTAGTTCAATATTCAGCATGCTTCACTTAGCTCTTTAGTAGGTAGGAATGACAATTGCTAGAGGATTATCTTCCCATTTAAATTCAACTTGTCTGCAGGTAAGTTTTGTGGCAGGTTACTGTGCTTTTCTGTTGTGAACTACATGTACTGCTGATGTGGGAAAAAGCCTTTCAACACTGGGTTTCCTCTTCCCTTTTGTTTTATAGCTGGACCTGGAAGAAACATATAAAGAGAAAATATGTGGTCTGTGTGGGAACTATGATGGCAGTGAGAAGAATGATTTGATTTTGGATGGTATGCAATGAGCACAGCATATTCCACATAGAACAGAACTATTAATATGTGGCACAAAACTTGGTCTCTCTTTCCTCTAAGCAGGGTTTCAGGTTTCCTGACAGAAATTCTGAAATACATTAACATTTCCATATACAGGAGATGTATTTTAAGAGGTTCTGGGAATATTTGGGTTCTGCTCTCTGCAAACTTGCAAGACTGTCAAACCTCTTTGACCCAAATTGATTGCCTGGCTGTCATGCAGCAACATTGCCAGGTTTCCCACTGACAGTAGCAAAGTTTAAGGAACTCGTAGTCTCAAATGAGGCATGAGTGCATTTTCTGTCCTTCCATTTTCATAATTTTACAGTTGGGTATGAAGTGTGATTATTTTTGCCTCTATAATGAAATGAAAGCATCATCACTGAGCCAGAGAGATTTCGCTGAGCATCTTTGCAGAAACCGTGGTGCCATCCACTGACACATTCAGGTATTGCACTGAACTGGAAAGAGGCCAACACAGCGAAGAGCTGAGGCTACAATCCTGCAGCAAGTTGTATGAGCGGAAAGAAACTTGCATCCCAGGATATTAGCTGCAGGACTGAAGCCAAAGTTATAACATCATCCCCTTGTGTACTACCTGGGTTTCTTAAGTCACCAGAAAATTATTGTCATCTATCTCACCCATTCAGAAAGAATCCTGAGATTTTATTAAAAATACCACTAGTAATGATAGATTTGGTGATCATTTTCATATTTCATATTAAGCTTTTTTGGATGCATCCTAGTCATGTTTCTGCCCTTTAGTACACAAAAACACAAATAATAATACCATAGGTAAAAACTAAAGCTGGCTCAAATTTTTCTGAAGAAACAGTTTGCTACTGAGAAGCATTGTTCCAAGAAAAGCAGGCTCTTCTTTTGTGCATCTGGTTCCACAGATAACAGGTTCCCACACCTGGGGACCACGTGGCCTCCCATGTCCCTCTTTTCTGCTCTGAAAACATCCTTCTCCCTGGGCTGAACAGGCAGCAGTCAGTCTGCCTGTCCAGGCTAAGATCCACTGCACATGAAGGTCCAAAATTTCTTTTCACTTACAGACTCTTTTCTCTTGAGGAAAAAAATTTATCAGGAGGAAAAATCCCATTTCTGCATGGAGTACCTTTCCCTGAAACTTTATTCTTTATATTCTTTAATATCAATTGAGATGCTTAGCAAATCATATGGCTCCAAGAGATTAGACCTTTAGAAGAGCTTCTGTTTCCAGAAACGTTAGTGGTAAAGCACCTGGAAACAATGCTTTAGTGGAAGTCATTCTCTCAGGCCTGCACTTAGTTAAGGGACTGAGCCAGTATAGGAGAATAGACCTGGTCAGAAATCTATTAGAACTTTAAAAAAAAAAAGAAAAATCAGAGAATGGCAATTTATGCATACTCTCCATAAAGATATATAAATTTCAAACTTTGTCAGATTTCTCACATCCAGGAACAAATTTCTGGTAATGCTTTGGGAAAATGCACCCCTCTAGCTAGTGTAATGGTTACATACATACATTGTGTGCCTGTCTTCCTCCTGCTCTCTCTCCTCCCAGGTTCTCAAGCCTGTAAAAAGTAATAGATTTTCAGATTATTACAAACATAGGCACCTAAGGCTGTACTCAGTTTGTGATAGAAGACAAACTAAAATGTATGGCCATTACACATGCAAATACAGAACTCTCTAAGATCAAATACACCCATAACGAACAAAAGTCTTTGGAAGTGATGAGGTGCAATAGAAAGGTCAATGTGATTATAAATGCCCAGGCTGACAGCAGGCCTTGATACAAGTGTGCCAGATTACTTGCTCTAGCTTGACAGAAGTTGTAAAAGGCTGTCATCCTCTATAATATGGATGCTGTGGTTAAATTTGGGCATTTGGTGAAGAGCATACTGCCTTAGAGCCCAAAGATTAAGTGCATCTGTATAGCCCATTAACTGATCTAAAGAATTGCAGATAGTTACTCAGATGCATCTGGGGATTTTGCAGGGTATAAAATGCATCCGAGGCAGTTTGGGAACTTCCACAAAGTAGAGGATCCATCAGAGAAGTGTGCTGATGTGAGTCCAGATGACCACACTGGAAGACATCCTAGGAGGGAAGACAATAGATGCAATAAATATGTAAGTATGTGTGGCCAAGAAGTATAAACCCTCCTGAACTACAGTCCTGGAGACACTGTTGAAACAAGCATTAATTACAGAGCATGCACTGAATGAATTTTTCAGGAGTCTCCCCGTAAATCTGAGCAAAATGTTGATCTTACAGCCGAAAGAATATCTTATAATAGTGTTAAAGAAATAGATAGTGGGAAAATGCACAATTGAATGACAGCTTCCGGTCCAAGAAAAAGGACCTCATGGCAGACAGTTAGACTGCATAATCTCCCCAGATCCCTTCCAACCTGAGTTATCCTGTGACCCTGGAATTTTGTCATGTAAAATTGTGATGCACATCCATCAACCTGAAAGTTGGTAAAATGTCAAGTATTGCTTTTCCTTTTCTTCTTTTCTTTTTTTACAGAAAAAAAGATGTAAGAAACTTATGTCCCGTTTTGGAAACTGCCCCACAGTCGTTGCATTTGATGACTACGTAGAGACCTGCACTGAGGATATGTGCCACTGTGCAGTTAATTCTTCTCAGTCTGATTTGGTTTCCAGCTGCATATGCAGCACTTTAAACCAGTACTCTCGAGACTGTGTCCTCAGGAAGGGAGACCCTGGGGAATGGAGAACAAAAGAACTTTGCTGTAAGTAACTACAGCTCTGGAGATTTCGTTCAGGTTAGACGTATACGCATGTATTCTGATCCCAGCAGAGCAAAGCCAGGAACTCTGTTAACTGCTGTGAATCAATCTGTAGAAGTACTTTGACAGAAACATTGTTAATGGAAAAGCTTCTACAAATTTAACTTTCTTTTTCTCCTTAAATTAGAACTATATCTTAATATTGTCCCCATCCTGCTTATGATAAGTTTTCTCCAGTTCTTTTTTGAATTTTACCAGGCACAGTTTGTTTTAAATGTTGACATCTAGTCAGAAGTCATCACTGAGAAGTCTATTGTGTTTGTCCTTAGCTTATCCTGTGCTTTCATACTCAGTAGTCACAGCTACCGAGCAGAAAATCACTGTAAATCCAGGGGGAAGGCTACAGGTAGTTGTCCCAAGCTGCTAGTGTGGATTGGGGTAGAAAATTAATGCCAGAATGACTGATGCTTGAGGCAAAAATAAACTATTATGACTCCATAAATGATTCTGGTATCCTTTGCTTGTATCATGACTTTAGCCGACCTTGAGCTAGGAAAATAATGTGAAATAATTCGTATTTCCCAGCAGTACCATTTTCTCCAAAGATGAAGTAGAAGTGACCATAAAAGTTCCTTCAGAGGTTAAAAAACATGGCACATTCAGGTAGAAAATTTTGCAAACAAGATATGGGGGAAGGGAGGAAAACCAAGTTGGGTAGTGATGCAATGATTTGAGAGCTCTTATAAATACATCATTAACACACCCCATTTTCATTTGGTTTTGCAGATCAGGAATGTCCAAACAACATGGAGTACATGGAATGTGGAAACTCCTGTGCTGACACATGTGCCGACCCAGAAAGGAGCAAGATTTGTAAAGCCCCATGTACGGATGGCTGTTTCTGTCCTCCTGGTAAGGCAGTTCTTCCAATGGGTCACACATACCAAGGGACAAAGAGGGAGGTTGTTCCCTTTCAGTTAGCGGCAATTTTTTTTCTTTAACATTTTACACTAAAAGCAATGAATAAACTGTTTCTTCTAGGATAATTTAACAACTCTCTTCTTGGAAGAACCAGATCTCTAAAGATTCAAGATCCTGACACTGGAGGAGGGGAGGGAAAGATTTCTAAGGACTAGACAGAAAAAAATGGTACAGACGTGGAGAGAGGAGAGGTGTTCTCTAGACAGTAAGAATGCAGGTGAAGATGTCTGGTGAGGTGCTTCCCCATTACAAGGCCAGATCTTGCTGTAGGTTGTCACAAGTAATATAAATGCATTGCCAGGTATGTGCATGTGTAAGTTTACACATGAAGTAGAGGCTAAGATGAGGGTCTGATTTCTGGTAGATTCACTATTAAGAAAGGATGGAAACTGGCAATCCTTGCAATCTGTCACTTGATAATCCTGCTCACAGTAACAGATTCCAGTAACATGCTGAGATATTCTCTGGGTTTTGGATTGCTTTCATCTGAGCTCTAGTAAGGATTGTTTCCCATCAATTAACATCTGAAAGGACCTGGCATGGTGTTTTCCTTGAAACATATCCCATTCATTTACAGAAATGCTGAATACTCCAGAGTGTTTTCCTTACTCTAATCTTCCTTGATGGTGTTTCCCAGACTCACCAAAGGATTATTAACTAGCCAATGTGTCTGAACAGGAACTATCCTTGATGACCTCGGTGGCAAAAAATGCATCCCCAGAGACAGCTGCCCCTGTATGTTTCAAGGCAAAGTCTACTCATCTGGAGGGACTTACTCCACTCCCTGCCAAAACTGGTACTGTTGTGAACTTGATTGCACTAGCAAGGCAGAGGCATTTATTTCAAAGAGTTGATGAGTAGTATTCTGTTCTTTTCTCCTTTTCTTCTTTTTTTTTTTTTTTTCCTATTCGTAACATTTGTCTTAAATAATGGTGCAAAACCTGAGTCTGAATTTCAACAGTACAGGAAAACTTAGAGGTGGTCCTCAGCCTCACATAGTTACCACCCTCACTTGGGTGCCAGCAAAAACTGAGCTCAGGATTTCAGAATACAGAAAAATGAGACTTCACTGGTTAGTTCAGAGGCATTGGCCACTAAAGTGAGGCAAGGAGTCCTACCACGTTAATGAGTTACATTTCCAACCACCTCTAGAACTGCAAAAGGCTGTTTCAAGACTTGGATCTCAAAAGCTCTGGTCCTTGAAAATGATTTGATTTAGAAAAAAGCCTGCAGCTTGAACCCATCTCCACTCTGTGCTAGTGAAAGGTGATAAGATCTCAGGTATATTATTCTCAAAACAATTTTATTTCTTGCTCTGATGTCCATCTAGTGAGTGAACAGTTGTATGTGTTAACTGAGCTTCTGTGACACAGCATCGTTTCTTGACCGTAGGCCTAACCTTTACTATAGGGAGGAATGAAATATGCTGTGGTGCATGGTGGGGTAGGCCAGATGTTCCAGTATTTAAGGAAATAATACTCAAAACCTGCAGTTCCTTTTGAGGAACTGAACTTATTGGGATCTGGGTAGTTCCTGTCTAGCCAGACCCTCACTTACTCCCCACAAAGCCTGAGCTAATGTGGCCAGGCTGTTCCCCTCTTGTGTGCACAGCTCTCAGAATTGTAACTGCTCATTATCTCAGGTCCTCCACAATTAGTTGCTGAAACGTTGCACCAGCAACTTGCTGAACAGTTGCATCAGTAGCATAAAATGTTCCAAGGTCCTGCTTGAAGAGGTTCTTTCTTTCCGAGAAACATTTCTTGCTTGACCAGCTCAGTGTCTCTCTGAAGGAGCTAGTTCAAAGCCAGTGCAGTTAACTTTCTCATGAGAGGCATTCAACCTTCACACTTTAAGGGCCTAATATAAAGTCTTCCTCCCACACAGATTTAATAAACAGCCAAATAACAAGCTAAAAAGGGGGGTGTCATCTGTGCAGGTTCAGATATAGATGTTATCTCACTTTTGCTCCTTTAAAGCTGTTTGTTCTAACTGATCCTTTTTGGGTTTGTACAGTATTTGCAAAGGAGGCCACTGGAGCTGTATCTCTCTGCCCTGTTCTGGAAGTTGCAATATAGATGGAGGATTCCATTTAACAACGTTCGATAATAAGAGATTCAATTTTCATGGCAACTGCCATTACGTCTTAGCTAAGGTAGGAACAATCTCTCATTTCACTCCTAAATCTCTTGAGTACAAAGAGGCATTAAGCTGTGCTGGAGCTTTATATGACCTAATTTAACTAAATGGCACCAATCCCGCAAAGCACTTCAACACATGCTCAGTCTTAAACCCCATAAATTTTCCCATTTGCACTGCATTGCAAATCAATTGCTTGATGCTTAGCATCAAAGTTTTGCAGCTTCAACATAGTTTTACATTTTTTTTTTAGTGAATTAATTTTCTTATTGGATGTATTAGTGTAGATTTAAGCATTTCTCCTGAAGCTTTCTTCATGTATGACTCTCAAAAGGAAGTGGATGAGCAAAAAATCCTGCAAAAAGATTGAATTCCACATGACTGTCTGCAAATAAGTGATCCACACAGGTTGATAACAAGGAAACAGTACAGAGGAGAGGCAGTGAACGATACTTATTTTGGCAATGAAATAAAGCAGTTGGCAGTTAGAGATTAAATGCCCCAGTTCTTTTCATTACTCTATTTTGGTCTTTCAGAGACACCTTTTTTCTTTTCTTGCTCCCTTCCTGTAACATGCTAACAGTGCCTGCACATCCCTTTTCTCATGTCTTTTCAGAATACTGATGACACATTTGTGGTGATTGGAGAGATCATCCAGTGTGGGACATCAAAGACAATGACTTGCTTAAAAAATGTATTAGTCACACTGGGAAGAACTGTAAGTAACTTGCTTTAATTAGTGACACATAATATGTCACTTTTATTTAGGTTCAAAGGTGGGATTTCTCTAACACTGTGGACTCATTTTGGTCTGTTGCAGTCCTGAGATTGCAAGATGAATACCAGCAGTTGATGTAGTGCATGTGTTTATTGGTTTTGTTCTGCCAGCGTTACTTCATTTCTGGTTCTTTTGGATTCTGGTTTTCCATTTTCTTCAGAGGTAGATGGCTAAAAATTATCCTTGTCAGCTTTCCCTCTCTTTTTCATGACTTCAAACTTTTTCACTTGTTTCTTTTTGAAAGATTGAGATTTCTACAAGAAAAGATCCCCTTCTTTTTATAACAGTTCTGAGTCCTGAGGTTTTTCCTAATGCAATGAGTGGAGTAGCAGAATTTTCCACATGAAGGCCGGAGGCTTCTCCTACTGAAGATTATGCCATGGTTCAAAATGAATTGAGTAGAAGCTGAGTTAGGGCTGATATTTACGCACTCCTAAAGTTATACAGATTCATTCTGTCCACCTGGTATTTAACTGGTGCAGTCCTAACCTGGTTAGGAGATCCAACACCCTAACCTCCTCCTATAGACAATAAAGGAAGATGGGGATCTCCAAAGGACAAGTCAGCCTACCTAAGGTATGAGGTGTTCTTCTGGAGGGACCTGTCTCCCTCCATTGACTACTGAGGAAGTTTGAGTCAGATAGCTGTCATTTTGGGTATGTTGCATTTCCAGCGAGATGGATCCAAACTTACATGTAACGTCTCACATGCAGTTCTCAAAAAGATAACCAACCTCTTAGGTACGTGAGAGCACTCAGTCAAAGCTGTTGTTCATGGAGAGGGTTTTTAATTTTTTGTTATGGCTGCTGTATGGCATCCAGACACTGAGTTACATTGCCCCAGAGGTGATCATGTTTTGGAGACACTACTTAATGAAGCTTGTCAGGTTGTTGTTGTCTTTCTCGTGTCATATGCATTCACTCTGTGGGCTTTTTCTTTTTTCTTTTTCCCTGCAGACAATAAAAATATGTTCCTGTGGAAATATCTACATGAACAATTTCATTGTTAAGCTGCCAGTAAGCAAAGGTAAATGTCCTTCTTCGCATCTTCCCAGACTAGCGTACATCTGTTTACAGAGGGATTCCTGCTCCTTTCTCAGAAAAGAACATGATCCTGCTTATTGTTAGGTCATTTGACTTAGGTGGATACTAGGTCTGGGACATCCTGGGAATTCCTGTGTTACACTGGATGCACTGGTAAAGGGACATTCCTGTTTACTCAGCTTCATAAAGATTTGCAGGTGCATACATCTTTTTTTTTTTTTTTTTTTCCCCTCTTTAGATGGCATCACCATCTTCAGACCCTCTACATTTTTCATCAAAATCTTGAGCTCAACTGGAGTACGGATTCGAGTGCAAATGAAACCTGTAATGCAACTCTCCATAACAGTCGATCATTCGTATCAGAATCGCACATCTGGTAGGGCACGTCATGCTCTTTCAGTTTGCTCTTAAACTGAGTTATAGCTGCTTGTCTGTCACTTTAAGTGAACAAATGATTTGATTTTATATTGTCTTTGGTATGTTAGAACCCGTGGTTAAATCTATAGCCTTCCTGAAACAAAGTGTGGGCTAAGCCCTTCAATTTGCCGAAGAAAATTAGATCATCTCTGTGATGTTTAGTGTGTTCAGGTCTTTTACACTCTATCTGTAAAAGCAGGCCTTCATCAGAGACTTGTGAGATGCAGACTATGTTCTTGGTTTTGCCACCAATCTCCTGTTTACATCATCTTAAGCTTTTTGTGCTACTGTTTCCTACCTCTGTAATGGGATTACATCCTGTCTCTCTGACCCATTTTGTTTTGCTTTTGCAATTTCCTTTGCTTATAAGCCTTTGGGGAAGGTTCTTCTCTGTCTGCCAGTGTTTACTGAAGCACATTTAAGCAGCTTCCAATCTCTGTGCTATCACTAAGTGCTACTGTAATGCAGAAAAATAATAATTACACTCTAAAGACAGGGTCCTGTCTGATTTGTGGGAACATCAGGAAGTGTCTGAAAGAAAATGGGCTTCTCTCAGGCGAGATCCATTATAGAGCTAACAGCATTCATCTAGAATCCATTCCCTTTTCCACTCAGGTAGTGATTTCTTTTTTTTTTTTCTTTTTCTTTTTTTTTTTTCTGCCACCCACACAAGGTCTTTGTGGCAATTTCAATAACATCCAGACTGACGACTTCAGAACAGTCAGTGGAGCTGTGGAAGATTCAGCTTCTGCTTTTGGTAACTCATGGAAAACTAGAGCCAGCTGTTTTGATGTTGAGGACAGCTTTGAAGATCCTTGTTCAAACAGCGTGGATAAAGGTAGCAGGCTTTTCATACCTGGATTATCAGTGCTAAATAATTTTCACATGATGGATAACCAAAAAAGCTTCAGAAATTTCATAAACATCAAAAGCCACTGCCTTTGAGGCTATTGCTAAAGAGAACACATTGGGTTTTGTGGGGTTTTAAGGTGACAGCTTTGCTTTTAAAGCAAAAAACCTGCAGTGCTGGAGAAAGAGCAAATACCTTCTTCACTGATGACTTGAAAAGCACACACAGCATCAATGAGAGCAATTTAGGTTTAAGGCAGAGCATATTTCGTTGTCAGTATTTGGGCAATATCTTCATCCAGTCTAGGTTGTTAGAGCTGTGCTGAAGTCACAAGGAGTAAGTTATCAACAGTACTGACTTCAGCAAGCATTGTACTGTACTCAGCGTCCTGTCTGATTTCTCACTTTGTCTGGGTTTGGATATACATGGGATTCAGACTGTACTCTCCTAGGTACTGCCACATGCGATTAAGGCTGCAGCTCGTAGCCACACAGCTCACTGATTATTACGTGCTTGATGTTATTGCTTGACTATAAAGAATTGCCTGACTGTAAAGAATTAGGAAAGTTTGATGGAAAACTATGAAGATGGGGATTTTTTGCAGATCTGTAAATCTGTTGACAGTAATAGTGTTAGTACTTGGAAGGTGAAACCTTTCTTTTAGGGAGGTGGCTGGTCACCCATCCAACTACGCTTATCACCTTGATATCTGAACACTTCAGGACATTCTAGTTCTGTGTGATACCTGATAAGAATATTGATTCAGATAATAATGTGGTTTAAATGACTATGGACAGTGATATTTTTTCCCACTTCAGAAAAATTTGCCCAGCATTGGTGTGCTCTTCTGTCTAATACAAGTAGCGTGTTTGCTGCCTGCCATTCTGTTGTAGACCCTTCTGTGTACATCAAGGTAAGGCACTGGTCTAAATGGGTGGTTTTATCTAGTCCAAAGACTGATTTGCCCTAAAAAGTAATCTGGCCTAGGGGAGTGAAATAGGTTATAGTCATGCCTGTTTGCAAAGTTCACTGGTGCTAATGAGAGCTTATGCAAGGTACGATGGGCCTTTTTGGCTGCAGCCCTGAAAATATTAAGTGACTACCATCGCTGACAGTTCTGTTGCATGGTTCAGAAGCAAAGTAGGAAAAAATGGATTTACTGTTATTGGAAGCTGTTCACTCTTTGAAAAGTCAAATCTGTGTTTCTGTGTGGAATTGAACTGGGAGTTTTTTTCAGCCCCATGGGTTCCCTCTGACTTGGTTTAAAATTCACATCTAGGGGGAGAATATATACTGTATTTACGTTGTTTATATCCCGTTTATTACTGTGGAATCATGTTAGTCTCCTTGTATTTAGAATGCAAGAAGCTGCCTATAAGTACCCTTGATGTACAGCTCTATAATGCTGTTGAGGATGTTGGCTGAGCTACAGTGTTGCCGCATTTATGTGAATAGTAAAGAAGTTTCTGCAAAAACACAGAAAATTCATGTGGGGGGGTGTGAGTGATACAACCTACTGAGAAAATACCTGAGCCTGAAATTCTGCCTAAAATTTAATAAGCCTTCAGGTACCTTTAAAAACATCGCTTATGCTTTACCTGTCCCAAGTTTCCCTCAGAAAACGTGTCTGCTTGGAAATTCATGTTAACCATAAGTAAAATAGGAATTTGCAATTTTCAATTAAGGAAAAGTAATAGCCAGTTTCTTATGGATATGTCTGTTATCCCTGCTGATGTCATCAGATTTTAAACCATGATTCATGGAAGCATTTTCCATGACATCAGTAATGGCAGGAGAAGTGACCATCTAAGCAGTGTGACCCTACTGCTCTTCAGTGACTGGATGTATCTGGGTTCTTCCGTCCAGCTTCCCAATTAAAAGAACTTGAGCTTTAAATCCCCTTTATACTTACCTAACTAGTTCTTTAGATGTCATTAGATATGATTCCTTATTAAACCACCTTCTGTTATGCACCTGTCATTTAATTGGGTGTATCTTATCTATGCATTAGATAGGTACACAAGTGCCAGTCATCGCTGTGCAATATTTTCAGTTCTGTATATTTTTAGATGACATATTTTGGCATGTCCTTGATTGTACATCCTCATGAGAGGCTGGTATAGACATTTCTTAGTGCTTTAATGATCTATAGGTGCCCTTATCATTCATATTATTCATCTATTCATGAGTGTTAGACATAATGTCATTGCAGTTACATGATTGTAATTGACTTCCTATTTCTCAGGTTTGCATATCATTTCATTAGCATACATTTTCTCTTAGAGATATTACAAATTACGTTTCATTGGTTGAATACTTTTTGAATTGCTGTATGTTTCTTTGTTTCTTCTGTGAGCTGGGCATAATACCCATGTCCTTTTCTGTCCCCTAGAAATGTATGTATGACACCTGTAATGCTGAGAAGAGTGAAGTTGCGCTGTGCAGTGTGCTCTCTACTTACTCCAGAGACTGTGCTGCAGCAGGCGTGTCCCTGAAGGGCTGGAGGCAGGGCATCTGTGGTACGCATCCTAAAATACCTTGGGTAGGGATATGGGGGAACAGCTTCAAGAGAGCCCAGTCTCTGGTAGTCAGTATCTTTTGTGTTTAGTCATCAAGTTAGTGGGTTTTTGAAAAACAGAGTAAGCATGCATTCTAGAAGAAACTTCTGCCTGCCAAAATCAGTTCACGTCCACTTCATGCTCTTATGATGCATGTTCCCTGTGTAAAATATTAGGTGAACTCAGTACTCAAAGAAGCAAAAGAGTGTAAGGTGTATTAATCGAATCACAAGGAGTTACAATTAGGTTAGTTTTGAACACACGGGCCATGTATTTTGAACCATGTATGTTAATTCTGAGACCTTTTTTGCAGTGCATCTCAGCCCTGTTGTCTCAGACATTGCCCATACTAATGGTATCACTGTCATTAACTGCATTTTCCCATGTTACAGTAAAATAGTAATGCTTTTTAATAAATATAGATCGGTGATATCTGAGAATGTGAAAGTGTTTAAAGGCATTTTCAGCTCAGGACTATATAACAAATGAATAAAAGTTTCTTGGACGTACACTCTGTCATTAAATCCTGGGTTCAGAGTCCACATATGTATATATTTTTCTTGGGCACTGCCAGAATTTATTGTGAGATGGTGTCAGAGCTGAGAATAAAACTCACAAGTCCCAGCTTCTGAATTTTACTTCAACGTTTCCATTTTTCCATTGACAGATAGTTCAAGTGAGATTTGCCTATATCAATCTAAAAATAGATGTATAGGTTACTTGACTAATAACAGATCTGAATAGAAAACATACCGACAATTATTTTATGCAGCTTTGATGCAGCTATGATCTATTTAATTGCCAGACTTAGAGGCTAGCTGGGATATTCAGTAGAGCCAATGTAACCAGCATGGTGCTTTCTCGAAGGCATTTAAGATTGCAGTAAGAACAATTTAACTAACCTGTGCTGAAATCAAAGGGAACACCATGTAGTCCACAGCAAATTATCCTAGAATCGTGCAGATTTATGTACTAGGCGCAGTCCCTGTTTATTGAAAGCTTTGTTATCAACAGAATTACTGACATTCTTTATGTCAAAGCAAGACTGGTTTGCAGTGTAGGTCAGACTGAAATCTGTGGACTCATGGCACAGTAGGTAATATTGACTCAAACAGTGCAGTAACCTTGGGAAAAAATGCTAATGGCTTAATCAGCACAATCATTTTAGGCCTTATTTAAGAAGAAATAATCTTTCAGGAACATGCCTGTGATAAGATTGAAGGTTGTGCTGTTCATGAGTAAAAGAATAAATGGGCCAGAACAGTCACTCTCAGTTGACTGTCCCACTGCGGGGGTTGGAAAAGCTCTTCCAGCTCCTGCAGCTGTATCCAGCTGTGCCAGGCTGCAGGCAGGATCCAAGGCAGGTTATATCCTAAGGGGATGTCTACATAGCAGTCTGTAGAGTGTATGAAATACGCAAACCCTACTAGCTAACTGTTGGCAGTGCATGCATGTGACACGATCTTCAGCGGAAGCATGAACCATTACTTGAGTTACTGGTTTACCAGAAGACCACTGGGGTTAGTAGCCTCTACTAAGTCATGGCACTGTTTTTCTAGCGCTCCTTGTGCAAGCTAGCTTGAAGCTATCTTTGGTATGCTCATGTTCTCTGCACTCATGCCTCCAGTTGTGATGTATGTAATCTAAGATTACAAATCTGTGATCATGAGTATTATAATTAAATAACCTTTTTCTTACCAGGTCTCGCTTTAATAAAATCGATCTTTTTCCTCTATGAAAAATTAAAGGCAGAAAGTAAACACATTATTTTATTGCATTAATAGCTAACAATTGGGACATCCATTCAGGCAAATCTGATGTAAACTAATGTTCAACATCTTTATTAATATCTTTCTTATTTGGTCTATTTTGATTTACAAATGCCAGTTGCTGCATCTTCATAGTATGCCTATAAAGTAAGACAATATGGCCTGCCTGCTTTATCCACTGATTTATCATGTCTGGTCCAGCTAAGACCAGGAAAACAACTGGTTTTTGCTGGTGAAGGTGGTGGTTTTGAATGTGTACATAAACTTAGCACACTAACTAATCTAAGAAAGTGTACTGTGATCATGGACTGGAAAACCGTACAGAGCTTTGTTTAAGCATGGAACCTATTGCCAATATGGTGATAACATTGCTGCACAATTGCCCATGAACAACTCCCTTGTACCTTCTAGTACATCTGTGTGTACGTGAAAAACAGCTGGGGTTAACTCTGGAGATGTGAGTTAGAAAGAGGTCCAAGATGACTAGTTCCTCAGTTGTTGTTGAATTTCAGAGGAATCTGGATGCCAGAATTTCTTGAAAACCACAGCCTTAATGCAGGTGATATTTCCTGACAAAATTTGATGTCAGCCTTATAGATCACTACTGCAGATTTTATGGCAGAGTTTTGAAGGTGTTTTTTCTTGGTAGCCTGTGAAAATTAACCAGCTTTTCACTGTCTCACAGGGTCAGTTGCGCTCTTTAGATTTTCGTATTTAACTGTTTGGTCCACCTAGAGGTCTTAGAAACTATTGTTTCTTCTTTCCCCAGAGGATGACAAGAATTTTCCTCAAGATATCTATGAGAATTCAAGCACACTTTCTTTGATAGCATCAAATGTTTAGAAGAGTTCCTTGGCACTGCCCATTTAATGCTAAAATTTACCCCTTACAAAATATGCTCATTTCTTAAATTATTCCCAGCCAAAGAAATCATTAGTAAATGACAGAAGATTAATTTTTAACTGCAAGGACAGGTCAGAAGTTATTGGTTTCAGTTCTTGGCATAAGATAAAAATGTAAATTGTACAAAATACAGAGTTATACTCATTTCCTTATTCAGTCAAGATATAACCTGCTGAGTATTTCTGTATTCAGTGTCACGTAGTTAGGCTATCTGAGCAGACTTCCCCCAGACCACTGGGAGACAAGGTCTTCTTGTTTGAATAAAGCACGTTTATGGCTACCAACATGCAGAAAGCTTCATTAACAGCATGAGCGATGATTGCACAGAGAAGGCCATACATACCTTTTATTTCTCTTGCAAAGATCCCTCTGAGGAGTGTCCTGAGACTATGGTTTATAACTATAGCGTGAAGTACTGTAACCAGTCCTGCCGCTCGCTGGATGAACCTGATCCATTGTGTAAAGTTCAGATCGCTCCTATGGAGGGCTGTGGTTGCCCTGAAGGGACCTACCTCAATGACGAGGAGGAATGTGTAACTCCAGATGACTGTCCCTGCTACTACAAAGGCAAGATTGTTCAGCCTGGCAACTCCTTCCAAGAGGACAAACTGATGTGGTAAGCTGCTCTGATGATGCAAAGGCTGCATACTTGGGGGACAACAGGGCTCACTGGGGAAGTCCCTGCTCTAATCCCTGAATGGTGTCATTTTACCGTAAGGAATAATGACAAACTTCTCCTAGATTGCACCAAAGCAAATACTCCCCTGTCGAGCAGTGCAGCCACAGCAAAGGTTAAGATCCTATATTCCTGCTTCTTTTCCTCCAAAGAAGAACCTGAAAAAATCTTGAGTAGTATTCACAATCTCTCTCTATGCAAAGTTCATTTTTGTGTAAAAAATATCCGTATACTGTGGGAACAAGTTTTCTAGAAGACAGGCGCCTTGAAGGAGTTTCTGGCTTTGAAATGAAAAAGCAAAGTGAAAAACACCCTCCAACACACCATCCTGCAGACTATTTAGAAAATCAAAATGGTCCAGGAAAAAAATCCCCAAATTTCAGTTTTGAGAGAGAGAGAGATATATTCTTTTTTTTGAAAATACTAAAAAAACCATAATTAATTTGCATCTACAGTGAAAAACAATTGACATTTTCTCACTTTCAATCAGTTCAGGGCTGCAATGAAAACAAATACCGGGGGAAGGTTGTTTTATTGAAACAATTTGTTTTTATCTTTAGATGTCTACATATTCTCTCTCTCTTCCAGCTCCTGTATTTTTTTTCTGAGGATTCTAGACTATTTTGTACACACAGATTCATTTAGTAATTTAAGAGGTCTCTTATTTAAGAAAGTATTAATCTCATCTCATGGAGTGTAAAATAAATACTCAGGAAAAACTTGATTTAGGGAAAACACACAGTAAACCAGTGGCAGGTAAAGGAAGAGTATTTAAGAGCTGGGTGTCTTAATCTTCCTTCTGGGGATCGTAATTAATTTCTGTGAACCTGATAGCTGTACCAAATATTCATTTTTATAGGAATTTGTTATTTGTGTGACTAGTGAAGCTTTGCAGTGCCTTTCTCTCTAGTGAGAGAGAAATGTGAAAAGAGCTGATGTGTTTCATTTTATGGAATCTCTTTAGCAAATGCATTCAAGGAAGATTAGACTGCATTGGAGAAACTGTCCTGGTAAAAGGTGAGATTTTGTTAAATAATGGCATTACGGTGTCAGCTAGTATTTATAATGTTTTTCTGTGTTACCTCTCACTTCCTGTAACATTTTAGTATTCTGCACATTTTTGCCTTCTCCCTGAAATGTGCTGGTTATTGATAGCAGTTGTCTTTGTAAAAATGTCACCAGACTTGCTGAATTCTTTAAAAGATGAAGATACTTCCCAAAGCTTAGAAGTTATCTGCCTCCTTCTTGCCACGTTGTTGGTGGGCAGAAGCAAAAGCTAATAGAAACTGTAAATGAAAGACACACACTACCCTCTGAAATGTTCTGCTCTGTTTTACAACTGCTGATGGCATCCTTATTGCTTTCACTAAATTACCTCCCTAAAATGTTTTCTTCCTCCTATAGATTGCCCAGCTCCTATGTATTACTTCAATTGCAGCTCTGCGGGTCCCGGTGCGATTGGATCAGAGTGTCAGAAAAGTTGTAAGACGCAGGACATGCACTGTGTAAGGACTTAACCTCCTAGCAGGAGCATGGGACAACATGATTGTGCATGTGTGATTGTCCTTAACAAATGCTGATGGTAACATGTTACGCTGTTCACAGACCAACTACTTGACTGATAACACAGTGGCTGTAGCTACCCATGTAGCTGTGATACGTGTAGTTTGATTGTCACTGACTTACAGTTGCGGGGTTTTAAAAAAATCCGAAAGTTTGGCACCTCTGCTGGTTCCCTGTACTTCCTGTGCATTAACAAGTTACCTTGTGTTCTATCTTTATATACACAGTACGTCACAGAATGTGTTTCTGGCTGCATGTGCCCTGATGGGCTGGTATTGGATGGCAGTGGAGGATGTATTCCCAAAGATCAATGCCCATGTGTCCATGGAGGGCGCTTTTATAAACCTGGGGAAACCATCAAAGTGGACTGCAACACATGGTATGTTATTCCAGGGAGCCTTGTTTTGTAACAAAGGCTGTTCAAATTGTCAGTGCGTAGTGCACCCATGGAGCAGGATGTATTTTGAAGCCTTTCTTTTCACCATTAGAGCCATCAGGCTTCTATTAAAAATAAAAGGGGAAACATTTCCTCTCCACAGCATGCTGCATGAGCCTGCAGTTGGTGAGAACAAGTACCAAGATCTTCTGTGAAACGATTTCCATCCTTTTCTGCAGACTGCCTCCACACCAGGCTTAGAAGTACCAGCCTCATCCAGGTTGGTCTGTGGCTGGTCTTTCTACAAGGGAGAATTGATTCTGTGTCTGTTGGGCACAGAGGAACCCCGGAAAAGGATTGAATTTAGAGGAGGAAGAAATCACAATGATCTTCCAGTGACTTGCAGTGCTTCCGGGTGCATAGTTCTCAAATAAGAGAAATTAATGCTCTAGTTGCTCTGCAATTGCTGGTATAACTCTGCCGTAGACTTTACTGTTATTACTGACCATGGTGGGTAAAATGCTTTGAATCATTGGCCATTATTTCATGAGGATGAGACTGTATAGTTCTGCCAAGAGGATGCATAGAAAATAAGAGCCAGAAACACTTTGGTCTAATCACTGGTATAAGCAATCAAGTTTAACATGTGAAGCCAAACCCTGATAAGCAGCTGTTGATATCACAGAGGCCATTAAGAGGTTTTATTGCAGTGAGGGCTTTTTTTTCTTATTAGAACAGGACACACATGAGAAAAAAATGCAGTCTCTTTATCAAGGGTATAACAACTAACATTTTCTGACTGTGGTCCCCCTGAACTGGAGGTAAAGTTTGTCAAGGTGTGGTGGTTTGACCTTGGCTGGACACCAGGTGCCCACCAAGCGACTCTATCACTCCCTTCCTCAGCAGGATGGGGCAGGGGGAGAAAATAAGATAGAAAAAAATTGTGGGTCAAGATAAAGGCAGTTTACTAAAGCAAAAGCAAAGGCTGCATGGAAGCAAAGGAAAACAAAAGATTTATTCTCTACTTCCCATCAGCAGGCAATGTCCAGCTACTTTCTGGGAAGCAGAGCTTCAGTACATGCAGTGGTTGCTCTGGAAGGCAAACGTAATAACAAATGTCCCCTCCACGCCTTCCTTTCTCTTAGCTTTTATACATCATATGGTATGGAATATCCCTTTGGTCGGTTTGGGTCAGTTGTCCTGGCTATGTCGCCTCCCAAGATCTTGCCCACCCCCAGCCACCTGGTGAGGGAGGAATATTGGAGAGACAGCTTTGATGCTGTATGCTAGCGCTGCTCAGCAGTAGCCAAAACACTGGTGTGTTACCAACACCTTTCTAGCTAGCAATGCAAAGCACAGCGCTAGGAGGGCTGCTACAGAGAAAATTAACTCCATCTCAGCCAGACCCAAGGCAGGGACAATATTGGTTCACACCACTGTAGTCAGGAACAGAACAGATTCATATTCAGAAATGGTTGAAATATTCAGTTCTTTACCTTGAATTTACCTCCTAAATCCCCACTGTCTGCTGCCAGGACTTAATGATTGAAAAGATATTTGAAGGAAAAAATAGAATAAAAATAGACAAAGTTCAAATGTGTCTCAGTAATAAACATGAACTTTCTGATTAGTCAGCCATCTCATGGCATGGTCTCAGAACAGCTGAGAGGGTAAGAGGGTAAGCCTGGAAGAGTGAGAGATGGTTTCTTTCTTTGAAGTACTGCAAAAGACAAACCTTTGAATCACTTTGCCCCTGTTTGGGGTTAAGGAAAAACCACGCTTCATACGAAGATTGTGATTCTTTGCATTTTGCCTTCCAGCACCTGTAACAAAAGGCAGTGGAACTGCACAGACGATCCCTGCAAGGGAACCTGCACTGTGTATGGAAACGGGCATTACATGAGCTTTGATGGGGAGAAGTTTGATTTCCTGGGAGACTGTGACTATATCCTAGCTCAGGTATCGTTTGTTTTCACTTTCCTATCCATGTGCTTTTCACAGCTTACACTGTAGGTTCATTCTGAGTAATTAAAGGGCTATCCCATACAAAATAGTCAACACGGATGAGCAGAGCCCACTCCCCTCCTCTTGTACCTAGAGCAGATACAGTGACATTTTCCATATAAAACCAAAGCAATTAACCCTCAGAAGTGACACAAGAGGGCACTGTGTGATGCTAAGCAATTAACTCCTGGGCTGGACAGCCCTTTTCTGATATAATTCCAGCACCTGCAAGGGAAAGGAATTGGTGTGGTATTGAAAAGCTGCATGCTTTCCTCAGCTATCCAAGACTGACATTATTTTTGTTGCGACAGAAGCATGTAGAGGTTAACGTGTGAGCCTCATGTATAATAATTGCATGTAATGAGACATCACTCAGTGAAACATTTTGTCATCTCCAAATTACATCTGGTTTTGCTAATTTAAAAAAAAAATATTTTTACGTTTTTGGCTGTGCAGGACTGGTGCTATGAAAAGCTCATTTTTTTCCTCAGCTTTTGTCTTTGAAATTCGTGTTAAATATGTGCCTGCCACCAGGTCAGCTGCCACCAGATTATTCTAAAATGCCCAGAGTTTTGGTGAACAAAAAAGTGACAAAATAGCAGAAGTCAGATTGAAGTGTCATTCATTTAGAGCCCCTGAAAATGTTTAAGGCTAGTCTAGTTGCCTGAAGAGATCTAATAAAATGTTATCTTTTCCTAAGGATTTTTGCCCTAATAACATGGACGCTGGCACCTTCCGAATTGTAATTCAGAACAACGCCTGTGGGAAGTCACTCTCCATCTGCTCCCTAAAGATCACACTGATTTTTGAGGTTTGTCTAGAACTGGTTATAACTGAGGAGCTGTAGTTTTGATTTTGTAGCAGTGAGTGTAGTATCCCCTTATATTCCATCTCAGTTGCTGCTAGAGAGTACCTATAGAAGTCAAACAGCCAGAAAGCAGAGGCAAGGGAGC
This sequence comes from Egretta garzetta, assembly GCF_000687185.1. NCBI lineage: Eukaryota > Metazoa > Chordata > Aves > Pelecaniformes > Ardeidae > Egretta > Egretta garzetta. The sequence continues at coordinate 1,533,683 of NW_009259490.1, read as the reverse complement.
TGGAAAAGCTTTGGGTATTTGGTGTTAACAGGGCTGGACACTTCCGCAGGTGAGGGGATAGATGCAGCGAGCCAACAGCGCTCCGTGTTTGTGCATGTGCCTGTGTGCATTTGCATCTGTGACATTAGTGGTATAGGAGTGATGGTGAAGTTTTTAGAGGAGTGTGTTTCTGTACCATGGTTTGAGCACAGCACAGATGTAACTACCAAGGGAAGAGTTTCTTCCCTCCGGCTCAGGCTTAGCATTTCCCCAACGTGTAGAGAAATGAGATTTCTCCCATAGTGGGGGGGTTAGGGGATGGTGGAACAAAGCAGCATGGCAAGGGGTGTTCTGGCATGTCCAATTGCCCATGCACCCAGAGCTGCTGTGCCAGGAGAACAGATTTCATCTAGAATGAGGACAATTTCTGTGGCTGTGAGGTAAGACTTGTCACGCAAGGGCAGATGTTTCCCATTGAAGTCAATGGGTCTTGTCTGTGGCTCACAGGTCTGGCAATAGACCAAGATGTAGTGTAAAGACTACAGAAAAATAAGGTGAAGGACAAGAGGCAGAATACCAGTGCTGTTACACTAAGTTTTCTATTTGATTTCCTTCCATGCAATGTATCTGTTCCTTGTAGAGCAGTGAAATCAGGCTCTTGGAAGGAAGAATTCAGGAGATAGCCACTGATCCAGGAGCTGAGAAGAATTATAAAGTGGATCTCAGAGGAGGTTATATTGTGATTGAAACAAATCAAGGGATGAACTTCATGTGGGACCAGAAGACTACTGTTGTTGTTCACGTAGCACCATCTTTCCAGGTAGGTATGGGATGGACTAAGAGTTACAATTTCAAACCTCAAAGTTATGCATACAGAACTGGAGCCCCAGTTTGAAAAGCATGGCTTGGAAAAGCGCTCGGTTCAGTGGACAAGAAGAAGCAAACAGGCCATGACTTGTTCAGTCAATATGAAATGCTCCAGAATATTTGGAGCTAGACATAAAGCCAGACACTTTGCAGTATTGGAGGGCTAACAGAGAGATCTTGCTACTTGGAGTCCAGCTTTTTCTAAGCCATACTTTGATGGCTGTGTATAAATTGGCAGCTATTTTGCCTTGGCCTGTTCTATAGTTTATTTCTGTCAAACAGTGGGCTGCACTCAAAATAACCAAACCATTTACTGTGCCTACGCAAATTACCCAGGGAAAAGTCTGTGGCCTTTGTGGGGACTTTGATGGCCGCTCAAGGAATGACTTCACAACTAGAGGGCAGTCTGTAGAGATGAGCATCCAGGAGTTTGGAAACAGCTGGAAAATAACAAGCACCTGCTCAAATATAAATATGACGGACCTGTGTGCTGATCAGCCTTTCAAGTCTGTCCTGGGGCAGAAGCACTGCAGCATTATTAAGAGTCACATCTTTGAAGCCTGTCACAGTAAGGTAATCCTGTTCTCTCCTCTTCGGTAGTTTCAGACCAGATATTTGTCGCTATTATGCAGCACGTTTGCACCCAAATTTGTGCTATCAAGGGCTATTACAGAGCAACCTCGAGTATGAGGGCTACCTCCCTCAAAACGTCACTTTACAGCTATGCCAGTTGAATCCTGTTGCGCAGTATTGAGGAAACAGCAGTGCTTGTTTTGAGCAACTGAAAACAAAGAGGATAATAGTTGGCCACCAGAAGTAAAAAGTTAGGTATCAGTTTGTAAAATCTAGAGATAAGTTAGTTTAGGACTGTTTGTATAGGGATCCTTGGGAAAGTTTATTCAAATTACCTAAAGAGATAAATTATTTGGTTTATTTTAGACACAAACTGAATTCATTTAAACAGAAACAAAGCTACTAATTCTTAATGAGAATTAATAAGACATTTTAAAAACCAAACTTGGCTTAATTTCCTTGGTTAGTTCATGTTAGCACAGGTTAAAACATAAGAGATGTGAAGTTCAGTGGAAATAGGATTTCCTTTTATACTCACTTAATCACTATTTCTCAGTTAGAGAGTGCCCACACTATATAGTTGCTCTAGCCCAAAGCAAGCTAGTTCAGTCCTGCAGAAATTACACTGGAAAGAGATTTTGAGAGTAAATGCCAGTATTACACACATGAGAATGAGAAGATTTAGAATCCAGTTCTACCAGGCAGGTGGAAATAGAAAACTACCTATAGTAAAATATCATAGCTCCGTCATGACAATCCCAGTCTGTCACAGACTCAGCCTGGTTCTGCCAGAGAAACTGCCAGTGGATGGCAGAAATTCAGAGCCCTTTCTCTCATTAAAACACAGTGCAGCAGGTAAATCGGTGGTAACAGATCTGTTCACATTTTGATAGGTGAACCCAATACCATATTATGAATCTTGTATTTCTGACTTCTGTGGCTGTGACAGTGTGGGAGACTGTGAATGCTTTTGTACCTCGGTTGCTGCTTATTCAAGAAGCTGCAGCAGAGCTGGTGTCTGTATCGACTGGAGAACGCCTGCCATTTGCCGTAAGTATTGCACTGAAAATGCACACAGAAAAGCAGTGCTCCGTGTGTTCAGGCGCATGGGACGTAAAGCAGAATTCTGACATCCCTGTGCATGTGTGACTTAACAAGCTCTTGTTTACAATAGCTAGAAAATAACCCCTGCCTGGTGTCAGAGACTTGGAGGTTTTCTATTCTTCTGTTCCAGCTGTGTTTTGTGATTATTATAATCCACCTGACAAACATGAGTGGTTCTATAAACCCTGTGGAGCCCCTTGTCTAAAGACCTGCAGGAACCCACAAGGGAAATGTGGGAACTTACTGTACAGTTTAGAAGGTAATTCTTGCTTGACTTGGATGCAGTTTATGGGAGTGGAAGCTATTAGTCTGGTTTTAAATGTTTTAAGCATCAAGGTTGCTGAAAGGCTATCCCATTTGCCCCAGAAACTCCTTGACCATGCCTGCTTGTGCTATTTCCCTGTGTGATGGTGTCATTAATAGCATAATTTGTCTGTTACCTTTAAATCTGGAGAGAGATAAAAGGTCATTCAGTCTAATTTGCAAAGAACAATTATCTGTTGACAAACAGAGTTAATTAAAACTTTTGGGAGAGAAGGAAAAAAAGGACGTGGAAAAATAATCGGTAGTACAAAGAACATTCATACTGGGATCACATTCATTTTGGGATTACATCTGCATCTGATAAGAGATATTTACGTGGATCTATGTAAAGCAGACTAAGAATGCTTTGTTTACTTCGACTTTCCAGGCTGTTACCCAGAGTGTAGTCCTGACAAGCCATATTTTGATGAGGAGAGCAGGGAGTGCGTCTCCCTCCCCAACTGCACTTCATGGTAGGTCAGTTGATGGTGACAGAATTAGAATAGGACTGGAAAGGGCAAGCTAGGGAATGTTTGGTTTATGTTCATAGGCAGTGGCAATTATCCTTAAATCCTCCAGGAGTAGGCTTTTACGTAAAAGTAGATACTGTTACATACATTGTTATTCCATATACTGATTCAAAGTCAATAAAACAAGTCTTCTCCTTTTATCTTCAGTGACCCTGAAGAGAAACTATGTACTGAAGACTCCAAAGGTAACTTTTCACCACCCTCACCATTTATTGAGTGATGATAGCACTGAAACAACCCAACATGACATGTTACTGCAGGCATATTGATAATAAGACTCCAGCTAGCTGGTTCAATAGGTGGATGCACAGCAGTACAGATATACTTTGATAAGCAAAATGCAGCCTTTGACCTGAAGAACTGTCTAAAGGATGATCATAGGGAGGAAGGAGAGAGGTGTGAAATGTGGGATTCATCTCACCCAGGTGAATACCCCTTCTCCACGTTTACATTTCCTTGGTAGCCTGTGAAGACAGACAGAAAGTAGTCTGAAGCAGGTAATTCATGGTAGCCATTTTAATAAGCACTTTTAGAACAAGGCAAATCTTGTAGGGGTGCTATTTCCACTAATTTCATAATAAGCCTAGGCAACTAGCTTATGAGAGATACATTTGTGTGTCTAAAGGACACAAAGGTATGGTATCAGTTCATTCCCATATCTGGGAGAAACCACAACCCAAAATGCAGGGTGACCCAATAGACAACACATCTTCAGTTTTGTTGATTTTGTTACAGTAATAGATATAGTCCCTTGGGTTCCTGAATGTATGGTCTCCAAAAGCTGGAGAGCTTCTCATATATTTAGGTGATATTATTTGTCACTGCATTTCCTCATTAGTGGATGGAAATGGCTGTGCAACACCTTCTGAGCCAGTGTTTTATCACCCAGCAAGGCAATAATCCCTGTCATGTTCCCTGCCAAGAGGGAATGTGCCTGTGCTCCGTGCTGGGTGGAGGACAGTGCCAGTTCTGATGCTTTCACCAGCCAGTAATTCGTCTGTGCAAGATTACTCCAATAAACACCAGCAACAACAAAAATCCAACCCACTTTAAATCACAGAATGTGATTTAGTCCTTCCAGTTGATATCAGGATAGTTGAAGTCTCCCATGAGAACCAGGGCTTGTGATTGCGAGGCTACTTTTAGCTGTTTGTAGAAGGCCTTGAGTTCGACTCCCAGTGCAACTTCTCAAGTAGAAACTGAGAAAGTCGTTCAACCAGCTAATTCATGTTTGATCATATGAGCTACAGAAGGGTAAATCCAGAGTTTGGTTTTCTTTTAATTTGTATTTCTATTACAAGTGTCCCCTGTTACCACGGCGTGTGCTCTTTTGGTGCTTCAGATTGCCTTTGCTGCTACAATGGAAAGACCTACACCTTAAATGAAACGGTGTACAGCCAAGTACATGGGACCAAGTGCGGTAATGCTGTCTGTGGCCCTGACGGAGAGATCATTAGAACACTTATCCCTTGCAGAACACCATCCACACCAGCACAAGGTACTAGATTTATAAGAGATTTGGTGGTGATGGAGAGAATAAAGAGATTTGGACATTTTTCAGTACAACTTTTACGATAACCTTGGGCATACTACAGTTGACACTCTGGTGTTGTTAGTCTCAAAATTTCGTACTTCTAAACCTTGTTTTTCTCCTTCACATCACCTATATCACACTATGGTTCTTATTGTACTGTTTTCTGCATTGGAATAAGTCGGTCTCAAATGGGTCACTGGAGCAAGAAAATAAAGGTGCCTGGTGGTTTACTCCCTTCCCAAAAGAGAAGTTGGAGGGTGAAGGGGATGTGAATGAACAGAAAATAGGAAGTAAAAAGAAGTAAAGAAAAGGTGGAATTTTGCCACATGGTTATAGCAAAGAAAAATAAGTGGCTAAAAAATGTATATTATCTTGGTAGCAAATTATACAAAGGGGACAAGGAAAATTAAAAGTTAGCTTCTCTACTCAAGTGAGTGGAAGAGCTAAAGATTTGATGGTGAGCCTGCGTGTTTGGTATTTACTAAATGTGTTAACAAGTGGAATAAGAAGTATAATGGAGTAATAACTAGGAAAGGAAGGACTATTAAAAGCAGAGTGTAGGTGGCATAGGAAAACGTCTAAATGATCTGACTGTATTTAAACCAACAGATTCTTCACAACAAAGCATTAAAAGACAAAATGGAGTGCCACTGGAAATCACCTCTCCAAAGTCAGGTGAAGTCCTGCAGGATTAGAAAGTTCAAAGAAACCTTAAATTGGAATTAATAAGCAGCAGTAGAAGGGCAGTTTATTGTATTCTGTATAGAAAATTAACTACAAGGAGGAGGGGTGTGTGTGTATTATTCTAGTAGCATACAGAGAGGGTGGTTTTAGCGTGTACATGTACAGAATGTGGTGGGGGTATAAAAATGCTTTTTGCCCCTCTTTTTGTGATTGTAGAGAATGTAATAGATGCCATAGGGCTTGAAAGTAAGAGTAGCAGAGGATCTGAATATTAATTGATTTCATTTCCTGCAGAACCACATATGCAACCTGTAACATCTGTACCTCAGTCGTCAGTGGTAGCCACTCCCTGCTTCTGCAAAGACAATGGACAATTGATACAAATGGGTGAGAAACCAAGCAAATTTTTTTTTTTTCTGCACCACTGATGTGGGAAGATGTACTGTTAGATAAATGCTTCAGCACAAAAGCTCATTCAGCCTGCTGCAGGTAAACGTTACCACAAGCTGTTACATCTTTGAACTGTAACCAACACCTTCAGACGTAAAACTCTCCCATATCCTATAACTTTGTCCTGGTTTTGATGTCCCTGGTGTAAGGAAGCTTATACCAGATGCTAAGCTCAGTGGACTCAGGCACAAATCCTGAATCCCAAACTGCTGAACATGGAGAAACCAAGCAAATTTTTTTTTTTCTGCACCACTGATGTGGGAAGATGTACTGTTAGATAAAGGTGCTTCAGCAAAAGCTCATTCAGCCTGCTGCAGGTAAACGTTACCACAAGCTGTTACATCTTTGAACTGTAACCAACACCTTCAGACGTAAAACTCTCCCATATCCTATAACTTTGTCCTGGTTTTGATGTCCCTGGTGTAAGGAAGCTTATACCAGATGCTAAGCTCAGTGGACTCAGGCACAAATCCTGAATCCCAAACTGCTGAACATGGGCTTGTAATCTACAGTCATATTCCAAAAACAGAGGAGGGAAGCCTCTTCTTCATCTCTTAGTAGCTCCTGAACCACTTCTTTCCTGGTCTTTGTGAAGACCAGATGCACTCAGTGATATATTCAGTATTCTCTCCTCTTGTATTCATTTTCAGTTCCCACTAATGTACTTAAAAGCAGAATTTCAGATTAGCCACCCAAGGTCCTCCCTCAGCCTTTTCCATTTGGATAAATTGAGCTCCAGTTCAGTCACTGTGTTCAAGCAGTTGCAGACAGACAGTCACACCTGAACGTGGCCATCGGGTACAGGCAGACCCAGCTAGTTAAATGCAGGGCTGAGTATGTGGCTGATCTGTGATGCTACAGACCTTGAGAGTCACCAGTTTCATGCGCAGTCCAACACTAACGGTCGGATTTTGGCCTTGCAGGAGAAAATATTTCTCTGCCAGTGAATATATCAGGTCATTGTGCTTACTCCATTTGCAATGCATCGTGTCAGATTGAATTAATTTGGTCAGAATGTAAAATTGGTCATACTGAGGCCCTCAAGATCTGTGATCCAGGGTCCGAAGACTGTCCACCAACACCTGCTCCCAGCGCAACAAGCCAAGTTCCTGCTTCCACGGGGACTCCTGTGAGCGATTGTCTTGGGCTCGTTCCTCCCAGAAAGGTGAGAGACTTGAAAGAAGATGTGTTTCTTCTGCATTGCCTGCAGCCAAGATTTGGTGTTCTCTGGTGCTGGTGACCACCACTGCAGCTGAACTGTAGGTGTGGCTGAATTAGATGATTTAGAAGTATACCAGAAGCCCCCAAATAGTAGAGGGAATAAGTTGAAGATTATTCTGTTCACCTGAAACATCCAAATGATTGTATGTGGGCAGAGTTACCTAAGCTGAACAAAGGCTAGGAAGCTACATCTGGCAGCGTTCCATCATCAGAAGTGGTGAGGACCTTAATATTGAGTCCCATACAAAATATTGTAGAACAATAGTAGATATCAAGGCGCTGTTGATTGCTATATGTTTCATGCTGCCTGGTTTCCAGAGAAAGAGTGGATAGCAAATAACGCCATGCTAGACAACTGACTGTGTGGACCATAGTTGCTGTGTGTTATTTTAAAGATTTTTTTGTCACGTTACTTTTTTATGTGCCTCTCTTCTTTTTCAACCCGTCAATAGTTCAATGAAACATGGAACTTTGGAAACTGCCAGATTGCCACTTGCCTGGGAGAAGGAAACAATATTAAACTATCCAGCATGACTTGCCCTCCTCAGCAACTGAAACTCTGTGTCAATGGTTTCCCATTCACAAAACACCACGATGAAACTGGTTGCTGTGAAGTCTTTGAGTGTCAGTGTAAGTACCACAGCAGCAGAATTCCTGAAATTTGTGTTATGTTCAGGTGGGCCTCAAGAAAGATAAGTCTGTGTGGTCAACATCTGTATTATGTTCATATTAATTCAGTAGGATGTATGGAAAAGAAGTCCCATCTAAAACATTGGCTGTTAAGAGCAAGTAAGAGGGCTAATTTTTCTTTATCAAACTGGTTATTTCAGCTCTCACTGAAAGCGAGTAAAAGAGTTAAAACCAGCTTGTACTTACAGGAAGCTCAGAAGCCAAGCTTGAGGCCTGTCACTCTGTCTTCCAGGTATTTGCAGTGGATGGGGAAATGAGCATTATGTGACTTTTGATGGAACATATTATCATTTTAAAGAAAACTGCACCTATGTCCTTGTGAAGTCCATTTATCCTGACTCTCACAACTTCTGGATTCACATAGACAACTACTACTGTGGTGCCATTGATGGAGCAATTTGTTCAATGTCCCTTCTCATTTTTCACTCCAACTCTGTTGTTATTCTGACACAAGCAATGGAACATGGAAAAGAAACAAACTTGGTAAAGTAGTGTGATAAAATGAATTCTCAATATTAATTTGATGTAGCTATATTACTGTACTGCCAAATGTCCTGTCATGACAAAGGATGAAGCTTGTAAAATATGGAATGAGTGGGAAGGCAATTACATCGCTTTTTCTCTCTCTTTTTCCCCGTGTCAACAAAAATCTGTATATTCTAAAAATCTGGGAAATGATGACATATTTGAAAGTTGTGGTTTTCTTCCTGACTTGAGTATTCAAATATAAATTGCAACCTGTTTAAAAAGAATCATAGAGAACTCTTGAATGACTGCCTTTGACAGACTTCACTTCATGCACCTGAGGTCTGAATTTGTGCTGCTCTACTTTCCCGTTGCACAAACTGTATACCTTGCTCAACAGAAGGATGTCCATAGAGACTTTTGTTTCTCTTCTTTTTAGGTTTTGTTTAATGATAAGAAAGTTGTTCCAGACATTTCTAAGAATGGTATCAGGATAACCAGTTCTGGCCTTTACGTCATAGTTGAAATACCTGAATTAGAAGTTTATGTCTCCTACAGTCGACTTGCTTTTTACATAAAACTCCCTCTCGGAAAGTTTTATAACAATACCATAGGACTGTGTGGTGAGTGTCCTCATCAGCTGACAGTAATGAATGCAATAAATTTTCCTCCTTTTTCTCATCCCCTTGTAAACATCTCTAAATGCTTACAACTCCACTGATACTCTGTTTTTCACAAAATTTTAAAGAATTGTCTCTATTTGGTGGAAGGACACTGTCAGGAGACAGACTTTTAAGTCACTTCCTTTCATTCTGTTCACAGTCTGTTGGTGAATGGGCTCTTTCTAAGCCCTTCCTCTTGATCATATCTACTCAATATGGGAATGTACTAAATCTGGAGAGTCCTGTGCTAGACAGAGCCATGTCAGTTGCTCTAGCCACCAGGAGAAAGGCATCAACCAACACATCAAATCTGGTTTTCAGGAGTAACTGGCAAACTATTTCTTCTAGCCTTCTCTTCCTACAAACTGTTCTTGTGAAGTCATCCAGGACCCCATGTGTCATTACCTTCCCACAGGGAGGAGAACTTCCCTCCAGGTTTTCTCTACAAGCAGCTTCATCATCATCAACTGTCCTTGAACTGTCACTTTGCTTTTATATTGCTACTAGGTACCTGCACCAACCAGAAGTCTGATGATGCTATGAAGAGGAATGGGGAGGTAATTGAGTCCTTCAAAGAGATGGCATTAGATTGGAAAGTCCGAGATCCTACCAACAGATACTGTAATCCAGGTGTCTCAGAACCAGCTGAGATTGAATATCATCAGCACTGTGAGCCTTCCAATCTATGTAAAATCATCTGGTAAGACAATTCCCAAAAGTGCTAGAAAAATAACTCCCCAAGATAATTTTGTGCTTCACTACATGACTTGCATGAACTGCTTACAGGATGCGATGAAAATACGAAGTCTAGCATACCGTGAAAAACTGAGCAGTCAGCTGATATGTGAATGTTCCTGAGTTTGGCAGATATTTTTCAGCTGCATCATCAAAATCAGTCCTCTCTTCATAGTGTCTGCTGCTTGGCACTCCCTCTGCCTGTCAGTTCTGGAGCAGCCAACTAGGAAACAGCTATAATTCAGTATCTGAAAGCTGTGGATGAAAAGGAACTCAGTCAGAATATAGGAAGCAAATGTGTGTGTCTGTTTTTAAAATAATTTTGTGGTTTAAAAAAGGATTGTCAAACGTACCGACATAAAAATGTCAGCATATAGAGTTATAGCTGTGAGCTGTGCAGGAGACATTTCTTTGCAGGTATCAGTCCAACATAAAATTGCTTCTTTTCAAAGCATTGTAAGGAATGGGAGGTAAAGCTCATTCTAATTAAGCTGTGTGATTTTATTGCCTATCAGAGTAATTTGTAGTTGTATTTTTACCTTGAGGCTTCCTCTGGGTGGGGATGGGTTTGGTTCTGAGTTGAATTCTTCCTTGGGAGCGGCCCAAGGAAGTGAAATGCCATGTCTGTCTCCTTGCTTTGGGAAGGAACCTGACTGAGTGCCACAGCATGGTCCCCCCACAGCCCTACTACGAGGCGTGTGTGGCCAGCGGGTGCTCAGAATGGCACCCCAGCACCGAGTGCCAGAGCATGCAGACGTACGCAGCCTTGTGTGGGCTCCACGGGGTCTGTGTGGACTGGAGGAGGCAGGCAAACGGGCATTGCGGTAAGCCTGGCAAAGATCCGCTGGTGGTGAAGTGATTTCTGTTTGTTCTTTCCTCACCTACACGCCTGTTTGTGTTCTTCTGCATCATCAGGCTTCAATCTTTCCTGAGCTGCTCTGGACCTGAGAAAAATCAGGAACAAATCAGAAAGATTATTCCAGTCCAGAACTGGTGCAAAACAAGTGGGAAACAGGCCCGTAGCCTCTCCTGAGCAGCTCAGCTGAGGAGCCCTGTGTGTCACTAGAGCTTCATCACTAGGTGGCAACACACAGCTTCTCTCTGCATGCTTTGCCCTGCTCAGGGGGACCCAGTGATTCAGGGGTGAGCACTCCTTGTACTGTCGCAAGCACCTTGCTGAATCCATTGATCCCCTCTTGCTGAAGCTGCAGGGACCCCCTCGCTGGGCAGGAGACTGGGCTGTGTGGACCCGCGGGGTGAGCTGCGTTGGCACATGCGGTTTGTCTGTTGTGCATCGGAAGGGTACACGTGGGCCTGGGCTTTCTAACCCGTGTGTTGTAATGCTCCACAGAGGCCAGCTGTGCTCAGGATCAGGTATACAAGCCATGTGGGGAAGCAAAAAGAAGCACGTGCTTCAGCAGGTGGGTCATTTCCTAAGGCACTTTTCAAGTCTGTATATAAATTCACATTCCCCTGGGATTTAGGTGTCTAAGTGCCCTGCGGTATATTTCTGCTTCTCATTCATACCTGTTTATACTCTAATTGTGCAGAGAAGTCGCTGTGGACACCCTCCCCTCCCAAAATAACACATCAGTGTTTATTGAGGGATGCTACTGTCCTGATGGAAAAACTCTTCTGAATGATCATGACGGTGTTTGTGTTTCTGTCTGTGGTAAGAAATTATGTAAATGGTGGGATGGGAAGGGGGAATAAGAACCTGACTGGAAGTGCACATTAAGGGGGATGTTCTGGGTACAGAGGAAATGGGGGAGACCTTGATACTGACCCTTTCTAATTTGGCTGGAAATGTTTCAGATTGTCAGCTTCTGCCCGCTCTTATGCAGAAAGTGCAACTTTCAAAAGAACAAAGAGGTGGATCTTTAAGATATTTTGGGTACACAACCTATGACTTTGCACTCTGGATCTCTCTTTGTGGCTGTTTCTCAGATTTCAAGACCTTCCTTCTATTCCTGCACTCCTGCTTCTGTTGTTTTCCCTGGTTCAGCTGTCACTAAAGGAGTCTGTAATTCATTTTATAGGTTGCACTGCACAAGATGGGTCAGTGAAACAGGTAAGAAGAAGGAAAATACTGACTTTATACTATAGCTGGGTGCTGTGACCTGCTGTAGAAATGACTGTATGAGTTTCTTCTTTTAATTCTAAGCTTAAATGCCAGTGAACTGCAATGACAGTGGGGAACAAAACAGTAGATTTTAACTACAGAACTTTATTAATCACTTGAGGTACGGAAGCAGAAACAGCAGTTTCTGGGAATCCCTGTTTCCTGGTAGAACTACCAGGCTTCCCTTCTGGAAACACATAAACCTGCAAAGGAAGGTGGCAGATAATAGCCTGTTTTCTTACTGTTCCCTTCTCCTCCCTCTGGGATTTGAACTCTGATTTTCCTACATAATATATTAGGGTAACCGAGCCCTATACTGTCTTACCACAGGCATTCATTAATACAAAGCTGCTAGTTTTTGCTCTCTGAACTACTGTCCCTATTGTTTTCACAGCCTAGAGAGGCTTGGGAGCACGACTGTCAGTACTGTGCTTGTGATGAAGTGACCTTGAATATCTCTTGCTTCCCCCGCCCTTGTGCTGAATCTCCACCTATCAACTGCACTAAAGAGGGCTTTGTACGCAAAATAAAACCACGTCTGGATGACCCATGCTGCACAGAGACAGTCTGTGGTGAGTGGATAATTCAGATGTCATAATGCGGATTCATTTGCCTTTAGCAGCAATTCTCAAGGGAGATCGGGTACCCCACAGGTGCCAGATTCACATAAACACACTGGAGTGGTCATTTCTTCTATCTACATACCAGGAGCTCTTGCTATCAGAAGAGACCTCCTCTGGTCCAGCTTGTAATCTAAACTAGTGCCGTGACCCACCAGATAACTCACATTGGAAAATCCCCCATGGACCACTGGGACCACCAGGTGCTTCACTGGATCCTCTGGCTCTTCTGCCTTCTGAGATGACAGGGTGATCCTTGCACAGAAATCCATCCAGTAAGGGAGGATGCGTTCATCTTCCAGGCTCCCCCAAGGCCTCCTGTGGAGGTTCTTGGTGTATGTTTGCCCTCACCTTTGCATTTGCATAGTCCCAGTCCCAAATGCCCACCACCGCACAGGACCTCCTCATCAGACTGCTCATGATCTTGGCCATTCCCAGCACCTACAGGAAGATGCAGGACAGGAGATCCTGGAAATGGTGGTGGGATGTTTTTCTGTTCCTCATCCCTTCATGCTGCCAGGCAGTGATCCATTAGTCTCCTTGGATGCCTTGAGGGAGCAGCAGGCACTGTCAGGGTGCTTTGCCTTGCATGTCCCAACCTAATTTACATCTTTGGTTCTCATCCACTGCCTCTTCAGTTTTTTTCACTCTCTGACTCATTTAGCTTTAACCCAACTTGTTTATCTGACAATTCTCTGAGATGAGGGTGTTTAGTTTCTTTAGAGATGACATCCAGTGGGGGAAGAGAAGCAGGAACAAGGGCCAGAAGTATATGTCCAGGGAAGAGATTTACAGTAGAGCAAGTTTAGAGATACTTCATCTGAATATGTCCCAAACTCCAAAAATGTGTGGTTCGAGAATCATCTATTTCTACCCCATTTCTTGGATGTTCCAGCTTTGGTCTGCAATTAACACTGCTGGACGGGATGTTTTGGCTTACTTTTTCTCTGTTGCCTATTGCAGAATGCGATATAAAAACGTGCATTATCAACAAAACAGCGTGTGACTTAGGCTTCCAACCAGTGGTCGCTATATCCGAGGACGGTTGTTGTCCTATCTTCTCCTGTAGTAAGTACCATGTTTCCCTAAGGTGTCTTATTATTCCTTGAACTATTTAATCTTTTCTAAATGAGTCAAAATCATAAGCAGTAGCCTCTTCCCTTCCCTCCCAGCCTTTACAACTGGTGCTTTTTTTTTCCAGAGGTGGAGTATCTGGTGCAGGTTCTCTGTAGCTAGTATTCAGTGAGTTAAGTTATTGGTCAGATACTGAATGTCGGTTGCATTGAACCCATCCTGAAGCTCTGCTGCCAAATTATATTTCCAGATTCATATATCTGACCTGGCTTCCCATTAGCTCGGTTACCAGCAAGGTGGTTAACACCTAACAAAGAAAAGCTCAACTGATTTCAAGTATGGGTAAAAAAACATGAGGTAAATAGATTTTTCCATATGGAAAGTACCAGCATATAGAATTGTCTGCCACTTCACACATAACATCTGAGCAGGTGTTAGATGTGGGTTTCCAAATAACAATTAGCACCATGTACTAGTTACTTTTTTTGCCCTTTTGTGCAGGCTGTTAAGGTTAGTGAATAAGTTCAGTTCTACTCTTTGTCTCCTCTAAATCACTCACAATTCAGAGACGAGTACAGTAACTTTCTGTAATTCCTAGAACATTCTTTTAATTTTATTTTTTCTTACAGTACCAAAAGGTGTATGTGTTTCTGAAGGAGTTGAATTTAAGGTAGGTCTTCTTCCAGACACTTTTTTCCACAGGTTAACGCTGTCTGAGTCAGAATTTTCTGAAGTTGTTACTGTCAACACTCCCATAAAAAGCAGGATTAGAAAGGCCCACAGTTTTTCCCTGCCAGTAGTCTTATGTGACTGAATAGGTAACGCTAGAGACCAGTAGCTTGCTCACTAAATGAGATCTTATGTATGTTTTAGAGTCAAGAAGTCAGAATTGTGATTGAATGCAAATTTTAAATCTCATTGGATGTCATAAGATGGATTACTAAGTCAAACTGAGTGAAAGTTGATGCATGGAATTTATGAGATAATGTAATAATTCATTTAACGTGATTGATGCACTTGGGAGTGTCAGCCTTGTGTTCATTTTGTGATACTTGAAAATGTGAGATTTTACAGATCTGGAGGTATTAATTTCAGGAAGTTCTTCCAAAAATAAATCCCAAGCATAAGCATTCATTTTTGATAGTCCAGGGTATGTATATTTGTTCTAGAACCCTCTGAATTCTTGCCATGGCCTGTGTCTCCTCTGTATTTCCAGCCTGGGGCAATGGTGCCTAGAAGTTCTTGCGAGGACTGCGTGTGCACAGATGAGCAGGATGCCATGACGCGGACCAACCTCATCCAGTGTGTTCCAGTGAAATGCCAAACCACCTGCCAGCAGGTCAGCCCTGCATGCTCAGCCTCCCCAGCCATGAACAAAGGCTGTTGACGGGATGTACTGTAAAACCAGGGTAGTATAACTGCTTCCTCACAGAAAGATAGCAGGACATAATCTTCTATTAGATTTTTTTTGTAAAGTGCTTTTGAAAGTGCTGGTTATTTTTGCTCTAGCAAATTTAAGAGCCAAAACTGCACAGTGGTTTATATGTTTCCAGACACTTCTCAGTACTTGTGAGCTGAGTGAGCACACAAACTGTTCAGTCTGAACGTAAGTGAAGAGTATTTTCTTCTCCCTTCTTGCCCAGATAAGGCCAGACCCACCACCAATCCTAAAAATGGATAAAACCATTATCCTTTATCCTGTAGCCAGCCACACCCACACCCACCTAGAGACCGATGGATACCTAAAACACAGGGGAGGAAATAACCGATGCATGATCTTCACATGTCTGACAGCAGCAATTCTTGTGGATGGTCATATCAGCCCAAACACTGGTGGTAGATTGCGCAAGTAATCATACACTGAATTCATTTCTTTGGCCTGACTTGTGTATTAGCCCGAAGAAGAAT
Organism: Egretta garzetta; assembly: GCF_000687185.1. Lineage (NCBI taxonomy): Eukaryota > Metazoa > Chordata > Aves > Pelecaniformes > Ardeidae > Egretta > Egretta garzetta. The sequence continues at coordinate 1,518,162 of NW_009259490.1, read as the reverse complement.
AGCCAATGACAGGGTCTTCATGGTAACCGAAGTGCCCAGAAGTCACTATTCAACAAGGGAAAGAAAAGCTTTGATTGTCAGGCTTCAAGTGCTTCCAACAGGTTTCTAAAGACAACAGAAATGAAACCAGAAGTTTGGCTCATTTCCGGTGTGGCTTTGATCCAAAGGTGCTTCATGAACAAGAAGACATCGGGTAACACAGCTAAATGGAAACTTTATGCCCACAGGGTTTCCGCTATGTGGAAAAGGAGGGTCAGTGCTGCAGCCAGTGCCAACAAGTGGCATGTGTAGCGAATTTTCCATTTGGCAATGTGACCATCGAGGTAAGCACTCCCTCGCTCTGCCTAGAAGGCTGAATTATCAAAAAGACCTCAGCATCTTTTCAACCAGTGTCATCCATTTTGAGGCTGGGAAGACCTCTAGGAGATTTAAAAATGTCTGTATTTCTGAAGTAAATGTAGATGTTTATACAGCCGCTCTCTGCTGTGCGCATCTCACAGGCACCACTGTGTTGAAAATTATGCATCTTTGGTAGAAATGGAAATCGTATTACTGCCCCTCCTCCTCACACGCAACAGAGAGGAAGAATTTGGAGGAGATGGCAACATAGCATAGTACTGCTCTTGCAGAGATACGTGAGCTGGCTTCACATCATACTGCTCCGATCTGGAAACAGTGTCATTCTCTTGCCCTGGAGATACAGGGCTAAGTAGTGTGAGTGAGCTAATACAGCTGTACTAGCACTAGTTCTGAATTTGCTGAGGCAGAAATCAGAAGTGGCGTAGCTGCTGTAGTGTGGTGTGACTTGGTAACACACCCAGGTAATACATCATGTCTTGTGAGTGTGGCGTGTAGACATGGGCTGAGCCTCAGGCTAGATCTTTGGTTTTATTACAGCCTGCTACTCCTGTGAATGGTTAATGATGCTGTCTCAACCAGTGACTACTGTCTTACATGTTATTGCTTCTCTGTTAGCTCTTGTGTTCCGCCTCTTTTCTGTTTCATCATTTTATTCCTTGGCAATTTATCTTGCAAGCTAGCTTCTCCTGTGCCAATATACAATTCTGATGTTTCCATGAGGAGGCTTTGCATTTATCCATTAACCTCTATTATGAAGACTTTTGCTTTTCTTCCGCCTATTAAAAAAGAGAACTGCATTTATCCATTAACCTCTATTATGAAGACTTTTCTCCTCTTTCACACTTTCTGCTTTTCTTCCACCTATTAAAAAAGAGAACTATTGAAATCCTTTAAAATACTTTTCTTTTGTATATATTTTATTCCACATACATCAACACGCCTACCTTCTGTCATTTCTGTTCATCCCTCTATGCTCATTCTGCCACCAGCTTCTGATTCTTTCCACCTAGGTGGCCACAGAAGGGATTTTGCATAGGCTGGTAGTGGGTGAGCTTGGCACATAATTTACAGATCTTAGTTCCAGACATCTCAGCACTTTCAGAGTGATATGAACAACCCAGTCCCTCTGCTAGTTCACTGACTGTATTACTGTTACATTATTCTATACTATATTGAGTTGGGGTTTTTTTCCTGTTTTTATTCAGGTTGGAAAGAGTTATAAAGCTCCATATGATAACTGTACTCAGTACACGTGCACTGAATCAGCAGGCCAGTTTTCCTTGACTAGTACAGTAAAGGTCTGCCTACCATTTGAAGAATCAAACTGTGTCCCAGTAAGTATTTTAGAGCCAGAAAAAAAGCCTTCTGGAATGAGCCCTACTGCTGATCTGGGAGTTTTCTTTACTGTTTTGAATGAGCCACTTCAGTATTTCTTGATCTTTCTGAACTGATCATCCTTGTTTGAAGGAAATGTGGCTTTTCAGCTGTGAATGAAGTGTCCCATGGAAGTAAAACAAAACTATTTGCAAACAACCCACACATTTTACTGGTTGTGGGATAAGCACTAGAACTTGAAAGATAAGAGTATTGGCACAATAGCAAGATGGGACTTTTCATCTCTTGAGAAACACCAGTGTTAAGAATGCAATTGAGCAAATGGTAACCCTACCATGGACCCCTGGGGGAACCGGTGAACATGGTGTCTTCTGATACGTGGTGCATCACTGAGCAAAGAATTGGTACGTGAATGAGCAAGGGGTAGCGTTCATGCCCTGGCTTTCAGCAGTTAGTGGTTTCCAGTAACTTTCAGAAGCATTATGGGGCTTCGCAGCAGATCTGAAAACCAAAACAGAAACAAAGAGAGACATTGACTTGAGTTAGCTTTGGGGTACGTTCTGCATAGGTCAGGCTGTTCAATTCCAGGAGCAGCTGTCATTCTCTGGGGCTGGGGTTTTTGTGCTGACTTCAATAGGACCTACATAGTCAGGCATGTGTCATGGTGTCTTATGTTTTAAGAAAATTCACTCCTTCGGGCTGGGGTTTTTGTGCTGACTTCAATAGGACCCACATAAAGTCAGGCATGTGTCATGGTACGTCTTACGTTTTAAGAAAATTCACTCCTTTCCTTGCTGTTTTTCTTTTAAGCAGTTTTATATATAATTGGTACACAAATAGATCTGACGAAGAATATGTGTTGGTTAGAGATCATAGAATGGTTTGGGTTGGAAGGGACCCCTAGAGGTCACCCAGTCCAACCCCCCTGCAATAAGCAGGGACATCTTCAACAAGATCAGGTTGCTCAGAGCCCCATCCAACCCGGCCTTGAATGTTCCCAGGGATGGGGCCTCCACCCCCTCTCTGGGCAACCCCTGCCAGTGTTTCACTGCCCTCATTGTAAAGAATTTCTTCCTTAGATCCAGTCTAAACCTACCCTGATTTAGTTTAAAACCATTTCCCCTTGTCCTGGCACAGCTGTCTCTACTAAAAAGATTTTCCCCATCTTTTCTATAGGCTCCCTTCAAGTACAGAACTCTCATTGCTGCTACTAGCTACTTAGCAATATCTGTATCTGAACTGTTCTGGTTATGTTTGCTTTCAATACAGGGGACAGTTGATGTGACTTCAGATGGCTGTTGTAAGACATGTGAGTGTGTTAAATCATTGATTGCCTATTCCAATACTGTTCGGTTCTCCCTTGCTTGTAGTGCTGTTTCTGCAGGCACTGGGAGTCTGCAGTTTCTACAGACTGCAAGACTGGTCTTAACAGCAGCAGAGCTGGTTTGTACCTCACAGCTGAGGTTAAAAATCCACTCACAGCTGAGGCTAAAAATCTGCCTCATTCTTCCAATGGGGACACTAAAATGCTTTGATCTCCTTTTCTGTGTTTTAAATAACTGAAATACTGTTAGTTTGAACTATGATTCTGATAAGAAAATTTGTAGAAAATAATCTCTGTATTCTTCCATCTGGAAATTGCATGGAAAAAAGGATTTTTTCTCTGTAGCATCCACCCAGAAATCATAGGTTGCTATAGAGTCCCAAATGTAATTTATAGCAATTTTTAAAAAGCCCAAACCCTTCATGTCTCCTTTAGGTCTTTGTTCAAGAGTATATTTACATAAACTCATACATAAGTCTTCATTTAAGCTGTCCACAAATAGAATAGTGCCTTGGTCAACAGGAAATTGCTTTGCTGAATTAGTGCCTCTTTGCACTCTCATTTGTTTTTTGGCTATGCATTTGAACTGTAAAAAGCCTCAGCAGGATGATCTGCCCTTCGTTTCCTAGCAGATACCTTTCAAAACATTTACTCCTCAGTCTGAAGAAGTCTCACAGAAGTGTTCTCCTATACAGGCATCGACCTACCGCATAAATGCAAGCGCAATATGAAAGAGCAGTACATCAGCCACAACAACTGTAAGTCAGCTTCTCCGGTCCCCGTGCCCTTTTGTGAAGGGACCTGCAGTACCTATTCCGTGTAAGTAGGAAACCTTTCTCTTTCCTTCCCCTTCTCTGGTCTTCCTGGGTGCTTGTTGCCAGGGGGTTGCAGCTGCTTGTCCCCCTTGCTGCTGCTTAAAAGGACCTGGTTGGGAAACTGGGTGTGCAGAACAGCAGCCACTAGCAGTGTGACTAAATGTCTTTAGTGTGATAGGAGTGCCTTATCTTAGTTAGGGAAATCAGTCCCTTTGAAAAGACATCAGCTACATTTATTAACTACTTGTTCTTAAACATGTCCTTTTGTGGGTTTTGAGCAGCTCTTTGGTCTCTGCATGAATTGTTCATTTCTGTCTTGCCAGAATGGGCCTAATGCAAAATCCACTGAAGTTACTGGGATTTTCCCCATTGCTGTTAGAGGATCTGGCCCTGCATGGCTAGTAGCGTCCTGAGGAAAGACTGTTACAAATAAGCAGAAAAATAGATAGGAAATTTTGTTCCTCTGCTCCTTAGAAGTGCCTCTATTTGGAGCAGCAAATACAGATCAGTTTGGGAAGGCAACAGGCAGCAGACTGATGAGCAAATCTCATTTCTATAGGTATTCCTTTCTCATTTCTATAGGTATTCCTTTCTCATTTCTATAGGTATTCCTTTGAGGCCAGCGAAATGGAACACAAATGCATTTGCTGCCATGAAAAAAGGAGTCATGAAGTGCAGGTGGAACTGGTTTGCGCCGAGCATAAGACAGTCCAATTCACATATGTGCATGTAGATGAATGTGGATGTGTGGAAACAAAATGCCCAAAGAGGAGAACGTGAGCATAAACCAAAGGAAACATTTCAGCTCCCATTTAATGCTTCCCTAGCAAGTGAGTAGTTTAGAAAACAGCTGTGAGTAATCTTCAAATGACCACACTTCTCTCTTGTGCTCTTTCCTTCTGGTATTATATGCAGTTATGGAAATTAGCTAAAGATTTTACTCTAAATGTTTGTAGAATAAACTGCATTTCGAAGTGGACTTGTTCTCCTGTTTTGGCGATGCTGCTAATGGGGCAAGGTGGCTAATGTCTTCAATCCCATAGTGGTGTATAAACCAAGGTTATTACAAGACATTCTAGAGACAGCTGATGCCTTTCAAAAGTCCTGCCTGAAGAAAGTGCACATTGTAAAACCACGACCATAGACATCAATTCCTTTCCCACAGCTGCAGTTCAGCTGGAGAGGCAGGACTCAGCTCAGGGGCACATTTATGTTCTTCTCCCCAGTGGTCCTGAGGCTACTTTGGCTGTGACTCTGGGTCGCTGGAGGAAAGCAAGGTGCTTTTTTCCTTCTGCACAGTGAGCACTACATCAGGAGTGTAAAAATGTGTTTTACAGACATACTACAAAATATTTGCATCCTTATTGTGATTCCTTATCTCACTGGTGATTTCTATTATTTGCCAACATCAAACTCTGAGCTGTCTGTCAGGTGAGAGACTGATGCTCAGTCTCACTCCTGGCTACCCGACTGTGATTTGTGTTATACACAACTGACTCCCGGCTAGCATGTCCAATGGCACTGGTGGCAGAATCTTACGTGGACAGGGAACAAAATGGTCCAACGATACCCTCAGAGTACACAAGGAAGGCAGATGCTTCTGCTCCTTGAGCAATTTGGTCTTTTGTGACCTGACAGAGAACTGAGGACTGTGACTTCCTTAGAGAGCAGTGTCCTGCAGCTGGCGGGGAAGGGGGGGGCTTTTGGAATTGTTTTGAAGGGAATGCTTTTGAACTGACCAAGTAGGTATGAAGTGCATTAGCCTTTATCTTTCCATTTTAAAATGCTGCAGCTATTGAGCACCAAGTAATCTTAAATTTAATTCTTTTTCATCATAAATCGGTCCGGTTAGTATCAGGTTACTTTCATGTGTACTGTTTCATTATGGTGTTACTGATCTTAAAATCATGGGAATCCATGACTTTGAATAGGCATAGGAGTTGAACAGTACATATTTTTTTTCACTCTCACCTGAGAGTCCCATGCTTATTGGGTCATCACTGTGATGCGATAGGACAGTCTGCGTTATGCCTCTGCAGGATTCAACTCAGATTGTTTTAACTAACCTGTTCTCCAGCCCCTTTCTGGAATGATTTATCTCCGCCTAAGACTGGTGGAAGAGCCCTTGGGAAGTTGTCAGTTTCTCAGCTCTGGGTATTCTGGGTAGCCAGCTTAGACAGCTGAAGTCAGAGGAGGTGAATTTCATCCTTTATTTTTATGCTGTTTCCTTATAAACAATGAAAGAGATGCTAGGTGTACCTAACAATCACAGTGGGAATAGGCACACTGCAGGTATCTTTGGGAAACACAGACAACAAAGTCCAACAAGATGTGTGTGCTGAAGTAATGAGTTATAGAATCATAGAACATGTCGAGTGGGAAGGGACCCATAAGGATTATCGAATTGAACCTAACACTCCATTCCCAGCCTCTGCACTCGTCAGTAGACCAGTTTGCTTGATCATGAAAGATAGGAATCTCCAAATAATTCAGTTAACTGTCAGTGCAATTCAGCTCCCTTGGAAGGCATGTGTTGCAATTGCTTGACAGTGAGGCTCATGTATAAATTTCACATTAGCCCAGAAAACATTCTTGCTGATACAAATCAAGTGCACGCATGCTTTTACAATGCAAAGAACAGCAGCAAAAAAGGACATTCCTTTCTTTCCTCTTTGCCTTTCCCTGAGGGTGAAGAAATCATTCTTGAGTGCTTTTGTCATCAGAAGAGTAAACAGACTCTGTAAGTAGTCAGATACACAATCATGTAAACCCTGCAAATCAATCACTCTCAGCAGTATGACTTAGCAAGAACACAATTAGAAACCTTTCCCATCTCTACATTATCTTCAGGTGGGAGAAGGGCATAAAATACAATCTAATCTTACCAGGTGTACTTAGATTTTGGTTCTGTGTGTTTCAGTGATGATGAGACTTTATACAGAAACCGAGAATGGCATTGATTTAAAGGTATACTTTCCTGTTCATTTTTGGCATGCATTTTGCTTTTCAGGCAAGTGAAATGTTGGAACCAAAGGCATATTCCCATCTCCAGAGTGCTTTTGAACAGAGGATCATTTGAAACTTCACATGCTCCTTCTCCATTCCCAGTTATACCTGGCACTTCATTTACTCACTCGGTCTAGCATCTAACTGCCCTGTGCAATTATACAGCTCTGATGGCTGGATGTTAAGGTTAACTCATTGGTCCTCTGTTCGCAGGTGCAGAGTCCTGAGATGCAGCCAGCAAGGCAAAGCCTCTGTAATGAGGACTTTCAGCTTCCTCAGCTCAGAGGCAGTCAATGAGTCAAACATCTCACCCCACGCACCCACCCAGAAATGCACAGAAACAAAAATCAGCCTGACTGCTGCTTGATCTTGGGAAAGCGTTACATTGGAAGCAAATAGATATAACGACCCACTTGCAAGCTGGCCCTTCTTGCTGAGTGGCTCTGCCTCTGCATGCAGCAGCATTGCTGCTTGCACAGAGCAAGCTGGACTGCAGCTGAAGTCTGTGTGTCCTTCTTTAGGCTGTTATCACAAGCCCCCTGCCAGAACTGGCAAAGTTGAACATAGGCGGTTCTTCTAAGAAAAGCTTCCCTGTGAACGCTTTACTTGACCATGATCCTGCTGCTGCTGTTGTGTGGCTGCTTCTCACGTGTGCGCGGTCAAGCCCTCATCTGTAGCCCTAGGCCATCTCTTCCAGTTAGTGACTGGTCTCTGCAAGTTAAACATTTCCCTGGCGTAACTCAAGAAAAATCAGTGGCATTGTTCCAAGTACTGTTTCTTCCTTTTGCGTGAATTCTTTACACCAGCATCCACTTCAATGGGGTAACCCCAGGAGAAGCAGCATTCAGCTGAGCCAGTTGGGCCAGGGCTCAGCTGGTTTCAGCCTGTAGCCATTCTTTTCTTATCATGCGAGGATGGTAATCCCACTCACTGAACAGTTCTGAGGCAACACACCAGGAAATACTGTCCCATATTGCTAAAATAAATATTTGCTGGAGATACTGCTTCTTGTCAGGTGAACAAGTCCTAGGCACTGGTGTACGCTGAGCCTGGGTGGCCATTCTGAGATGAACTCTGACTTGCCTATTGGTTTGTCGCTTGGAAAGGTCAGTTCCCAATACTACTTTGACGTAGTTTAGCTAAATTTTTGTTTGGCTTTTGTTACCAGTTATTGGTGTTTGCAAGGAGGAAAGGAAAATTGAAGGTGTGCTCTGGTTTTTTATTTGGGGAGAGGCGCTGTTCTTTTACAAACTTTTCCACTGAGTGGATTCCCTGACTGTGGAATTGGACCTCTAGTGTTCTCTACGGTGTGCTGTATCGATATCAATCTATTCTGGTATCTAGAATCTTGAGCTGAAAACAAAGACTGTGAACTGTAAATGCCCTCTAATGCAGAAGGGATTGTTTAAAAGAATGCTGCACCTATTTTGTTTCAGTGTACCAGCTTAACAATTAGAATGAGAAAGTTGCAATGTAAACATGAAAAAATTTGCCTAAATATCACTCAGGGAAGTTATCTGATTAGTAATAGACCAGAAAAGAAAATAATCTGGCAAATTCGATGGATCATCTTACATGTAAGGGGGACGCCAAGCATTGGGTGGTCTGAGAGCTGTGTCTGACTCTTCTACAGATTCATGTGCTCAAATACATGTTCTTGGCCTTTTTTATATTTCCTTTCTGATCTAAGATAAGGATGAAGGAAGGCCTTTGTTTCTTTTATGTGATAGTAACATTTAAGTTCATAAAGCCTTTTTGCAGTAGTATATAATATGCTATTTGCAAACCTTGAAGAGGCCACACTCACTTTTGTCAGGCATCCCAAACATCCTTGAGGAGAAAGAACTGTGACAATTTTCAAAAGACACCAAAAAAAAGGTATCAGTTGTGAAAATCTATCTGGTTTTTACACTTCAAAGGATCTGATTATTCAGTATCTTTAGGGCAACAATGGAGTCTCAGTTTACCTTGTACAAGGCCAATTCTCACATCCATTTAATTCTTTGACAACAGCAATCCCTCTCTCAGGAAAGCAGCCCCATTTGCCATGTGCCCAAGCAATTGGCTTCGTGTCAAAAGCAGACCAGGGTTTGATCATGAAGCTACAGAGAGGTTGTAATTTCTTATGCACTTTATTTTTCTCTAGGTGTGAAGACCCAGTTTTCATCAGTAGTCTCTAAGGCAGTTTAATTGATACTCACTGGCTTTAATTTAATGGGTTTTTTTAATTCAAAGGGAATCTGTCCAGTGGCTTCCTGTAACTGTAGGTTGATGCCTCTGTTTATAGATATCCCTGTTCCACTCGAGCTTGCTTTCTGTGAAGGCCTGCTTTTAAAATATCCTCCTTGTTGGAAAGAAAATCATTGAACTACTGATCCTCCAGAGGATCCAGTCCAGTGAGTTGTCCCATTGATACGAGTGAAGAAATCAAAGAGGACTGCGTGGGTAGGCTCTGGTTTATCCCATCTACCTAAAAAACCTGATGTATAAATTAGGACTTGAGGTGCTGTAATCTTTCTGTGTAGTTACTGAAAATTGCTATGCATCTTATGTGGGAGCTCAACTGTCTTCTGGAAGTGCCCCCACCTCTCCCTCTTTTGACTTCATAGGCAGTCTAAGGTAAGTACAGCCCTATCTCATCTAAATCCTTTAAAGCAACATAAGAAGTTAATCCCAAATGCCAATTTTATATATTAGTAATGGGAAATGCCAGACGTTTGCTGCAAATTCTGCCAACCCCCTGTCCTGCCTTGAACAACTCAACCATCCTCAGGACTTTCAGTGGAAGACCCTGTCACCCTGATTTCTAATAAGAATGATTCTGAGAACAGTTTCATTATTTTTGATAGCCCTTTGGCAAGGGCTTCATCTCACTTTTAACATTTGTACCGGTCTTGTGAATTTTCCCTTTACTCCCTTTTGTTCTTTTAAATGTAGGCCTTACTAACTGATCTCAGTCTCAACCCTGACACAGAGTGAGTCACATTTAACCTACACCGATGTCCCTTAGGACTCCAGCAAATCAAAGGGAGTTTAAAATTGGGCTAGCTTAGCAGGCAGGGAGTTTGCTGCCATTTCTGTGTGTTTTATATGTAGGTTAGATTCAGCTTGAATTTCTGAAGACCACTGAAGAAGTGCATAAACCCTTTTGTGTTTCAGCTCCAAAATGTTTTTTTCCATGTCTGCACCTCTCCCTACACTGCTGTTCAAAGATAGTCATGAGGCAAGTCTGTTGCCACTCCTTTACAGCATCTTCCCTTCACTTCTTTACATACCCAGATATTTTTTTATATTGACTGATCCAGTTCTCATAATGCCATAAAAACCTGGCTTAAACCCAGAGTTTAATCTGACCCTCAGTGAGTATTGTTCTATAAACAAAAGGCTACCAAAGTGCAGTGTAGCCATACCAGCTGCTACTTTATTGCCTGGAATTGGCTTTTCCCCCAGGGCTATTTCTCTCAAGGACCACAGCAGATACCTTTACATCCCCAAGTGCCCCAACTAACTTCTAGCTAGCCCACTTATTCTTTCTGCTTGCTCTTGATGATGTTCTCGGACTTTTTCAGATGCAGTCATTTCAGGTTAGGCATGGAAAAGATTTCCTGGGTATGTGATATATGCTATAAATCCATCTTTCTTTACTGTTACCCCAGCAAAATTTTCAGGAAATGCTACAGTTTGTCACACCCTTCCTAAATAACTAGTTTGGGAAATCCTTCAAAGAATATTTACAGCCTGCAATGTTTGCTCTGTAATACCTGACTGGAGGCTGTTTACTGAGAACCAGAGTAGCCCCTGTGGCATCAGTGTGGATTGTTGTTCTCCATCACCAAATAAATTGGACTGGATAGCTTCCTAAAGACATCTGTGCCTTTCCAGCAGCAAGTAGTCGATTGGGTGACATTTCGGTATTCTAGGTTATGCTGCTCAGACTAGATTATAATAATGACCCTTATAGCTTTCACAAAAGGAAAAGCAGTTTCAGGCACATTCTCACCCTACATCCACACTTTCAAAACTGGATAATTAGGTATTTGACTACTGGTCATGCAAAGATTTCTGGCAGAAACAGAAGTTATGCCTATTAATTCACCTTTCCCTCAAGGTCAATGACTTGAAAAACATCTGGGGGGAAAAAAAAAAAAAAGTTCAAAAAACCCACAAAGTTTTCCCAGTGGTCTCATATTTTTCTTTCAGAGCAATGCTTGAGAGTGTGCTCAGCTTCTCTGACATGTTTTTACTAATAACTGATGAATTAAGCTGCTTGGTTTTGATGTTGATTTTTCACTGCAGAGTAAGACTCAGTGAAAGGAGTTTCTTTGCATCCTGGACATGAGTGTTACCACTATGTCTTGTATCTACCTGACCGATATTTGTCCTGGGATATCATGGCACTTCTGACAACAAAACTGCCTGTTCTATAAAAATCCTGACGAAATGACTCATTATTTTATGTGATGAACAGTTCTACATCACTGTGTAATATCACCCATGCTTGTAGATACTGGGGGATTCCATAATATTGTTACATTTCAGTGGTACTGAATCACTTTGAATTCTCTGGTTTCTAATAGCTTTGGGCCTGATTCTCTTCTAGTTTCTAGTTTATAAATCTGGGATAATGCAGGATTCTTTTTTTCTTTTTTATCACAGCTTTTTGTTACAATGTTAAAACTTACCTACATTTTTAGTTTTTATTTCCCTCATAAGGTGGACTGCCTTGCCTAAGAAAGATTCTCTTTAACAAAACAATAAATAACAAAGTTTTTCATTATCTTCAGCAAAGACGAATACTTTGTACATAGAGCTTGTAAAACACTGCAGGCTCCAACTACTTGAACAAAATAGGCTGTTAATAATGCATGCAAGGGATTATTGGTAATTAAGAACTGTTTCTCCTTGTTCCCGCAGTCAAAACAACAGAGCAAACATTGAAATAGGTCATCGTTGTTGCTAATGGATTCTGACTGGACAAGCAGGTCCTGCTTCGTCTGCACAGCTTTCTCTGAAGGAAATACAAATTAGTTATGTGTTCAGTCTGCACTGCAGCTGGGGACGTGAGATGGGTCAGTACTGTCATTTAGAGTGAAATATACGCTTACACCAGCAGAATCTGGAAGTGAGAAAAGCCCTTGCTCTCTGTGAAAAACCCAACCTGTCATTCGATACGAGCTGACATTGAAAGCAGTGTTACGATGTGACAGAAACGTGGTGTTACAGGAGCCCTAGCCAGCCAGTTCAGTGAAGTGGAAATGTTTTTTAAAGTAAAAAGGGTTCTCCCATGCCAAAAAAATACCAGATACTTCCAGTCCCTACAGCTGGATTTTACTAGCATACAAAATCATGATCTGCAACAGCGTGACTCTGCAGAAGAACTGCAGAGCTGTTGGACGAATCTGATTTTAAAAGGTTTGATTAAATATGTCCCCTGTCAGCTGTGTTCATGAAGAGTGGGTCCCGTCCCCCAGTCCACCCCCTTGCCAGCACCACTGGGGTTGCTGGGGCTTTCCAGGGTCCCTGGGAAACCTCCTTCTCTCCCTTGCCTCTGAAGTTTGGCTTCGGGTCTGCCCTTGGCTGCAGAAAGCCCTCGCTCCTTCGCTCCCTGTCTGCACCCCTGTTGCAGGCTCACCCCATGTTTCACACCCTATTTAGATTCATCTGCCCTCCCAGATCTTCTCCCAGCTAATCCTCTGCAGTTACTCTCAGGAAAGGAGCCATCTCCCCTTCCTCGAGAGGGTCTACTTTGGGCTGCAACAAGTTATGGGCAAGCCCGAGCATCAGTGTAGACTGGGTGATGACAGATTTGAGAGCAGCGCTGCAGAGAAGAACTTGAGGACTGGTGGACGTAAAACTGGACATGAACTGGCAATGTGCACTTGCGGCCCAGAAAGCCGATCACACCCTGGGCTGCATCAAAAGAATCAAGGCCAGCAGGTAGAGGGAGATGATTCATAAGAAAGATATAGAAAGACTCTTTACCAGGGCCTGTAGTGGCATGACAAGTGACAATGGTTTTAAACTGCAAGAGGGTAGGCTTAAATTAGATATAAGGAAGAATTTTTATATATATATATATATATATAAAAAACAGTGGGGGGACACCAGAACAGATTTCCCAGAGAAGTTGTGGATGCCCCATCATTGGCAGTGTTCAAAGTCAACTTGGACGGGGCTTTGAGCAACCTGATCTAGTGAGAGGTGCCCCTGCCCATGGCAGGGGTGTTGGACTAGGTGACCTTTGAAGGGCCCTTCCAACCCAAACCACTCTATGAATCTATTATTTTAAGCGTTGGCCTTCTCTACAGATACACTCTTTAACAGAATGTGCAACAAACAGCACTTATTTTCACTAAACTGAAAATCAGTAATGGCTACTTTGGGGACTTTTATTCTTGATAAACACAAAGACCAGTGAAAAGCATGGCAGTGCTCTGCATCCCGCTTAGGCAGAGGAAACCACTCCAGTACCTACTACCACCACCAAAAATGCCTCCTTGCATGTTCTCTGGGCCTCCGTCTCTAACCTGCAAAGGCATACCAGCTGATTTTCTAGTTGTTTGACTTGAAGCTGGTATCAGCCTTTTTGCAGGCTTTTGTCCCACAAAATTATTAGCAAGGTAACCACAAGTTGCAGTCATTTCTGCCTTTTAACAAAATTCATGCATAACTGCATCACTGGAACAGCAACCTCTTGCAAATCTGTCTCTCCCCTTCAGTGACTTTGTTACTCGTGGGCTCACTACGAATACTCAGCATGGCATCTTACTTATTTTACATAAAACCTGGTTTTCTTTGAGAAAAGCTTTGCAATACTGTGTCAGAAACTAACCTTGGTCTCTGAACCTTTTGCAGTATTCTTAAATGTGACAAATTGCCAAGGTTAAAAAAGCCCAGAAGTGAATTTTTTTAAAACTGTTTGACTTACTTAGATTAGATTACTATACTGCTATATTCATAATATTATTTGTGCTCTGGCTTTTAAATTATACCAGGGGTATTGTGGGCATACCAGAAATGGAACTTTATAAGGTGCTAGTTCATTCACTTTGGCAGGCCTTGATCTTTCCTTCACAATATCTAGCAAGCACAATTAATACAATGAAGCTATTAACAGAACAAATTAAAAGCCAGAAGTCTATGTTACACCTAAAAGTACCGAGATGCTTTCTCCTGTTTTGGGAGAGGATTAGACTAAACTGCATCCACAAAGGTGAAATTTTAAGATAAAAAAGCTGCAGTTTGACCATGTGTAAATCCTAGGTAAACACTTCCTTGATTTACTGGAATTTTTTTTTTTTTTTTATTTAAGGGAAACCTGGAGAAAAATTATTTTTAAGCCACTTCCAGAGATAAATTACTTGATGGCCTTCTGTTTTATTAAATATCAGAATTTTTAGCATGACGAAAATTTTACTTATAATCCTTATGGCTATAATTAACTATTCTTAAATATTTTTTTAATTTTTAAGATATAATTTATTATTTCCTACTGTGTATTTTGATAGCCTTTTTTTTTTTTTCTTCTGCTTGCACCAGGGTCTAGTGCAGTCATATTACTAATGGCATGTTCTCAATACATTTATATCTCAGTTATGGAACATCTTATTATGGATGAGTTTACAGTAGTTTTAGCCCAGGATATGCATGTATAGAGAAAATATTAAGTACTGCTGATTGCACCACCCTTTAAGTCCACTTGAAACAATCCTTTGTTGCTATTGCAGGTGTTACTGGTTTTACTTAGGCCAATATAAGCCACAATAAAATTCACTGAAGTCAACAGAACTTGAGTGAGACGATAAAGACGTGGTGTGAAGAGAGTTATTCTTTTGTTTACAGTAAAGCATTAGATTTGTTACTACTACAGCCATTTTATTGTATACCAATCCTGCTTTTTTATATATCCTTTATCGTAGTTCTCCTAATTCTTGCTTACAACCATAGTTCTTCTTCTGTGTGTAAATATGTTTGTTGAGAACCAAAAAAATGATCGGATGCTGACAGAGCTTTTTCAGGTGAAGGATGAAGAGCCACTTTGCATATTTTGGTGCACACACCATCTGCACCCAGAAAGTCAATAGAAGAAGGGTGGAATAATCAGCACATTTTACAGAGGTATTTGCTTTTTCTTCCTTAATCTGAAATCAGATATAGTTTGTAAGCCATCAAAAGTGCAAGGCCCTGTAATAATTTTTCTTAGGGAATGGCAAAGGCAAAAAACCTAATGGGTTTAAGGTAGAGATCAATGCACTTATGAAAGATTACCTGATATGATTCCTTCTAGATTCAAGAAGGGATGCTGATGACCTGAGAACTCTCTTCCACTTTGAGGTTCTTAACAAATTTCATGGGTAGACCAGGGACGTGAGTTTTAGTGGCACAAGTCAGGAGCGCCATGTTGATGCTTTTAGTGCACATTAAAGTCCATATTGCCTGTTTGAACTTGTTCCTGACCGTTGGCGTATTTCTGTACAGGGAGCCAAGTTAAACTTCATCCTTTTGCTTTCAGTACATGATTTGATATAAATCATGGCTGCAATGACATGTCCAGACCTTTGCGAGACTAAGCATTTAACATAGCTTACATCCTGAGCTAGCGTTCCTTACCCAGCTTCCACACTGGCTTTATCATTTCTATTATAATTGTGGTAATGTCACTGAATGTCACCGAATGTCACCTTATCTTATCTGTGACCCTTTCTTCACCATGAATGTGCCGATCTCAAAGCCTGAAGTTAAATCAAGTGACCTGGCTTTTGTTTTTTGCTGCGTCTGACAGGAGATGTGGAGGCTTGTAAGACTCTCTCTGTTTCATGAGTCATGCATTGTTTGAAATTCATTGTCACAAATTCAGACCCTCTTGGGTGTTCATACTGCAAGAAAGATGACTGTATCTCCTAGCTCAGCCATATTTTCTTTTCAGGATAGCGTATCTTGTGTGACCAAGTGCTACTCTAGTGGTATTCTGCCATGCTTTGGGAGGTCCCAAAGGAAAACATCAGTGAAGCAAACTGCTGTGTGTCACTAGTGGTGTTCTTGCACTGGACAATGTTTGCTTTTCAAACCCAGTGTTCAATAGAGGTAATAAATCATTCAATTGCTTTCCACATGTCTGCTGTAGCACAGCTAACCTCCTGTTTAACTGGCCAGGCAGATTTCAGCAAACACTGTGCACAGGAGAGGTGAAAAGGGGCCCAAACATAATGGTAGGAGAAAATTTGTTTCTCTGTTGGCAAAAGCAACTATTTCTCCCTAAATCAAATGCCAGCACAATGGAATCAGCCCAAAATAGAGTATATTGTGTTGCTCATAGGTTTTAGCATGGGAGTCTGTGCCCTCATTGTTCTTTCCAATATACCAGTAAGCCGTAGTGTTCACTGTGCAATTTCCATGGGTTCAGCATTTGTGCTTAGTTAATTACAAGGAAGCAGCTACAATTTAAAGTCATTGCATTTCTGAAAACAGGACGAAGTGCTACCAGACAAACTTTTATGTTCTGTAACTGAGCAAGCCCTCTTGAACAGCTTTAAGGCACTACGGACTTAATTCTTCCTATCCATGTCCAGCCCCGAGTGTTTTTCACCATGTCCCAGTAAGCTCTATGTCAAAGGGGAACAAATTTAAGAGCTTGTAAATTTGCAGTGTCAGCATGACAGGAGCTACCTGGGGAACAGCAGATGATCTGCGTGGGGTCTGGAGAAGTCCTGTGGCCTGTTGCTCAAAACACATGCAATGGAAGATGACAAGGGCCAACACTGCAAAAAGGTATTGATGCAAAAGGCTTTTAATGTGTTCATTGGAGATGCTAATACAGCAGCAATGAGGCAAACCCAGGTCTGCTAGGCAAGGATCTCTGTTTTCCCGTAAAAATGACCCAAACTTAAAGAAGCAACATAGTTGCAAAGGCGGCAGACCCATCTCCTCCCTTTTAAACTGTACCTCAGATTCACAATCTGGAAATGCTCCTATGCAACGAACTTCCTAAGAAATGGGCTAAAACTAGCTGTATTCATGTTTTCTCCCAGTGTTGTTACTAAAGATTCCTTATTTTTTTTAGAAGAATTCAGTTTCTTTTGATGACTTACCAAGGGTGAGTCTCTGCAGAGCCAAACGTTAAGATAGTCGCTGGAGGGTTCGCCCCTAAGCTTGTCAGATGTATTGCACATCACCCAATGTACTGGATGGTTCAAGTATAGAATAAAGCCACTGCCAGTGACACCTTGGCTTTGGAAAAGGTGCTGCCTAGTGAGGTTCCTTGATTTTTTTTTTCTTTCCTTCATATTCAGCCCGTCCTTTTCAATGGTTGTTTATAATTTTGCAGCCATTTTATGTCTTGATTCTCAGTTTATTTTTCAACTGAGTTTATCAGCAAATCCTGGCCTGTTAAAAAAGAGACATTTCTGATGGAAACTAGTATGGGAGCATTTCTCTCATTTTACCTCTGACTTAAGTGAAATGTAAATTCTGGAAAATAAACTAAGTAGTGAAGCCACACCTCCTGTTCTGCTTTCTCCACTTATACTGGTTGATTAATGAACTTACTGAAAGCTTATCTCCTTACGGAAAAGAATTTGGATTAAGGGTGTGTGTATAACTTAAACTGTGCTGCTTGTCATTGATTTGCTTCCTGGGTGATTGCTCTTATCTGGGAATTAA
>NW_009259490.1:1474010-1500599 GCF_000687185.1 Egretta garzetta | reverse complement strand
TTATCTACAAAGTTCACCTATTCTGGGATAACATGGTCACACGGAGTGTGAGTGTCCTAGCTTGAGCTGCTCAAAAGAGGCAGGAAGGGTTGGAAGACAAGGGCTCTGCTATTGGCCCCATAGAGCATCAAGCACAAACCTGCCACCTTTTCCATAACTCGCAAGAACTGATAACGGTTGAGGCAGAAGACATGTATTTGCTGCTGTTAAGTGTCCATGTGCCTTCTGTGAATAAATTGGAATGTTGGACAACGTTTACAGTTCTTCCTTATTCATGGGCAATACAGTATTTATAGTATTTTTCATAGAGGTAGACGTTTTAATAACATGGCATCCTGGATATAGTCCAGCATGCATACTTCCATTTTGCTTACCCATATTAGCCCTGTAGATTCAGCTCCCGTAGCCAAACAATTTGCTGCTTCTTGCTCTAAACTGGCAAATAATAGCCATGTCGTCCATCTGTTGATTCTCAGGGCAGGGCATTCCTACATCTTGCACTATTACATCTGTCTGGTAAAGAAAGCTTGTTATATCACCCATGCACATCTTGTTCTTTTAACTATTAAAATATTTACCTAAGGAATAGGCATTTTCCATGCTTGGCCAACAAGAGATTTGGGTGTTATTTTGGTTTGGTTTTACTGGAAAAATAGTTTCCAGACTTTGTTTTCAGAAATGCAGTTGACTTCTTCCTCTGACGTTGTTTTCATCATGACTGATTGCCATTCTTTCTCTTTTCCCTATTTTCTGATCTGTAGATATGATTGAAAAGGTCAATAGATACAATTAGCGTACTAACTGTTAAGATCATAAATAAAAATCTACACCAAGAAGATTGATTAAATCTTGACACTGAGCTTGTAAGCAGTGCCAATATTGACTGCTTCTACTATCTACATTGGCTAATGATAATAATATACCCACAGATCCCAAGAGAAGAAAGAAAATAATAATTCTCAACATTCTCAGAGAGTAGCACAGATTCTGTGCTCTTATCCCATTGCTCAGGGATGTTGAGGCAGTGATGGCAGTGATGGGACACACTCTATTTACAATAGCTATATGTGCCATAGATGGTGGAAAGGATTTCACTGTCCAGTTCCTAACAAATTCCTCCAAAGCATCCGTGTTTAACCCTTGAGCAGTAAGAGAAAGAGGAATCATTCATATTAAGTTTGTATCAGAAAGTTTTCACTTTGGGATTTAAAGAAACAGCCAGCTCCCTTAAACACTTCTAAAAGTTTCTGATGCGACTGTCCTTGTTGACCTAAACAAAAATATATGAGCCCTGCAAGTCTGTCTGTGTTTACTGAATCGAGAATTAAGAGGACTTTTGTTAGTTCATCTACATAAAGATGTAGGGATTGTTTGCTTTTTTTAAATTGAGATACCTAGCCTAAATTGCCAGGGTGTATAGTCTAATGACATTAAGCAGCATGAGCTACTTTTAAGAGTGTTTTTCCCAGGGTTGACCTCACATACCTTTCTTGAGTAAAAACAGTATGCACCTTCCTCTGTCACTCAAGACTGGGCAATGAGGGCTTACCTTGTGTTTTCTGCACACCCAGTAATGGCTGAATGGAACCACTGAAATACTAATACTGTTCATTAAGGAGTCTTTCTTCTGCCACTGATTTTTGTCTTGTTTTTTCAAAAATCAAGGGAAATTAAACTTAACTGGAATGCCTGCAGCACTGAAAAGAAATGAAGCCTTCGCCTAGGAAGAGTGCCTAACACTGCAGATTTATTACATGTTTATTATGGTGGAAAGCATTTTTTAAGCTCTACAGAGGAATGAGCAGAGGCATATTTAACAATAAAAAAGGCATTGAAAATGCATGAATTGGTAGGAAAGTTAACTTCCTTACATTTTAAAGCATGATTTACAGACAGAGTTGTGATGTTGGATGTTTTCAAGTTAAGATAGCGTACATAAAATACAGCCTTTATAAGAGCATGAGGATTCTTGGTGAAGAAAGGTGCTATTATAAATGCAATGCATGATTATAATTATTGATAAGTTAACAAATGTAAGAACTGTTGCAAAGGAAGTGAGCTGTTTATTCAAACAATATCATTTTATCATCAATTCCTATCTATGTACAATATAAATGGGATTGAATCCAGTCCACAATAATGTCAAAGTCCAACTGAATTTCATTTACAGTGCATTAAGCAGGAAAGAAAGATAATTTGGGAAGTGTGGGATGTTTGGACTTTGCTTACTTTGGCAAGACCTGTTCCTGTGTACTACCTTCCCGGCCCTCCCATTTTTGCAGTCAACATCTATTTTTTTATTTCAGTGCCAGGAGATTGGTGTGCTTCTTACCAAACAAAGTTACATAATGCTCTTACCACATGTAAGCCAAGGGGAAAACCCCTCTATTCCATATCCTACAGCCTTTTAAAGCCACTGTTGGCATCTTTTCACTCTGCTGCATGTGGTTACTTTTTTTTTTTTAACTTGCTGCAAGTAAAATAAAAGCAGCCCAGTGTTTTGAATGAGTGCATCTGCCACAGAACTAGATGGTCCCCAGCCTGATGCATTTGGGTCCTACACTGAGCCCATTTGGCTCTAAGCTTCCACAGGTAGATGGGGATTTTACTGCTGTTTTTTCCCTTTGACCCTCAAATTACATGTTCTTGGCACATCCTCTCTACCAGAAGGAGTGAAAGAGCCCTGGTTCTGCTTTTTCACCACCTCCGGCATCACCATCTGCTCTACAGGATCTCCAGCCCAATGGGTGCTCTGGATTTACAACAATCCCAGTTAGACTTTGTTAAGAGTTGTCAACACACATTAATGATATTGCAAAAGCCTGCATGGATTGCCCAATGTCCTTTCCTTCACCAGCTACCAGCACTCTCTGAGAATGATTCCTGCATCCCAGCTGCCTTCTTTGCATGTGGTAGGAGGGTTTGGTGGGATGGCAGAGGGAGGGAAGGAAGTGACAGCTGCAAAATGTTCAAGATTATCTAAGGACCTTCTTCCAGGTCGTGGATTAATTTCTGGCAGCTCCAGGTGTAGGCAATACAAGCCACTACCCGGAGTCCTGACCTTCTGGCAGTCCTGTAGACCATCTCTACTCCTTGCCAAATTACATCTGACTACCAACTTCACAGCATGCACCCACATGGAGACTTCCCTACCCCCCAGCACCTTTTTTTTTTGATACTTCATATGTTCCCCAGCCTAGGTGCCTGCAGATAGAAATTGCTGTGGAACAGCTGAAGCCACGGCTACGGACCTCCTGCCTGTACACTGGCACACATCTTGTGGGACTCCTGGCCACTGGGAAATTGGGGAAATTGTTCCTTTCTAAACTGGTGTCCCCTTCCCTAGGGAGGTATGGGTCAGGCAACATGAGGAGGGAGGAATAAGAAGAGTGGAGAGGTACAGAATTGCTACTCCAGTTTGAGAAGGCGCATGTGTGGTGGGATGCTGTGGGCCTTGTGTGGCCAGTCCTACTCGGGGCAGGGGGTGGTGGGGGTGGTGTCATCAAAGTCCACCTTGCTGGGGAACTAAAGGTTGTGCCTCTCCACTGCAGTGTGTACAGGATCTTTTACCTGCAGCTGATCTCTTAATCATTGACTCACTGCCCTCCAAATAAATTTTATTTGACCTTAGTTGAGTTGGTAATTGGAAACAGGTTTCTGCATGGCCAAAATTTACTTCCTTTTGTGTGTCTTGCTATCCTCAGACATTCAATGTTACAAGACTTCTCACACACAGCTCATGATCTATGTTCTGCTTTGAGAAAATTCCACTGCTCCAAACTCTAGCCATCTTCAGGAAAGTAAGTGAAAACTGGTTACCATTAAATTTTAGTCATTGTTTAGTCTGGTCTTGGACCAGTCACTGATTGATAGCTCTTTACACTGGTCTCTTTTGAAACCAGAGTGTTAGCTGCCACCCCTTCACTGCTTAGCACAAGAAGCAGGAGTTAGTAGGAGGAGGTAGAGATGGTTTCAAGACAAAAAAAAAATGCAATGCTGTTACATTTACAGAGGAATTTCTCTGTTTCTTAAGGGTTCAGAGCATGCAGTTCTGTGACTTCAAAACATACACAGTACCAGGAAATTAATTAAATTTTTGCTGATACCGTATCAGAAGTATCAAGTCTGATGGACTGTGTCTATCCTAATAATCCTTAGTTTGTCAACCTATTGCCTTTATAAATCCTAAAGCTGTGTATATTTCTGAAAAAAGAGGCATTTTTCCTTTAAAAAGATAATTACTGAGCTTCTAGCCCATGCCTACTTGATTGAGGTACGTTCAAGAGTCATGGAGGGTTGGTCTTAAACAAATATTCCAATGAATTTGTTACGTCAAAGTCCTGCTCACTCCACTGTGTCTAATGCCAAAAGTATTGAGGAAATTCCATCAATAAAACAATTTTCCAGTCTCCCTGCATTTGCTGCCAAGAACAGCATCTGCACAGCTGATAACCAGAGTTTCTATTGGTCCGTAGCATTTTTTCAAAGCAAAACTAGAGCAAAAATGCAGAGTCACTGAAATATAAATGGAGGGGAAAAAGCTTAAAACATCACTTTTTTGGTCTTCAGTTGAACAAGACTTTAGGTGAAGTCAGTGGAATTTAGGCCTAAAGTGAAACAGATGCTAAAATTTGCATCTTGAATAAAGACCTTGCCCTGGTTGGGACCTGCCAATCTTTGGTGTAAATAGGCCAGATCAAAGATGTTCAAAACTAGGCTGTAAGTGAAAGGCTCCTCGGGGTGCAGTGCCTTTTCCAACTCATTTTGGTTGTTACCCTTATATAAGGTGAGACCCCACCCCCACCCCGTACACTTACTGTTCTCCAGTGGCCATTCCTGTTGGGTTTTTTATCACTTCCATCTTCGCAGAATAATAAGGAGCTGGCATGAGATAGATAATCTTCCTTTGTATTGGCTGGGATTTCTTTCTAGGAAAGTGAAGGAGAAGATTTAAAACTCATAAAGTTCTAAGTGTAAGTAATTAGAATAGCTTTTATTAAGCACCATCTTCAATTACTAAATAAACAGAGGCCCTATGTGTACACACACTGTTCCTTATGCCTAAGGCGAGAACCCATCCTCTCCCTCAAGCAAACCAGGAAGACTTCAAGTATTTTTCAAACCAGATACTGGAACCAAAACCAATCAAACTTGAAGGTGTTCAAATTCCGCATTCTGGTTTTCCGTATGGGACCTTTCCCTAGTTCACAACTCCTCTAAAAAGAGAAAATAGAAGGATGTGGTTTTGCATTGCAGAGGCTAAGCTCCTTTTGAGTTTCCTCTCCCACTGCTTATCTTCTTATTTCTCTACTCATTCTTTCCTGAATCATGTGCTTGTGATGCAACTGCAGGAACAGCATGTGGCCTCACAGCCCCTGCTCACAGCAGAAATGTAATAGGCCCAAGATTACTGCATCTGTAGAGCTGGAAGAGTTAACGAATGGCAACAGGCAACATGAGAGGAGGGAGCGACATTAAGAATTGAGGCATTGTTTTCTGGTTTAATGGTTCATACACAGAGGAAAGTCAAAACTTTTCCTGTTATACGCAGTTGGGATTGGTAAAGTCTGGCACACCTTTAGAAAAAAACCTTAGCAATTCATGCCAAACAATTCCGAGTAAACTGAAACTTTCGAGGTTGTTTAGTCTGCCTCCTGGCATATGATTCTGTGAAGACTTAACACTTGCGGTCAGAGCTGTAGTGTTTAACATCTGTGATTGGAGTTGTAGCAATGGAAAGGGAGAAGTGTGCTGGATGGATACGTGTAAGTCTGAGTCTTCCTGGTCTTGCTAACCATGGAGGACGGTAGAAGATGACTGGCCAAAGCTGAAACGGGTGAGTGTTTAGGAAGATAACTAAAGCACCTTGAGTTACACGTAGAAAACCTAATCTTAACAGTGAATCACTATAAATGGCTATGCATTGCATTAACATCCTCTTAAATTCCTCTTCTAAGAAAGTTATTATCAGTTGGTCAGTACATTAGTTGCTATGCAGAACTATCTGTAAAAAGAAATTTATCTCTAGAAAAAGAAATGAGAGCAGCTAGAAGAGTGAGCTCCAGAAAAAGTGTTATGCAGATTTCCCAGTACCAAACAATTCACTTACTTGTTGACCTGTAGATCTCATTTTCAATCTGTCTTCTCTCCCACACCGTGCCTAGATGACTGCTTCTTCCCAAGGTAACTAAGATGATTTCTAAGTACTTGCATTCTTTATGAAGGCTGTCAGCAGTTCAATTCCATAGGAACACCGGTTTAAGTTCATTTAATGAGAACATACAACCTGCTGCTTGACCTATCCTGCATAATCATAGGTTGGCATAATACCAACACTGGTCACAAATTTTGTGGAGCCCAATGTACAATAATATGTAGATCCTTGCTCTGCCTGTTCCTGTATTTATATAAGCCAGGTGCCTAAGAAGAAGAGCTGGAGCACAAGTTTGCTTGGTGGAGAAGCATGCCATATCATAGCATGGCAGAAACGCATGCTGTATCATAGCCCTGTAAAACAAGAGTCATCTATTATATGTATTATAACAATGCTTAGGCATGAAAGAAACTCCTAGCAGCTCAGGTGTCAGGTCTTAGGCAGGAGTTCACAGCTACCAGACCTCAAGGATACTTCCCTACTTTAATGGCCCTATAAATACAAATTTTCTGAGTGTCAGGGGTTCATCAAATTAGATTTTTGGTTCCTATGATCCTCTTCAAGTTTTAATCTGTATAGATGAGGTCAGATGCTGAATACCCCAAATGTCACCTTGGGCTTATACTACCTAATTTCATCTGTTTAAATGTGTTGATGAATTAAGACAGTTGCCCACCAAGTCAATACCCCAGCAAGGCACTTCAGCCCATTAGAGATACAAACCTCCTTGTGTTACTCTCCATTGACTCAGGTCCTAATTTAAGTACCTCAGTTAAGTGCCCAGGTCAGACTGAGTGTATTCAGGGCCTTCATATTTTATTGGCAGGTAAGATTTTGGCATCCATTAAAACTAGAATTTGCTGTGAGTAATCATTTAAAGATACTCAGCAGGGCTCCAGCCTTGACTTACCAAGCACAAAATGTTTCTCAGTCTCCCTACCTGTAACCCATCAAATGACTGTGATCTGATATGGAGAGAGATCTCATGCGGAACAGGCCCCAGATTTGACCTTCCATTCTTTATCCTGCAATTGATTGTCCAGATACTTTACAACTCCTTCTGTGTGCTCCTTGGAGGAACTAAATGCTTTGTAAACCCTCTTCTCCACAAAGCTCACAGTCTAACCTGCATTTACATTCAAAAATCATACAGCCATAGACACAACAAATCCTGAGATGGGTCTGCTTGGAGATTACAGACTCTCTGTGAAGATTGGAAAGACAGCATAAAAGTGGTAATAACTTCATGATCAAGGAAATTTTCCATAACTTTGGGGAAGCAGAGTTCAGCTGTGCTGTCAGCAAATGTCAAGTTAAATATTACTTTGATTTCTGAAGGCAGTAACTGATTCCATCTCTTAGCCCAATTCTAGAATCACCTTTGTCATGCTCTTGTGATCAGTGGCATTTCATGGGAGTCAGTTCAAGCCAGCAGACATGTGAGCTTCCAGGCAGGAACATATTTCAGCATCCGGGACCGGTTTCAGCATCCTGAGCGAAGCAGACCATTTAATACAAAGCATCAGATCTCAACAGCAGAGAAGTCAAAGGAAAGATCCTCACTGACTACAGCTGGGTTTAGATTCCAGCTGTCATCTTCATCTCACTGCCTCTGGTGATTTTGTATATCAGCTGACACGAAGGGAAAGCACTCCAAAATAGGGTTGTAGCTACATGTAATACAGCGTGCCAGGAGGGAAGCCCTGTGCAGAGGCTGCCCATTAGTCAATATGAAAAGGGCATTATGCCACCACGTCTGTGCTTAACATCCACTGCTGGTGAACAGTGGTAGTGGTTGTAAACATGTCAGTACTTCCTCTAATATGACTAAAATTAATTATAAACAATATTTATTTTTCTAAAATATCAGGGGTCTCCACCTTTACTAGCATTAGTTCATCCAGCCTCCTTCTATCCCATGAAGAACTTTGCATTGCGAATTTCCCTCCCAGCTCTCTCTCTTCATCCCGTCCATCACAGCAAGCTTACACTTACTAGGTTACTTTGTTGGTGTTATCAGGACACTAAGGATCTTCATACTGTATTTCGTGCTACTCTATGAAGTATCACTTAATGAAGGCTAATCCCTCGCTGGATTTTTACCCTACTTTTGGCCTCTACCTGTTTACTAACCTTCCACAAAGCCTTTAAGTAAAATAGCAGGGACAGTCAGTACTACAAGACCCAGGAAAATTAACCACTCTTTATGGGTTAGGTTTCCCTATCAACCCTGGGAAATAGCATAGGGTACCGTTAAACTGTTGGACTTACAGAACAGTATTAATAACCCACCATCTTTACATTTAGGATTTTGCGGTTTCTTCAGCCACGGTTTCAGAATAACATTTCTTCCTTTGACTTTGTTTGTTTCTTAGATTAAAAACATCCTGGTTAAGAAGAATTTAAGAAAATATTCCTATAGTTTTACATGATCATCAAATTGTTATGCAAAACTACATATGCACTGATGAATGTTAATCACTTCCCTTTCAGGGGGAGGTGAAGTCACAGGTAAATAAAAGGGAGTAGCTAGATGACATTTCTGCAGTAATCAAGCAATGGTTATATGTTTGCATAGCTGTACTCAGACCAGGTGGTTTCCTTTGTCAGGACATTGTTATCTGTTTACAAACAGACTTGTTCAAGTCTATGCTAAACAGGCTGCTTTGAGTGACTGGATAGAGCAGAACCAGAGGTAGCCCCAAAGGGTTGATTCTGGCTTGCTCAATTTAGACCTAATCAGTTCTTATAACTGGCCAGGGAGGTGGAGGTTTAGTAAGGTCTGCTCTACCACTTTGAGTCCCTTCCCTATCCTACCTCCCCTAATCCTCATGAAGGTACACCCCTCCTATTCCCCATCCTGCTTTTGCACAGGGATTGGTGAGGAACAAGGAACAGGGAAGCTACTGAGCTGTAAGTATCAGGTTTCTCTTAGCAGTGAATGTCCCTACATAGAGTTATTTTCCTAACAGACACCTCCTTAATTTTTAAGATCACATTTGTGTTGCCAATGGGGAGCACAGCAGCATTCACTGAATGGACATTCAATGCCAGGACCCTTGCAGCAATGGGTCAAGGTTGGAAACCTTACCGATACAGAAGGGATTGAAAAGGCTTAAGTAGCATCAGCAAAGAGGACTATGGAGCTCATTGTGGGACACTTCTGCCAGGAAGAAATCCTCGGCTTCTACTGCAGGAATGACTTCAGAGTAGGCAGGGCTGGAGAGCAAGGACAATGGTCAGCTGTTATACCAAAATCCATCAGACGTGTCCCAGAAAAACAGAAGTGAAGGAAGTGTGATCTATTGTAGGTTGGGGAGGTTGCTTTTTCACCCAGGGTACCTTTCCCCATAGCCTAAGTAGTTAAAATGCACAGCATATTGTTTGCTTCATGCTGGCTACTTACACGACGGCTCTCAAGGGCTATTATACATTATAAATCATACTTTTTTTTTTTTTCACCAGGATGCTTAAAAATCTAATATAAACAGGCTCCTGACAGAAATGTTACAGCACTGGAATGGCCAGGAGTCACTGATTTTACACACGTAGAGTTTCTCTTCGCCGTATTCAAAACAATACAGTTTACAGCCTAATGCAATTTGTCATGGGATCTATTTCAAACTTTGAAAGCCAGTGACACCAATGGCTTAACAGTGACAGAATAGCTAGCTAAAGAGAACTGAGGTGCTTATTCCTCATGATAATATTACCCATTTCATTCCAAATTGCTTTGCCAAATATATAGATGAAACTATTAACCCAAAGGGTAAGTTGCCCCTTACCTCAAACCAGTCCCAATTTGTGCTAGAGCTGTCATAGCACCACTATGGACCAGGACTTAGCAGGTCCAAAAAGAGATGGGGAAGGTAAAACAGCAAAACCCTGATTACAGAGCAGATGAAAATTTTACCCAAAGGATCTCTCTTTTTCTTTATCTGAGAGGCACAATCTTATTTTCTATTAAACTTAAAAGGAGGTAGCAGTCCAAAAGAAAAAGTACCCCAAAATCTGCTGGAACAGCTGCTACCCTAAGGCCATGTGAATTGAATGGGTTAATTCCACACGTGAAAGTCCTAGTCCTGCAGTTGCTAAGGAGTGCATGGAATTGAACAAAATCCTGAAAGATTAAATTTCAGTATGATCAGAGGCGTTTTTCAGATTTCATTCAGGTTTCAGTTTATGGTAGTGTAGTTTACCTGAGGGGTTTGGCCACTCCACACAAGTGTGTGTGTGTGTGTGTGGCATGGGGGTATGGGACAGACAAAATCTAAGCAATAAATTGATATTAAAGAGCTTGCAAAAAACATGATAACCTTAATCATGTAGGAAAAATAGCAGGTTTTGGAAATTACCAAATACCCATATGTTCCCACTTGGGCTCTCAGAAACCTGGCAACCGTGTAAGAAGCTTTTTCTTATGTTTCCAGCAGGAAACCAGAGATTGTTGTATTACAGCAAACATAGAAAATTCATTTGGAACCAACAAATAAATTTCAGAGTTGCATTGGGTCAGGCTGAAATGGAGTTAATTTTCCTCATAGCAGCCCTCACAGCACTGTGCTTTCCATTGGTATGTAGAAAGGTGTTGGTAACACACCTGTGTTTGGCTACGGCTGAGCAGCGCTTGCACAGCATCAAGGCTGCGTTGCCAACATTACCATCACCACTGGGCTGGGAGGGGACATAGCCAAGACACCTGACCCAAGCCAGCCAAAGGGATATTCCATACCATATGATGTGGGAAGTGGCTGGACATCGCCTGCTAATGGGAAGTAGAGAATAAAATCTTGTTTTCCTTTTGCTGCTGCCTTTGCATTTGCTTTTTATTAAACTGCCTTTATCTTGATCTATGAGTTTGCTCTCCCCACCTGTCCTGTTGAAGAGGGGCGTGATAGAGCATCTTGGTGGCACCTGGCATCCAGCCAAGATCAAACCATCACAAGAGTCTATCTAATGGTAGCATAACAAGATTACAAGCGGAAAAAGATAAAGCATTTATAACAAGTTACATGCCTCAATGGTGCCTTATCAGGTTATGTGAATAGCAAAGATCAGACAAGTGCCAGTTAAGAGTGTAATAAAGTTTATATAATGTTAGGGTCTAGCAATGTTGACATTTGCAAGAAAGCAGAAAGCAGGCTGTCTAATATAGCTTAGTAAATCCCTTTTTAGTAAGCACTGTTTGCTTGTCATAAAATCAAATCACTAACAGCTGTCTGTGCAGGATACTGTCCACACAGTTTTTGGATAAAGAGAACTTGTGTCTTCATCCCTCCATTTTCCTTGACAAATGGACAGAGCCCCTCTTCAGCAATTTGTCTTTTGTCAACACCTTCACAACTATGAAAGTTTATAAGCAACACAGCTGACAAGTTTAGCTGCTGGGATTTCAATGGGATAACTAAATCAGGAGATACCCAGCATCCAGGTTGGTTTAAAAAGAGCTCTATGATATGGTTTTCAGCTTATTTGTTATAGTATTATAGTTTTAATTTATTTAAATGCCCTCACATATAAGCATACAAACATATATATACATTTCTCTTAGTAATAAATATAGTCCGCAGATTTTATATTGCTATTTTTCCATAACATAAAACATAACCAAAAAATTTATGCAAGTTAGAGCCACAAAAAGTGGCTTTAAAATGGCATTTTTACCTTGCTGAAACAAATTTTTCTTGATTAAGTGTAATTTTCTTTAACATGGTCTTGCAAAATATTTCTCTTTTTTTTCTTTTCAAGGCAAAAATGCTTCCATGGAAGATTGATATTTTTAAGATTAGCTCAGTTCATAACCTTTGAGTGATTTTACCTTTAGTATCCTGTATTTACACAGCAGTTTGGGTTATTACTACTATATACCACATTTGCTCCAAACTTCTACTAGGTCTTCTGAAACGGTAACTGGTAAAAACCAGAAGCAGATTATGAGTCCCAATGGAAAAAATAGATGTTTTATACCCTGAAAATGCTTTCATTTAACTTAACATTATCGTTTATCCAACATTACCCAAGGGTAACTAGTTCTCTGATAGTCGACGAAAATGTTCTGATGTGCCTGGACCTAGTGCAGTGTCCACCAGAGTGAGGAATAAAGCTTAATTCCATTCTGTAGCTTTCCCTTGCTTAGGAGGAAGCCACCTTTAAAACACCCTAATATGCATAGAATTGAATAGATTCAACTTGGTTCAGGATTATCCTACACACAATGAAGAGAACTAGACTCTAAACAATCACTCTAGGGATTATATAGATCTCCATGGAAAGCAGAGGACAAGTCAGAGGACCTAACACTGTGCGTGTCTGCTGCAGTGTCTCATCAGACAGCTAACTCTCCAGCTGCTGGCTGCAAGAAGAAAAGAAAGGGCTCAAGCCATAAAATAAATCAGATCCAGATTTCAGACACTTCGGAAGTGGAAGAGTTTAGTTTCATTTGGTTTATTGCACAGGCAGGGTCCATGAACAAAACAAACGAACAGACAAAACCTACCCAGAGCCAAAACCCAGATTCAAACACTCCTGGCTATGATGTGGGTTAAGACAGAATAATAATAATTAAAAAAGCCAAATCCCCAGTGCTCTCAACTAATGCCATTCCTGTGAAGACATCCAGCAAAGTTTCTGATTTTCAATCATTGTCCAGAAAGAAAAAAAAAATTTGGTTTACCTCATGTAGGTATTTTTTCACTGCACATGAAATCAGAAATTTCTTGACTAGCTACTCCTTCTGGACAGAAATTACTGAATGGTAATGAAGAACTAGGCAGTGATTCTGAGTATCTTCTAATACTATAAATGTAAAAAATTCCTTGTCATACTAAAAGATCACGTTCATAGCTTTTCTGTGTAATAAGCGATTGAGGCAGTTCATTGTGTAAAATCTCTGTTTATATGGAGAGAAAAACAAATGTGTGCATAAATACACTTGTACATATAAATATGTGAATATAAATATAGATGGCTTAATTTCTTTCCCCAGGTCTTTCACTCCAACCTTCACTTGTCTGATCTGCTCAATCTTTCTCTTTTTCTATAAAATACATGTATTTTAGCATGTGATCTCTTTTTTCTTGAGGCTCAGATGCTCAAAAGGAGTAAGGACTATGAAGTAGTTTATTACAGTAAGTTAAAAGAGCATAGCTTATTTAGGCAAAGATTCAAAGGGGGTTATGACATTTCTTTGTATACACATAAAAGGGTTGAATCTGAAATGAGGAGAACGATGCAAACTGGAAACTGAAGTAGGCAAAATATCAGACAGTGATAAACTGGTCATGACCTTGAAAGTACCAGATTTGGTATTGGTCTTCCAAAAGGCTAGTAGAAAACAATGCAACATGAAGATGGAGCTTAATCCCTACAGAAGGATGGAGGTGAGTTTGGAGGAGAATCCTGGAAATAGACTTTACAGTTGTAAAGTAGCTCCAGGGAGAGGGAGGGTGTTGAAGGACAGAGTAGGAAGCAATTACTTCCCCTATGTGCCTTCATGCATGATTTGGCTTCCATGTGGGTTTTTCAGACTCTGAGGTCCTGGAGATTGGGCAGAGCTAAGAGGGTGCAGCAGTGCTTGTGTGCCAGTCCCCTCTCGCAGATAGCCAGCTAACCTTTTTGCACACAGAGAGTTAAACCAGATCTTCAGCAGAGAGGAGCTGGGTTTTTTTCTCACTGAATTATATTGGAAGTGGTTGCTAGGTTTGGAGGGTTTCTCCTCTTTTCCCTGATATGGGTGTGATTCATCAAAGTTGATGTATGTAGCAAAGCCTACATCCCATCCTTTTCTCTATCCTTTGCTCTGTTCCTCATTATAGGATGGATGTCTTTAAAGGTATAGGCTAGGCTGTTTTGTTTATGCTTTCCTGATTTACGACCCCCAGGTCAGTTTCCTCTAGGAAAGCAGTTTTTCAGAATTGTGCCTTTAATGTGATATGCTTTCAAGACGCAAGGCAAATGATTTTAGGAAATAAAATATAGTAGGGCACAGTGACATTTGAAATTTATGCCATCTCCCCTACGCAGCAACAGTGACAAGCAGACATCTGCTCCAGCATTTCCATGAGGTCTTCTGCCTACATAGCACTGTTTATTTTATTGACAGCTCCATGCTCACTTTAGAGCTTTATCCTGCTATCACTGCATTGAATGGAAAGTTGAGATTTTTGTGCAACCTCTCAACATCATCTATGTTTCCTTTAAAACAGAGAACTCTGAGGCTTGTCATGAAATAGTGAGTGATGCCAAGCCTGGCTTTAAGCATAGAGTCTCTCTGACATGAGGAAATTTTATGCAAGTGGAACCTATTCCCTGTTTTCTTGGCAGATTTTGGATAGCTTCACTGTGCCCTGATTGATATGTCTTTTCTTGTGTATAACATTACCTGTGGCAAACTGGCTGGCCTCTACAAGTCATTTGCTACATGTTCTTGGAAAGATATCAAATCCAGAAAGTTTAATTAACCTTTGTGGTCAAGCTGATAAGGCACAAACTTATTTGCAGCAGTGACAGTGGCTAAATACAGATGGTTAAGCTTGATGAGGACACGAGCCGTCAGTATGTCTGTTAAGCTTTTACTTCCCTCTACGTATCATTTTGGCAGTTACCTTTTACGATATCTCCCCTGCTATGAAATTTTAGATACATGCAAATTCCTGAGAGGCATGCAGTTTAAATCTCTGCATATTTCTACCCAAGGAATGCAAAATTATCTGATGCGTTTCTCTGGCCTCATTTTGCTGTTTGAATGATGATTTTTCTAGCACATATGTATTGGTGAATGCTTTTGGGAGTCCTTTTGGGTGAAAGGTATTATCCAAATGTAAATTTTAACTTGTTAGAAATACCACTTCTAACTTTGTGTTAGGAATTGTATGAAGAGATGTTTGAAAAGCCTGGCTAATTCCCTTTGAAAGGCAGGGCATAAGCTAGTGCTGTCACCTGCCTGGTTTAAGCCTAGAATAATAGCAGTTCAGGGAGCCCAAGGGTTAAAAACAAGGAATACTGGAAAAGACAGGCAAGGTCTGTAAAAGTCCCCATCCCCCCACCTTCTCTTTTGTAGAAAAAAAGACATCATGAAAGAAACTGATGTCTTCATTCAAAGCCTATCACATTCCCAAGGAGCCTTGCCACTACCTTCATCAGCTTTGTTTACAGCTTTACATTTCCCACATACCTCCACTGCTTTCTTGATAATGCTGCTTCCAGCAGTCCCCACCTCCATCAGCCCTAGTTGCTGCTGCTCACTGAATTCATTCATTTTGCACCACTGAGAACAGGATGCTGCTGCATCTGCTATGTGACTGAAAAGACAAGAGAGTCATATTCGCTATGTTCTTTAAGGATGCATACACTGATTTATAAACACAGGACTAGAAACAATCTGTGTGCCAGAACTGTTCAGTCTTATTTGGGAAGTAGATTGGAACCCAGGTTCAATGCACACCCTTTCTGCAACTGCCAAAGAAAGATCACTTAGAAGCTGTCTTTGCTGATGTGTTCAGAGTTGGCTTGGTTTGCCTTCTACCAGCCACCCTCCCCCATTTACATCAGGTCCTGTATCCTGTACCGAACCCATACATACTATATGCATTTCTTAAGTCAGCACCAAGATTCCTGCCAAAGGCCTGACGATGTCGAAGGGGTATCACCTTGCCATGTAATTTCCATTCCTGTGAGGAACTGCAGACACTTGCTTCTCCTCTACACATCTCTCTACCACATGCAGAATGTGAGAGATGGTATGCTGACAGGTCACAAGCCAGGAACAAGGAATTGTGCAATTCCTGTCCATCGGCTTTCTGTGTTAAGATCTGCACGTGGGTAGACTCCAACCCTACAGCCACAGGCTGGAAAGTCAGCAGCAGCAGGGTCAGTCTGCTACGTGGAGGTGACCAGATCTCCCACCATGGTCAGGCTGCACTGCTGTTTGAGGTCAAGTAAAAAAACTTAGGGTTGAGATGAAAGGCAGATAGGGTCCCAAGGCTAACGTTAAAGACAATGTAATTTCGATTACAGCTACAGCTTTACTGACATAGCAGAATTATGCAAAACCGGGTAAGAACACACGTACACAGATTCTTCACTGAATGCATTCACTGGGCCATCCAACTATTTGTAGTGGTTAAGCTTTAGGCAAAGCAGCAAGGTGTTGGCTTCCTCCAGAGAAGTTTTCCCAAGTGATAATCTCTACTGTTGACATAGCTGGAGAAAAAAAAATGCTGGTCTTTCACTTTCCTTAATCCTGCTAGTTTGTAATGCTTGACAGGACAAAAATGAACCAGAATGAGAATGAAAACTACTGAAATAATAACCTGCAGTATTCTCTGCACTTCAAGCACATACACATCTCCCGTAATAACACTATCTCCCATTAATTCGTGTCTCTTCATCGTCTATGGCTTCACAAGCTGTTTTAGGAATATTGTGTGGATGGGTGATTTCCATTTGTAGGCAATGCAGAGCCCAGAGAAACACTGCAGAATAGAGGATAATAATAGCACTACGATTAGTTGAAAATATAAGGAAAGTTTTCTAGCTGTGAAAATTCTTCCAAACTGGAATCAGACCACCATGGGCTTAGTATCTTCTCCTCTACCTCTGATCATCAATTTTTATCTGTGTAATTGTTCTCTCAGCAAAACATCATCTTCTAATGATATACATGATGGATGGGAAACAATGGTCTAATGCTGAGATAAAAGGTGAATGAGTCACCTACTGAATTGTTTATGCCACCCATTAAGGGTCTCTGAAAGGTGCTATTGGCTGAGATTATGCTATCAGACCATACCCGGCAAAAGTAAGTACAGGAATCACAGATACCATGCACGCTTACTGGCATTGAAAAATAAAGAGGCAAAAAATCAGAAATCTTTGCTAAATTCAGATATGCAATTGTTCTCCAAGGTTACTTTTCCTGAAAGTATACTTACTTCTCCTTTAGTAATGTTTTTATTAAAACTTCATGTCCTTACTGACACTGGGAAACTCATAAATACACACATGAATAAAAAGATATCCAAAACAAAGCTCTTACGGGCTGATCTTACCAATCAACATCTGAACTCTCAGGTCTTTATTCTTGTAGAGTCCTTTAAAAACCTTATGGTTTTTGACAGTTATTATCATAGTGGTTCTGCTCAAACCACAGTGAGGTCAAGCAAAGCCTTTCCTTTGATTTTATTGGCATTTTTATCAAGATTACCACTGCTGTATTTTCCATTGGAACAAATCAGGAAGTATGTGATTTTGTACATACATTACTGACTTTTCAAAGGATATGAGCCAATGGCCACTTCTGCCTTGCTTGCCCAATTTTTGCTAGTTTAGAAGTCCAGACATCCAGTATTTTTAGCTGCTGGTTTAGTAGGAAAAAAAAAAAAAGGTATTTGGCAAATTACTCCAGAGTTAGGCGTACTGTTCCAAATTTTTAATGTATTACTATTACAGTAAAGGTATATTTAGGAATGTAGAGATCATCTTGAAGATATCAGGTGTTACCCAACTATCTTCAGTGATTAAACCTTAGAGACCCCATAAAGAGCAATATGGTCAAAACTTCCTTCTAAAGACCTTTCCCTAATCTCTACTACTGGCATTCATTTTGACCAACACACATGGCCATATAATCTCTATGGATATTTACTTAGGTCTTGCTGTTGGCTTTTACCTAGACAACGAGATTCATGGAAACATTCACATATCATAATCTAATCACAGATGAGATACTGTAAATGAGCTTTGCGTGACTGTACTAGAGTGGCTCAACAGGTTTTGGTCTATGTCTGGTACACTTCTGAGTGCTTTTGATTTATGGTGACATCCCATCAGATTTCCATCCAGAAGAGCAATCTAATATTGGTTTGGAAACTTCTTACAGTCACTGGTTCCTACTTTGCCTCAGCAAATTCCTCCTACAAATGTTTTATTTATTTAATTTTAGTCATATGCAGGAAGTAGTGTTTTGAACACTTTGGAAGATTCTTTATTGTTTGTTTGTTTGTTTGGTGTTTTCTTCTCAAATCAAAGTAACCTGTCAGTGAATTAACTGGAAGCAACCTTCTTTGCAACTGTGTTGACCCGTTTCCACAATAAACTTACAGCTGCCTACCTGTTGTTGGCCCAAGGGTGAGAAACTGAGCTTTGCTTTCTCACATGGGACATGCACCAAAAGCAGTTATTGTGCATCTTTCCATTGACTTCAGTCAATTTATTGTACATTGCTCATTCGTTGGCCACACATCTACTTAGTGATCAATGCCATTAATATGTTACCAAACCAAAAGGAGTTAGCAGGTGTTCCATCCATCCATACACAGATTGACCCACTAGCTGTGCATCAGGAAGATGAAAAGGGATTCAAACAACCAGTTTTTTTCTGAAGTTAATGAAAGCTGCAGTATTAGCTATGTCAGAGGTGTTTCTCTTTTCTGTCAATCCATTTCAATCAACGTTTCTCAAGATCTAACTGAAATCCAGGAAGCTGATACATATCCAGAGAAGGCTGATGCCCTGCAGAAATTACGGACAGAGTTTTTTTAGGAAATGGAAATTTAAGCCACTTTGGAGATAATCTGAAAAGTGTGATAAAGATTTTATGCAATTAGTCAAAGATACAGGCAGATATAAGTATGTCCACAAACACTGAGGAAGCTTGGGTCAACCTCTTGAGAAAATGTTTTTACTGTAGACTGTTAATCATCAAAAAAGAGAAATCATCATCAGAACAAACTAGATAATTGCATATAAGGTTTGTTTCTTTAACTGTGCTTTCAGCTAATCCCAGTTTTTTAGATTACATGGAAAGAGGACAAAAGTGTAACAAGATTGTACAGTCTTTGAGAAGGTCTAGCAGTCCTGCACTCCTTACACAACCTCTTTTCCATGAGCCCTGAGACCATGACTTTTATGATAAAGTTCATCCAACTGTCTTTCAGTACTATGTTATGAACTGTATTATGTGAATAGTAGTATAAAAGAGCCCGTTTCTGTCTAGACATTGCAAAGGGAGGCATGGATATCCAACATAAACACTGCAGGTATCCAACAGGGGGTAAGATGAAGTCCACCTTTTCTCTTTTGTCTAATTAATTACATTCTAGAAATAGCAGCCATATCTGTAAACTGTTATCATTGTTACAGATCTACTGGGAGGTGTTCCTTTACGTCATACCCTTTCATTCAATGTTGTTAAGGTAAAAATATGCAATACAATGTAGTGAGGTTTGTTATGGTTACAAAAGATAAAGATCTACACATTCACCCCCTGTCTTTTTTGAGGCAACTTTAGCCTGCTGATTTTATTCCTCCATGCATGGGTACAGTATCTCTTGGTACTAGAGAGTCAATGGGGTAAATACTACGCCAAAGGGAGAAAGGGACAATGATCCCTATATGTGACTATCTTTAAGTGTCTTGCACAGTCAGAAACGCAAGAAGGAAGGTATATTTCCCATTTACACTCCTAGCTCAATGGATCACCAGGTCTGAATCTGGCCGACCTGGTTTGCAACAGCACAGAGAAATTTGTAAAGCCCCGTATTAAATCACTCCACTAGGAAAAATTTTTGATGAATATCTGGAAGTCTGCACTGCACATATGACTTCATCACATAGAAGCTGAAACATGGACTACATTGATGATGCAGTACAGAACAAATTTTCAAGATTTTCTTGGTTTATGTGCAATATGTTCTTCCAATAAAAAGTAAATATTATAGATATAATAAAGATAAAAATCCAAAGCCCACCTCAAGGGGTGGATGATGAGGAGTAAAGATATGCCAGATGGGTGACTGCCCAAGTGAACTGCACTTCAAATTTTAGGTAGGTGAAAATTCATTATGCATAAATATGTAAAATCATTTACCTTTTTTATAAAACATTGGTTCATCTGACTTCAGTCAAGAAAAATAATGGGCCATGTTCACCTGTTGCATGATTTGTCATTCCTGCACCAGTACAGTCCATTGTGTGGCCATGATTACAGCAGGATAGAGGTATTACACTCTATTGTAAGTGGTTCCCCTTAGTGTAGAAATAAACACTATGAACACACCACATGCATACCACTGAAATTATAGCCATGCTGTATTTTCTCTTCTGGTAAAGGTGTACAACTTCTACGTATAGACAAAGCAAATGTGAAGCAAAAACAACCAATCACAAAACATTATCCACCTGGAGGGATACATGTAAAATTTAGCAAAATATGGTTATGAGGAAAAAAACACATTGCATGAGTTGTAGAACAAGAAGGCCTGGTTTCATGCAGATCCACTTATTGGTGACTATTAGTTCATTGCTTCCCTGATAGATAACAAGGGTCGAGCTCACACAATGGCCTTTCTTTTAATAGGGACATTTTTTATTCTTTTGTTTGCCCCTCCATTTTCATGGAGCTTGCAAGAATCTAGGGCCTCTGGGATTACATACCTCTGTCAGATTTCACTGAAATAGAGCCAGTGACCTCAGGTGTTGTCTGGGAACAGCAGGCGAATACAGATAGACCCACGCTGCATCACTGAATGACCTTAACTCCCACAAAAAAAAACCTGAAGCAAGAAGAAAAAAGAAAAGTTTTATTCAATACAGTAGACACATGGAAGCAGCAGGTTTTCATACTCACGTAAATGTATGTTTGTCCAATATTCTGTTTTTCTGTTCCTCCTTTTGTTCCCAAGTCCAGTACATCAGTGAAATAGAGCAACATAACCAGGGGTAGAAAAAGACCTTGAAGGTAAAGATGCAAAAATGCCTTTAGCACAGCTGACTCTCCAGAAAGCCCCTGTGGCTTTTGGCAATCTGCATTTTCTGACAGGTCCTGCAGCGGAGCCAAGGAAGGGGTGACTAATGCTGAGCAGTGAGGTATAGTGCTGATGCACAGGTTTCCTGGCAAGCCTAAGGCCATCACGTAGAGCAGCAAAGAAGAGGAGCCCAGATGTAGCTGTCTCTGCTTTTCAGCAAATATAACTAAACTATGACTATTTGCCTTCAGCTGCCACCAGAACACAATACTTTAAGTTAGCATCTACTGTATATGCCGAGTTACAGATTTAATACCTCCAAATACTGCAAAAATCTACTTCAGCATCAGTCCAGTGACTGCAGCGTAACTGTTAATGCTGACAAAGAAGATAGGGAAAGTCTTTGACCAAACTGATCAAAAGAAAAAAAAAATCTGAAAATGCAAAGAAAACTTTAGTTCATAAGCTAGTGCATGGTGTTTTAAAAATACTAGCCTGTTCTCAGGATGCCACAGTTACTCAGTAAAAATTACATCCAGGAGTGCCATTTTCACTTAGAGGCTTTTGGGCTTCTAAGGTTTGTTAGACACAGGACTCCCCCAGCCAGTTCTCTGGCACTGGTGGATCTTTCCAAAGGGTTTCAGGTTTACATGAAAACAATATACAATACTATTTGCTTTAAAACAGTTCAGAGCTTGGTTTGGGATTAGAATTCTTGATCATGAACTTGTCAAAGAACAGACTCAAGAGGCATTTGTTAAACTTTCCAAGTTAAACATTTTACCTGTGCGCACACGCAGTAACAACAGTCATGAAAGCCCTCAAAAATATCTGTTAAAGTGCATATTAAATGTCACAGTGTCAATATATATTAAATATTAGCGATATCAGGAATACTCAACTTTAACAAAAATCAAAGAATACTAACATGGAAAATGTGGAGAAAAAGCTACATATTTAAATAAGGTTTTCAAACTATTCAAACTATTTGATATAGAAATACCCGCACAGAATGTTAAATAATGACAGGTTAGTTAAAAAGCTATTGTTTCAAAATCACTATCATGTTTCAATACAATCACAATATTTATTACAGTATAATATGAACTATTTTAAATAGTCCTAATACTCTAGAAGCTTTCGGTAATAACATCAAAGCACAACAGTTTTTCATCTCATACGAAGTTTTTTGCTTAAGAGAAGCAAGAAAAGCAGATTTTGGAAAGGAAGAGTTATTTGATTAGTTGTTTTGAAGGGGCTTGCATTGGTTCTATATTTTATACCCCTTATTTTATTGGTTAACATTACTATTACATCAGTTTTATATGATTAATATCACTAGTAACATAATGTCAAATATTCACTTTGTAAATGTCTTGAAAA
Organism: Egretta garzetta; assembly: GCF_000687185.1. NCBI lineage: Eukaryota > Metazoa > Chordata > Aves > Pelecaniformes > Ardeidae > Egretta > Egretta garzetta. The sequence goes on along the minus strand of NW_009259490.1, from coordinate 1,478,318 downwards.
ATACTGCTGGAATTAAAAGGATATTTGATGCTAAAATATCTTTACTGCGTAATTTAAAAAGATTTCGGTCTTACCACATGAACACACCACAAGATTGACTGCTTGTCTCATTTGTTGAAAGTCAGCCATGTAACTGTTCTTATATTAAGGCAAACCCTAATCTACTTATTTTATTCTTATGTTCAATGCTCATACCTTCTTTTGTTTGTCTGAGCAATTATGCAGCTTTTAGCAAGGCCTCTCAAACACTTACTGGTTTCTATTTGCACATCTCTCTGGCCATTAGAGTTAAAAGCTTTAATATAGTGAATAAATACTTCTACATGACCAACAGACTGCATTCTACATTAATGTACTGATGTGTTAAAAAGCCTGACACAGACTACTAATTTCAGCTCTCATTTTTATGCGTACATCTTCAATGTTGCATCAGACTTTGTTCTTTGCAGAACTGTGTTAGGACCTTCAGTGGGGACACCAAAAGGGGCCTTATTGAGCTCTTTGTGTCACATGAAATATGGGTTTAGTCCTGATTTGGAGGGATGTGTGAGTGCACAGTAACTGGATAGAAACACAGAGCAACCACATTGCAGAGGCTTTTTTCACCTAACTTTGGGGATTTGAAGTTTGGGCACATAAGGCCACATAAACACCTCACTTCCCCTATCCTAGTCACCCCACAAGAGAGGAATCATCTTCTAGAGGTGCTCTCTGGACTAAGGGAGATCTATATGAACCCAAAAGGCCAGAGAGCTGTCTTCAGATGGCTCAGATTAAGTGAAAGTTGTCCTGCTTAACATGACGGCATATATCCTTAGAGATTTTAGCTTATGTAAAAAACACAGATACTTTTATAAATCAGCTGCAGCAGTACAGGCTACTTTAGATTCATAGGCTTTGTGGTATGTCTGCACTTCACGGCTGTTGGAGTGACAGGAGGGTAGATGTGCCTTTAGGAAATGGGATGCTAGTTTGGTGATTCATGCAAGAGGTTGAGAGCCCTGAAGCCTTGACAGTGAATGTGCTGAGTGTAGGCTGAGTACCACTGGGTATACACTGTTCAGTACTACTTGAGTGTACCTACTTGTTTAGTAATTTTTAACGCTCTTTTACAGTAATATGAACAACTGAAAATAAAGCCATGAAACAAACTAGACATTATATAATGAAAATCGTCATGTTCTAGGTTCTTTCTGAAATTCCCAGATCTCTAATTTTAAAAAAAAAATCTGCACATCAGCAATATTTTCTTAAATAAGTGGTATGGTTAAAAAGGCAGCACAAAATCTTGAAGGCATTGTTTCCCCCCCTTGGGCACTATATAGAAAGAATTAGCAACCATCCCTGTTTATCTTGTGTTTATCTTAAACATGCATGAACTACCAAAAGTAAAAAAGAGCTATTTGTAGAGAACAAATCTTTTGTTTCCTTATCTACTTTTTCTCCAGGCCACTGAATCTTAACTGGCAAACAAAAATGGTTTTGTGGCTCTGAGACTTATCAGTCTTCATCAGAAACGTTTATTTACAAGCAGTTTCTCAAAGTTGACTGTATTATATGGTAAATTCAAGTGTTTTATAAGCTAAAAGTCAGCACTTAAGCAAACTGATAAAGCACCATTTACGTGAACAGTAGCACATCTACGCTCTTGACCCAACATGTTTACTTACAGCCAGAGTATTAGTCTCAATCTAGAGGTTTCGTTACACTACAGTGCAGAATTATTTCTGAGATTGACAAAGCTAGCTCATTCTATCCCCAGGGTAAAATATCAGGGATCCCCTTGGTTCATTAGAGGTACACACAGAGGTTCATAGAGAGCATGCTGCGTCTCCATCCTTCCTCACTTGTCACCCTGAACTCCACCAGAATTAACAACCCCTGCCACAAGCTCATCACCTCCTGTGTCTCTACTGCTTATTTTCTTCTCTTTGGAATATTGCTGAAGCTCCTTTACATAGGTCAGCTATGTGGAGTCTACAGCCACATCAACAGCGCTGGTTCACCCCGCAGCCCCTAACCCCATGCACTGGCTGGCCAGGTCTCTCTGGCCGGTAGACAGATACTGAAGATACCATTACACAAACCTTCAGGCTCCATTCCCTAAGGAGAGGTAGGAGTAAATTCTTCTTGTTGGTGAGCTATTCCTTTTTGCTGTCTGCTGTGTGCTTTCTTGCACTTTCCTTGGAAGGTGCTACTCAGCCAGTCATTGCCGAAGGCAACTTACAGGATTTGCAGGCTCAGCTGCTGGAATTAGTCTGACAAACCTTTTTGTAAATGTGTTATTGGTGTTTTCCTATCATAGCTGCTTTGCAGCAATTCCTGAGAAATCACAGATGGGTTTCCTGGACTGCCAGCACTTGAGAAGACTGTGTGTGGAGTCTGCCAGCACTGATTCCTCTTATTCCATGAAGAAGGGCTATTTTATACCCTGGAGAGACAAACTGTGCAGAGAGGGAAGAAGGTGCTGGGAAGCCAGAGTGTGAGTAGTAGACACAGGCAGTTCCAGCTGTCCAGAAGGAGGATATCTTCCTCTGTGAGCACTGAAGATGATTTTGGATTCAGATTAGGGTTTCTTTCTCCTTGAAACACTAGCAGTTTTTTTAAAATCGGAACAATGTCTAATTTAGAGACCTAAAGGATAAGAGATGTTCCCTTTCATAATCTATTGCCTTAAAAATATGCAGGTCAAAGGCACATAGACTGAAATTAAAGTACTATGCAAACTGATGTCCCTTAGAAGCTTTGCCTGTGTGTACAGTTTATTACAAACACAGATCCAAATCTATCAAGACACAGATTAAAAAAAATTCATGAGAAAATGAAAACTCAGCTTAAAAAATTAGTCTAACAAGAAATCCCTATCTCTTCAAATCACACTTTTTGGATTTTTCAGTAGAAAAGCTTATTTGTGTTCCTCCTTTTCCCCATATTTACTTCAAACCCCACCTTCCTACTGTTTCTTGGGGGATGCTTTATTTCCCAAATTCCAGCATAAATAATTGGTCTTTTTCTGCCCATCTAGGCATAGTTCAGTAGCATTTTAACGTGCTTTTCAGGCTGTCAGCACTACCCTGTGAGCACACTTGATCGCAGAGGTAGATGGCAGAGTTGCTCCCCTACTTGTCTCGGCATTACCAACTTTCTCTTTAGTCAATACAGTTTCTAAGATACATACAATATTTATTAGAGACTGTGCATAGAGATCTCTGTCTCACAGCCATGGTTGGAACTTACCTTGACAGTCACACAAATACAACAACTAGAACCAGGAAAGAAGTCACACTTTCCTGTTACACAGTTTCCCAGTCAGCAATAAAACCCTCAGGAAACCTCTCAGGGGAGTTAAACTTTGGCACAGAGCTGTCACATGGAACTTTGACATGGAGCGTATCTCATGAGACATTAAAAGTTAGAGAGTTAATAGACCAGATCCTCCACTAGCCTAGGAAGGAGCAAGGGTTGCTGCAGGTACAGTCTGTTCATGTGCCTCCTTCAAGGCATGCCAATTTTTACTTACCTTTTTCACAGAATTGAGGTAGAGAGGCCATATAAGCCAGGAAGGATCTCCAGGATTTCCATGTACCAAATAATTTCATTTCACTGTGGCAGAAAAAAAAGTAAAAGGACAAACTGGATAAGGGTTGTAGAGTTGCATCCACCTAGGCAGGCTGGAGATTAACTCTTGTTTTACATACCTTTACGTTTCTTGTGTTTGCTTCCCTCATGTGGTTTTTGCAATATTTATCTGTTGAACTTGTTTTCTGTTTGGTAACTTGTATGCTGTGTTGCCTCCTTAGCTAAACATATAGATAAAAAGTTGAGAGGAATAATATAAATAAGGTTGCTATTATTATTTAGTAAGTAAGTCACAGTTATATGAAATACAGGGGCATGGAGGCATTGGCTATGAATAAGCCAGTAAGACAAATACAATCTTGGGCTTCATTACACTAAGAAGAAAAATAGTATTAGTTACCTCCCTCCTACCAGAAACAGACAGACATTACTTTGTATCAAAATGAAACTCATTGCACTATTAAGTTTCCTAATTTTTTGACAAGCAGAAGGTCCCTTTTTTAAAAAGCAGACTTCTAATTCTTTTGCTTACAAAGGAAATCCCATTTTTTGAAAAATATCTTCCTCACAAAGGCCATAGCTTACAAAAAATCCGAAATAGGGAAGATGGAAGGAATCACGATTGTTTCCAAGTCCAGCTTGTGCAGGCTGCTCTTCATCCCAAAGCCATGGTCTTTTTTTTTTTTTTTTTTAACCCCCCCCCTGTTTTTTTTAAATATGGGTGCACTA
>NW_009259490.1:1457918-1473990 GCF_000687185.1 Egretta garzetta | reverse complement strand
GCCTTGGGCGGGTTGCCTTTCTCCCAAAAGCCTGGGTTTTTTTTTTTTTTTTTTAAACCACCTCACTGTTTTCTTTAAATATGGGTGACCTAGGAGAGCTATCCAAGCCAAGTGTGCAGAGCGATCTGTCCCTCACTCTATGAAAATGAGAACTTCAGAATTTTGAAGCTGCTCTGGGAAAGAGCAACACACAATCCATTTACTACAGGTTTTGGTCTCTCCTTTCAGTTTGAATCAGTTCTGAAACAGCTTTCTTAATTTTTTGATCTGCCTCCGAATTTGTCCCATCTGTCCTCAGTTACCTGATCCCCAACATGCTTTACTCCTTGCCTGTATTCTTCAAAAGCAGAAAGACCAACAACCCTTGTTCATTCCCTGTTTGCCCCTTCTCACCTTCTGCCACAAACCATATGATCTGCTACTGTGCTAATGCCAAGGGAGTTCTGCTTTAAAAAGAAAATCAGGACACCAGATCTGGAAATGTCTCCTGGAACATACCTTTGATAAGTTAACTGGAGACTGAGAAGCAAACCAAAGGAAGCTGGAGCTTAACACTACCCATGCTGCAGCTGTGGAGTTAAAATAGTACCCTGGGCAAAGGAAAACAAATAAATTGTGTTATTCCCTGTATTGTATTTTCCAGAAAACCTTTATGTTGTGACTGAAACACAACTAGAGACTTCCTTCTCAGCTGCTGAAGGACTTACTGAGGTGGCCCTTACAAATGCTTAAGTGCAGAACCAGGAAGAAAATCTGAATCACCATGTCACACAGAGTCTACAGTAAAATTTACACTGCTGGTAACGCAACCCAACACCCTCTCCGCTCCCCTTCCCCTGCCCCCCAGAGCATGACAAAGATGAATAACTCATGTGTTGTAACACAATATGTCACATTATTTGGCAAACCCACCAGAAGGACTGACCCTTACATTGCACCTTGATAAATCATTCATGAACAGATTTTCTTTCACCTTTGCATGTGGATTAAGGAGAGGGGAGGAAAGGGGAAAATGTGGATGTCATACCAGGAACAACACAAATGCAAACACTGTCACATGGAGAGCTAAATTTCCCAAGCCTGCTTTCCCAATTTCTCTAGGAGCTATACATGCATTTGAGAAGGTGTGTCTGCTGCCTTTTCTGTCTGATACACCGATAGAAATGCCTGCATCCTGCCCGCTCTCCATCGAGCATGTGTCTGAGTAAATAGCACGTCTTCGGCTACAGGCATTCAAATGTATGAGTGTAAAGTCATTTCCTGTGCACTATGGGGACGACAGAGTAGTCCCTGTTTCTTGAAAATATCGGTCAATATGACTTAACTTTCAGGTAGTAGCATGTTAAAAGAGGCTATTTCTTGTACAAGGCTAAAGGCTGGCAGGAAGTCACCTATGGGATTGGGCTTTGAGCATGTGACAAAGCCAAAATACTGTCTGGAAGATGGCCGTGGCTAACCTCAGCAAGGGAGACCCTGGTTTGCAGGGAGACAAGAAGGGCTGACACAGAACCCTTGTGTCCAGCACTGTGTTGTGCAGGTTTTTGTTTGGGTGACTGTCATAGTAGATATGTTCATAGATCCACCTGGGAAAAGCTGCCTGGGAGATCAGCAGAGGCTGCAGAACCTCTATGTTGTTTCCACAGTTCCCTCTCTACCAGAAGTATCAAAACTTGCCCAAATAAAGACCGAGCTTACTTCCAAAGGTCCCAGGTCCAGAGAAGAAACTTTGGACCAGGATTGCAATGCACTTACCTTGGGAGAAAGAGCAGCTGCAGAGAGCTCCCTGTCTCAACACTCACCTGTAAGAGGAAGCAGTGCTCACTCACTCCTACAAACAGGCCTGAGGGAGCACGCTCACATCTGAATTAGGTCCATCATTCTTCTTGCTACAGTTTGCACCCTCATGGTAATGCACTGGATTTTGCTCTTCAATATTTCATTTTGAAGCCCATCCTTGTGATTTTGTGCAAATGTTTGCCTACTTGCTGTGCAGAGAATCTGCTATGGTATTTCTGAGAAATGCACATGGCTTAAGAAACAAAAAAGCTGAGAAGGAGCTGTCAAGTCACACTGAATTTGACTGTATCTGAGTCTGAACTGTTTCCGGAATAAGATGCATAGTGAAAACCAAAGAGAAACAAAAGAAAGTGACCCCATTGGGGAAATGGAGTGGTAAGACTCTATAAAGATGAAACAAGAGATTTCAGGAGCATTTCTCTCCATATCTACAACTGACGAGTGACAGCGGAAAGCCAGACAATGAGAAAGCAGCCTTATTTCTGAGAGTGGCAAGTTCTGATGCACTGTGTGAGTTTTAACCCTGTTCATGAACACAGCTGGAGGAAGCTGGCTCTGAAACTGTACTGCTGTTTTTGTGGGATCCCTCAAGTTTTGTATCTCTCAAAATAACTGTACACATTCACAAGGCTTTGGCAAGTGCCCTTAGTGAAGCAGAGCACATGTCTGTGCAGAGTAACTGCTGCTTGTGGAAAACATTTTCTGCAGACGCAGGTTGGCTTGTGTTCAGCAAGGCCAGAAAACACAATCAATTTTTGAATGTTCACAGGGTCAAACATTTGCATAGCTGGCACATTACTCTAGAGGGGGCAAAAAAAAAAGTGAAAGCATTCACAGGAGAAACAAAACTGCAGAATAAGAAAGGGGTGTGTATAATTTGTAAAGACCTCCACAATTTTTGGACTCCCACCCTCTAGTTTTGATTAAGCATTTCCTTACTGTTTAGTTCCAGAGCCATTAAATATGGTCTCAGTTCTCTATGATTTCCATTTACTGCTTTCACTGTAAATATACATTGGCCCTCATTTGTCTGACACAGGTCCTACCCTGACTCTTCACTGGTATTTACTTCTTGCAAAATAGAAACTCTTTATGTCTGCAGTATTCCTAGTTCAGTTTACACTGGAACGTCTCTGGGATTGGTTTACCACCCACAGCTGATAACAAGTGAAAGGTATGACATGGATGGCTCATCTAACATAATGTGCCACCACCCCCCTGGACATTTTGCCCAGGATAAGTCAGATCGTACATCTTCTACCAGTAACAGCTAAGGACTGCTTTTCCATGCACTACCAAGCGGTTTGGTATCCATGCAGACCAATGGTATACCTGAAGAATTTCTCACCACTACCAGACTATAAATTTACCAGTGTGACCATGCTAATTGGGGAAGTCTTCCTCTTCTTTACAGATTTTCCAGTACATTCCTACATGCCTTTGCTTGTACATATACGTGTATATATTTACATGTATCTATTAGATATGATATGGTATGATGTGATATGATTAGTACAGTCACAAAGGCGCCCGGTCCTAACTTCACCAGACTGTCTCCTTGCCATATGTCCTTGCATCCTGGTACAATTCTGGGCAGGGCCCATCATTATGGTACTCATGTCTCAGCTCTTCTATTGATGTCCTGAGTCTGAATCTAGCTTCTGTTGTGCTGGTGCCCAGTCGTGGGTGGCAGTCTTATTCAGAAAGGGCAATGTGAGCTATCTCATTAGCTTGCAACTGTATCTGCCCACTGTCTCAGAATGCTTTTATTGTACATTGCCCCACCTATCCATGTACTGGCAGTACAATTTATGTCTTATCAACCTCCTGGGTTGCATTGGGCAGAGTGCTGCCAGCTGGTTGAGAGGGGCAGGGATCCTCCCCCTCTACTCAGCACTGGTGAGGCACATCCAGGGGAGTGTGTACAGTTCTGGGCTCCTCAGCACAAGACAGGTATGGAGCTATTGGAGTAAGTCCAACAAACAGCCAGAGAGATGATTAAGGGACTGAAGCATCTGTCATGTAAGGAGAGGCTGAGAGAACTGGGTGGGTTATCCTGGAGAAGAGAAGGCTCATGAGATGCCTTAGCCTTGTGTACAAATGTCTGATACTTTATTTTGTTGCTGGTTTTCATGTTCCAGGAAGTTTCTAAACTGCTTATTGTACGGTATGGCTGAGATATCTCAGGGCAATAATATATCTTACACACACTCTGTTCTCACAATATTCTGTAAGCATCTTCTGCTATTCACCTGGTTATTCATACTTTTTAGGTTCTTACATTTTGAGTAGAATATACATTGGACCATAACATCCACATTCTTGCCACTTCTGGAGCCTCATAGATGTGCTCTTGGTCTGCACTTTCACCAGAAATGGCAAGTGGCTGTTTTGATTCCACCCCTGCCTGATCTACCTAGATTGTAGTTTGTATCTGAGATCATGCTCTCCCAACACTATAAATACTTTTCTAGGCACTCTCTTCCTTCAAGGCCTGCTGGCACTATAAGCTTTTCTGCCTTCAGGCTCTCATATAAACGATTCTGAAGCCTTGTAAAATTGTGTACTGTTCAAACATGTTTCTGAGGCATGATTGATGTATGAACTCAGAATATTTAAAGATTATTGTACAGTTGTATATATTATTGTATATAGTTATAACTGCTGCTTGTTTGTCAACAAACGTTTTTTGATCAGCTGAGTCAGCTAAGGGAGGTTTTGTGAAAGAAACGATGATTCTAGTGTCAGATGTCTGCAGATACCTATTCCACCTAAGCATTGCTTGGGCAGAGTGACATTTAAGTGAATAAACATGGTTCAGGAGACCTGAAAATACGAAAGGGACCAGAGGTAAAAAAGAAGGCTCCAATCTAGATGAAGGACATGACCTAATCCACGCTTAATCTAAGAATGGACACAGGACTTTGACTGAAATAGGGAGGTCCTGGAATGAATTAATTTTGATCCAACAGTCTTTGCCTAAGAGAAGGGATGTTGTTTAGTAGCTTCTAAAATAGTTATGAAAGGTTGTAATCGGAGGAAACATTTTTGCCATCTTTAGACGTCAAAAAAGGAAAAGAAAAAAAAAAAGTAATGCAGAAATTCTAAACTGAAGTTCATGAAGTAAAACTAGTCATCTTAACAGCAAAAGCCAGCTCAGTAACAGGAAGGTTTTAAACAGATGGGCTTGAATCTTTGAAAAAAAAAGTGTAACATGGTGCTTTCTGTTTTGCCTGCATATTGTTAGGCAGGGTGGAGGCAGGCTTATCCCAAGCCCCGTTGCTCCACTAAAGGCTTCCAGACCGCCTGGAGCTCCTGCCACCACCTCAAAACACTGCTGGTTACCAAGGAGCAAAACCTCACTGCTATCAGATTAGCGCTATCAGAAGTTTTTCTTGTTTAAACTGAAACAGAAAAAAGGGACACATCTCCTTCCTACACAGGTGCGTTGTAAAGGGCCATGTTAGTAAAAGTTCAACACTGACCCTAAGACTATACATCCAAAGGGGAGCAAACTCTGAAGTAAAATACATGGCATTTTCCCAATAGATGTTTCCACCTTTGGAACAAGGAACATAAGCCCTAGTAGTATGTCTCACAATACGTATCAAATTTTCCATTACTTCGTTGTAGTGATGTGTGGCAACAGTTTCATAGAGGGAAGGGTTTGGCCACATTGTGGGATTAATGAATGTATTTTATGATTTACAGTTACTGGATTACATAAATAAGGAAAACCTTGCTTCCAGTTCTAGATTCGGGAATTTTTATCAAATTTGGTATAAATTGCTGACTTTTCTGGTCAGAGAACTTATAAACCAGCATGTACATCTGTGATCTTAAAACTCAAGCTTCTGCATTACTTTTTTTCTTTTCCTTTTTTGACTTCTAAAGATGGCCAAAATACAAAAGCCCTAGGGACACCTAAATGGAAAGTGAACTTTCTGATACCAAGTCTTTTGAAAACTGATCCCTACAAGCAGATGGGCCCCACCTTGCAGCAAATTGAACAAATAAAGAATAATTTATCTTTAGGTGCAATAAGCATCATACAAAAGTTTGCCGAAGGCTGAATAATTCCATAAGGCTGCTCAACAAGAAGCCAGAAGTGATTAGAAATGAAAGGTCTCACAACACCACCCTGAGTACTCAGCTTTTAATCAGATTATCAGACAGCAGGGCTTTTCTTAATTGATACAGCCTTTTATCAAAGGAGTGTGTTATCTCATTGGTGAGGTCATAAAATGTGAGTCACACAGAGTCAATAGGATATCTAGCACAAAGGCGATGCTATGCATTATAGAGGCTAAAGATATTGTAGGTATTGTAGGTGCTGTTTACTTAAAGGCAGCTGGCAAGTGTTGTGGCACTCTTCGACCTTCAGAAAAAGCTGTTTTAACCTCATTTTAAGCTATATCTACTGTTCAGAGTAATTCTGCTAATCATGATTTGATATTGTTGCCTTGGCAATGATGTGTGACATTTTGAACCCAGGGCCTAATTTCTCATAAACAACCGTAGCTCCACTGATTTTCAACTCCCACATGGCTGAGATTTTGGTTTAGCTAAGCTGAATTCATTCTCTGAACACTGAGTTTTGTGTGGTTAAACTGGCAACCAACTCACTCATATTAGGTAAGGAAAAATGAACATTATGAATGAAGTATTTCACAGTTTTACCAAAACTGTATCTTCAGAATGGCTGCCACTCAGCACTGGACTTATTACCCTGAAGATCTGACAGTGATGACTCCTGGTTTCACACCTGAATTCTTGTATGACTTCTGGCAAGTCTTTGGCTTTGATTTTCTACAACTCTTAGGTACCTATCTCTTTGGTCTTGTACTCCTGCATGAAAACTGGTGCATTAGAGTTTTCTTAGCTTCCTGTTTTTATTTTTGTCCATAAATTAAGAGTGAATAAGTTAGTAAACAAAACACAGGCATTCAGCTAACACTTAGGAGAATCCTGGCAAAACCCCCTCATTAAAAAATACTTCCATACTAGTGCCATTGTCCAGCTGCTAATGTTTTAAGTCAGAAAAAACAATGCACTCTGTTACAAGAGCCAGTCACAAGATCAGCATGCAAATATTTTTCTTTCTGAAATTATTTTTTAAACCGAACCAAAAATCTTTAAGTTGATTAAAACATCTTGTGTATGTAGTAAAAATGCTTTGTTTCACTTCCAAGCCCTTAATAATTCTTTTAAATACAAAAGTATGCAAATATAAAAGGCAGAAATAAAGGGGATTTTTCTTACCATAGAATATCTCAAGTTGGAAGGGACCCATAAGGATCAAGCCTAACTTACTGGTGTCTAATTCATCAGTAGTGGTGGTCATTAGACACCCATCTTTCAGGAATGAATTTCAACCTGACAAATACACACAGGGCAGATGCACCCAACTCAGAGTATGCTGGGTTTCATTGTACAGCATCCCTAGCACACAGAGTACGCAGCGACTCAGCTTCACTGTTTCATTACAGACACCATCAGAGGTTGGTTTACCAGGCACACTGAGACTATGACTTCTCCCACCTTTCTTCCCACTTAGTTACTTAATGCCACTTTCTGGTCAGCCACATCAAGTGTAATGCTTTGCCTTATGCCATAAATGGTGTTAAACATTATGTCCAATGGATAAATAAACTTGTTCTGTTAAAAAGGAACAACAGCAGTGGGGAAATGCTTCTAAACAGCAATGCAAGAATCACCAGAAGAACAAAAGGTATCAGCTGACACAGGAAATTAATAAGCCTTAACGATTAAACCAATTATGTTCTCTATAAATTCACAAGAAAAAAACCCTCCCAGTGTACCCTACCAAATGACCTGAAGCTTCAGCTTCAAGTAAGGTGAAAACTGCAAAAGATCATCCTGCACACTACCAAAGCCAACAGGCTGCAAAGGAAGCATTTACAGTTAACATAGATGCCTCAGATTCCTAGCTGTATTATGAGAGAATCTGAATGGTCTTAGGAGAACCAGAAACCCTAAGCAAAGAGCTTCTCTCTGCTACTGAACAGCTTAAGGTTGTACTGAACAAATTCTACCCTCCTAGACAGAAGTAAATCCCAACCATCACCTTACTGCCATTCTGTGCACACTGCCCTCAACGGATCAGGTAGTAGAGCACTGCTTAAGTCAGCATTGACATTATTGATTTTGTGCAATAAAAAAAAAGATCGTTCAGCTAAGAAGCTGGAAGTTTAATTTAAGTGTTGCTTCTTAGATTTGAAAGCTTCACTGTCCTTACAAAGGCACTCCAGCAAAGTTGGAAATCGATTCCCTGTTTCATGACATATGCACATGCACAGGAGTTCACTGTATCACTGGGTGACTGTCATACTAAAGACCAGTGTAGTAATACATTTTAAAGATGATTAGTTAATTTAGTTGGTGTATATGAGATAATAAATAAAGAGCATATTGTCCAAATGAGAACTGGATAATCTTGGCACAGAAAATAATCTCAGGTTACAGAGATTTATCCTGATAATGAAGTGCAGGTACTGAATGGCTTAGAGAATTGATACTGAAATATAAAGTCTTATTTCTACCACACTGAGGGAACTCTGAGCCTCAGCTGCACTGACTGTGATTTAACATCTCCTGACTGTTATGTGGTACAGTTCAACCTGTGCTGTAGTTCAGTGAATTCCTATGAGGACAACTGCCATCCAACCACAACATTGCTAGCAGCCTCCCAGAAAGGCAGCTTTTTATATGGCCATGAAGAATGACCTAATTTCCAGGTTTCCAGTGAGCTGAATGCAGCTCAGCTTTTTAGGTATGTTGCAGAGGATTGCACGGAGAGAGGTACTCAGCCCACAGATTTTTATGATAGCATCTTTATGCCAGCAGGGAAGGAATGGGTGTGTTTTTGGAGAATTTCAGGCAGATTTTGAGCTCATTGGCTGACTAAAAGTCACACAGCCTGTGTTAATAACCCTTGCAGAGGTAAATAATACCGGTCATACCAAGGTAAGACAAGAGCAAGCAACCCATTCAATCTCTCTTTCACCTCCTCATTCCACAGGCTTGAATTCTTCTCCCTCTACCAAGTGAGCCACTGCTGAAGGCTACGGCAATGGTGTGGCAGCTCAGTTGTATAGCAGTAGCCATACAGAGGTTCTAGGTTTGCTGCCTCCTCCCTGCTGGCCAACTCCGCAGCAGCAGTGAATAGTCACAAAACTCAACTTCAGGGTTGCGACTTAGAGACCTGAGCTGGAAGACCACATTCCCTCTAAAGTCAATGGAGGGGATCAAGCTCCTCCAGGGGAATATTTACAGCACCAAACTTAGCATTCTGCTCTTCTCCCCTAGCAGTGGAAGAGGTGGGATACAAACACAGGCACCCAGTGCTCTTCACAAGTGTCTGGCATCACCTGCGGTTGCTGAGGTAGAAAGGGCACAAATTCCCTGTTCGTGCCTCTCAGGTATCCTGGGCGATTTAAAGGGCCACAAGCCTTTCTCAATGGCATTATGTTCAGGCAACTAAATCCTGCTTCTGGGGTCTAAAGAAGGATGTCCAAAATCAGGCTGTGCCTGGGAGTCCCCAGCTCGCCCAGATGCAAAAAGGTAACAAAGTACTGAGGGAGAAAGCATTTGTTCCCATTCTTAAGTAACATTTCCTTGAGTAGTTTTCTTGAGTGATAACAGATTCCACTTTTTGGAACAGAAAGACAGCATAAGAATGTATGAAAATGTAATGGAAAAATATAATGCAATGCATTATCTATAATAATAAAAATGGTGCATCATTCATCCAAGCCCAGTCTCACCTGACCCACTGTCAAGAGAGCCCATGGAAAATTCCAGATCCTGTTTTCAAGCCATATAGACAATAACAGCCTAAATTTCCAAGCCTAAGCTATTGGTAGTCACAGGTACAGAGTAATTATACAGATGCATCAAGAGAGAACTTTTTTAGCTCATTTGTCAAAGACTAAAAGGGAGCATTCTTGAAGAATGAAACAGGCTCTACCTTTTTTTCAGAATAGTACCATGTGATGTCCTTCCAACATGCTTGCCAAGATACATACCAAATATAAATTATTCCTGCTTAATATTTATACTTCTATGGCACTATACTTGCTGCACTAGAGAGTGCAGGAGGAATCCTGCTCTTGGTATTCTACCTTACTGGAAGGTATTAGGTGTACAAGCACAGTGAGTTTCCATGGGCTTTGCAATCCACTTTGACTTGGGCAGGTATGTCAATGGCTCACACCTGCTGAGCTTGAATTATCATTGCAAGTATAAAGCCCACTCCCTGTACAATCTGGGAAACCCCTTCTGTAACCCCTGACAGAACTGCAATAGTATCCGTGGTCTATTAAATTATCCAATGAAAACATAAATAAATTGTATCTACATCAACAAAGCTTGCAAAATGAAATGATAAACAATAACTCATGGAAAGCCAGCTGAGAAGCAATACCTTTTCCCTTCTCTTACACCAAGCATGTAAGAACATACAGTGCTCCACTCTTTGAGCCTGTTGTTTCCATTTTAATATTACAGGAAATAATCAAAATTGAAATATCTTTTCCATTCTTTGGTGTATACTAAAATTTGCACTGTTAGGTGCAGGAGATGCTACAGCAGTCTAAATAAATGCAACATCCTGGTGTAAAAAATTTCACATCAGCCAAGTAAAAAATAGTTCAACCATGCTGTAGGTTTCTATCTGATTCCCGCTAAGTAATAATTATCAGATGTTCTGAATTATGATGTATATAGCTTACCTAACAAAACTGAAGACATATTCATTGTCCATATAACTGACCAATTAATGACTTTCTGAATTCTACCTTACCTGTAGATCTGCGTTTTCTATCATTACAAACATTTTCCAAATCATATCTGACTTCATGATATGAGAGGGAACCCTCAGCTGGCCCCTAATGCTTTAAATTCTCTGTGTTGGTGAATAAAATGCAATGTTTTAATGTTTTCTTTTAGACTAACTCTTTCAAGTGTATTTTAAGAAGGAGGAAGTCACATTATATAGATCTATAACTTTATTTTTCACCAGCTTGTTATTTTTCCCTTATCTATGTTTATTCTCTTCTTTACTGAAAAAGATCTCATGAACTCCATAATAACCATTCTGTGACTACACCTTCTGACGCGATGACAAGGCAATGTACTCATTCCTGGAACCGTAACGATCTACTGTATCACCAGAAAAGACAGTCACATAAAACAAAAGACAGGATTCCCATCCTTATGTGAAATGTAATGGTTTCTTATAGATCAATCCAACCAATTTTCCATCAAAATGCAGTAGCTTCAGCGTTAAAAACTTATCCACAGTTCAGTGAGGTCTTTAATCCTATGTTCACATCTATCATCTTGGGTCAATTGGGTGCTAGATCTGACTATGAACTTTTCTTGTCACTGAAATAAAGCCTGAAATCCATTGTCCTGCATGAACATTGCAAGCACCTCAAGCTTGAAATTAACATGAAGTAGTAAAATGAACATTCTCATTAAAGAGAAATAATTTCCTCTTGTTTTCAGGTCAGCTTGCAAGTAATTTAAAGAAAAGAACTCAAGCTAAAAAACTAAAGAAGAAAAAGTCACAGTAAATAACTGGGAATGAGAACTGCTCATTTGAAAACTGCTGTACTACTGAGTTTGGTATGTTTTACCACATCTGCAGCTGCTAGAAAAAACTACAGGTATGTGCACTGTGAAGTGAACTGGATCTTATAAAATATCACCCTATTTGCTACTTCACATCTCATGCACTTTATAATGAAGACTACCCAATCTTTTTTGAGTAAAGCAGTGTATGTTTCTTTACTAACAGTAAAGAACAACAGAGCAACAAGCTGTTGTAAGAATCTATAGGATCTCAGTTTCATGCTGCTTCAAATTTTTGCTCATACTTTGACCAAAAAGAAATGGGGATTTCCAGGCAGAGAGATACCACAATAAACAAGAGCATGTTTAATGGTTCAGTGTGTTTGTCACCTGGATGAAATCAACCCATGGATTTGAAAAGCCCTTAATTACAGTTCAGCCTACAGATTAATAGGGCTCTGCAGGCCAACAAAAGTTGGCAGGTGGGCAGTCTGCCAAAAAATTCAATGCAGAATAGGAAAAAAATGAATGTTGAAAATATATATTGGCAAGTCTAATTATTCCACATCCCTGGTGCCATGAACCTGGGAAGTCAGACGTTAAGAGATCTAAATGAGTTTCTACACCCTCATACTCATTGTGCTCGCAGCCCAGAAAGCCAATTGTATCCTGGGCTGCATCAAAAGAAGCGTGGCCAGCATGTCGAGGGAGGTAATTCTGCCCCTTCTACACTCAGGTGGGGACCTGTTGTACTACAGCCAGCTCTGGAGACGTCAAGCACAAGAGATGGACCTGTTGCAGCAGCTCCAGAGGAGGGCCATAAAAATGATCAGAGGGATGGAACAACCTATCCTATGAGGAAAGGCTGAGAGAGTTGGCGTTGTTCAGCCTGGAGAAGAGAAGGCTCTGGGGAGACCTTATTGCAGCCTTTCAGTACTTAAAGGGGGCCTATAGGAAAGACGGGGACAATCTTTTTAGCAGGACCTGTAGCAATAGGACAAGGGATAATGGTTTTAAACTAAAAGAGGGTAGACTTATACTAGATACAAGGAAGAAATTCTTTATAACGAGTGTGGTGAAACACTGAAAGAGGTTGCCCAGAGAGGTGGTAGATGCCCCATCCCTGGTAACATTCAAGGTCAGGTTGAATGGGGCCCTGAACAACCTGATCTAGTTGAAGATGTCCCTACTCATTGCAGGGGGGTTGGACTAGATGACCTCTAAAGGTCCCTTTCAGCCCAAATTATTCTACGATTCTATCATTCCTAAGTCTTGATTTCAATTGCTCACTCATATTGCATGTATGCCAGTTTACTCCCAGGCTCTTTTCAGAAACAGACTAACTCCACCCAGGGTGGAAGCAGGATTTGATGGATACCTCTATTTGGGAATTTCTCTCCCGCAGCAGAATGGAGAAGCCCATGTTAGGACCAGCTCCCTCTGACCTACATGGTCCTTTATCATTACCCAACCAGCCTTAAATCATCAAATAGTCCCATGCCCAAGGTTCACAACTCGGGTGTTTGGCATCATGCTTTAAGACACCCCTCTCCTTTCTCATTGATTTGTGCACTTTAGGCTGAAAACAGCCCAAACCAAACACAGAATAATTATGTTTTAGTGCCACAGAAGCCCCACATAGCACCCAGAGGAAATCCAGGTCAAGAGCTTCCCAACAGGAATGTGGCCAGTCTGGTCCAGAGGAAACTAGCCTTGGCAGTCAGAGATTGTTTGGGTGATGTCTTTAGCTGTGAAGGCATGGTATGGTATTCATGTCTACAAACTAATTTCACTCTCCTCTGTAATAATCACATAGCTAAAACTTGGCATCTCACTTGGCTTTTGATTTTCTAATTCCAAATACTTTACTTTTTTATATATAAATCTCTACAATTTTAAATCTGCACACACACATGCACGTACAAGCCTATCAAAAATTAAGACGTCTGAAATAGTTTTATGCTGAAGTCCAGCATAGTTTCATTCTTTCAAGCGTACTTAGCAAATACCCTTTTTCCATGTTTCAGATGATCAGATTTTTGTTTCCTCCTTTGACTTCTTTCCCTTCCTTTCTGCATCTCCAAGCCCTTCTTCTCTTTACAACAAATATAACAGTAATGACAGAGGTTCTTTCATATTTTCTCTCATACTTTTGTGTTTATATCCTGCTACTTTTCTGCTCAGCGTTGGCATAGTCATGTGGCACAGAAAGAGTTTCACTTTCCTTTTGGAAGTTCTGGTAAGTGGCAGATGGAAAAATTAATAAAGAAACAATGCCACATATAATTATTTTTAGACTAATTGGTGGAAAAGGGCTTAAGAACTTTTTATAATGGAATTAAAGTAACTGGGTTTTTTTATATTTTGGTAGAAAACCATAACTAACTCTTCAGACAAAAAAGAACAGCTCCCTTTTTTTATCTTGCTCTGTGTGGCTGCTGCCTAGGAGATGGATATGTGAAGTTGTCATTCACAAGCCTCTGCAGTATTGGCAGTTGTGGAGGTCAGATTGCTTTTACGGGACATCTCCAGCCTGCTGACCAGTTGGGATAGCCCTCATTTGGTTTCATGTGGTGTTGTGCACATGAGAAAAATTGATTCCAGCATGGCCATGCATGCCTTTAACCAGGCTGTATAGCTCACCATTTGTTTGTACAGGAGGAAGCATTAGGTGGTGTGGGCATCACTTACTTCCTGCACAGCTGCTCCTTGTCTCTTCAAGGGAATGGAGCCAAATAGGAACAATCATGCATGTGGACCGTGCCAACAGGATGCAAGTGGCCCACCTCCAGAGACACCATTTTTTTTTTTGCTGGGAACTGATGTATTGTTGGTGTTACCATAAAGGAATATGGCTTGCCACTGGCCATGGGTGTAGACAAGCTGACTAACTGACCCCATGGGCTCTGAGTATCCCAAAAGATTTCCACCTCCCTGTTGGTGGGCATGCCCAAGGGTATGAGTCCCATTATTGATTTTCCCAAGACCTCTCTCTCTTGAACAAGTAAAGTCAATACTTTAGGGAGATTATTTTATCTAGCTGGTTAAAAAAAAAAAAAAAGAAAACTCATTAAAACTTTCATCTTTTTGTGATCACAGATGTCTATTTCTTGTAACACATTTTATATGTTAGGAATACAGACTTTTAAAAACTGAACTGGAAGCTTGATTTGGGGCACAAGGAAAACATCTGGAAAATGCTAACTATTCTGTCCAAAGTGTGGTGGGATCATCACCTCTGACTATACCATTTGATCTTGTGAAGGGTACCACGTATCTTGTCCCCCCTCTCACGATTTTCCCAAACAGGTATTTTCTCTGATGTGGCTGAGTGCAGACTACTATTGCTGATACTCCCCCCTTGCTACCAGGAAGACGCAGAATGTGTACACAAAAACTAGCCTGAGTTGCATTCCTCTTTCACCATATCACTTGCTTGGTCAGACTATGCTGCAAGAGAGAGAGTGTGGGTAATAAAACCATGTAAGTAGCAATGGAAAACAGGCAGGGGCAGGGGGAGGTGTATGTGTTTGGACGGGAGAAAATGCAGGCTGGTGTTTTTATCAGTTCATCTAGCCAGGGGCATCAGATAAACATAATCATTGACATAGAGATTTGTTGAGTTGGAACATCAGCCAGACTTGGTTTTTGGCACCAGCACAGGAAGAGGTCAAATTGTCTAACTTAGTAACTTTGAATGGGTTGCTATTTCTCTGGTTATTAACTGGCATCTGGGAGCTGCTAAATCAGTAAATTGTTATCATGTCTGGGTCTGAACTCAGCAAGCTTGACTTGCTCATCCAGTTACTGTTGCACGTGCTTTGACATCAACTTTAGCAAGGAAGAGGATCTGAACCAGGAACTCCTATAAACAATTTTTCTTTGAAATCAGATTAGCAAGTCAGAAATGCCAAGTGATAAGAGAAGACTTTCCTCCACAGAGTTCCTTTAGCAGTCCTGAGCCAATAGCATCAGGAGGACACAAGCCTTCATATCCACCCAAACAGGTAGAAAAGTTGATTCATTGCCATCATGAAAGGTATAATTTTAGCTTCACTTCAGCAAGCTATGGAATACAATTAGAGGTGTATTAAAATCAGACATACCTTCCTAATTGTAAGAAAGAAAAGAAAAAGGTATAATGTGCTTGGAGGAAATGTTCACCCCAAACCTGGATGAAAAAAATAAGTGAAAATACATGGGGGAGGCAATCAACCTGTAATGCTGGTTTTGACATTAGGGTTCTTTGCAGGCAAAAAGTGAACCTTCCAAGCAAGCAGATGGAGAGCTGTTTTTTGTTGGGGGGGGGGGGGGAGGGGGGGGCGCAGAGATAGAGGGAGGCAGTTATTTCTTTTTTGTAGTGGACTGATGCTAGAAAGATTTTTTTGACAAAATTATCCTGGCATAATGTTCCTGACCAGTTCTCCTAGTAGCAGCCCTTGCATTGATAGGAACCTAGCAACTTAGAGATGCTCAGCAAGAGTATCACAGAATCACAGGATTGCAAGGGTTGGAAGGGACCTCAGGAGATCATCTAGTCCAACCCCCCTGCTAAAGCAGGTTCTCCTAGAGCATGTTACACAGGACTTTGTCCAGGCGGGCTTTGAATATCTCCAGAGGAGACTCCACAACCCCCCTGGGCAGCCTGTTCCAGTGCTCTGGCACCCTCAATGTAAAG
>NW_009259490.1:1405954-1456183 GCF_000687185.1 Egretta garzetta | reverse complement strand
GATCCTGAGCACGGAGGAAGAGCTGCTTAAATAGCAGCCAGCTCTCTTGGACTCCCCTACCTTCAAGAGCCATAACCCATGGAATTCTTCCAAGTAGGTCCCTGAAGAGGCCAAAGTTAGCTCTCCTGAAGTCCAATGTGGTAGTCCTACTTGTTGTTCTGCTTCCCCCTCTCAGAATCCGGAACTCCACCATCTCGTGGTCACTGCAGCCAAGCCTGCCTCCTACCTTCACAACCTCAACCAGTTCTTCTTTATTTGCCAGCACAAGGTCCAGTAGTGCTCCACTTCTTGTTGGCTCCTCCACCACCTGGGTCAAAAAGTTATTGTCGATGTTGTGCAGGAACTTCCTGGATTGTGCGCACCTTGCCGTGTGGTTCTTCCAGTTGATATCAGGATAGTTGAAGTCTTCCATGAGAACCAGGGCCTGCGATTGCAAGGCTACATTTAGCTGTCTATAGAAGGCCTCGTCTACTTCCTTGTCCTGGTTGGGTGGTCTATAGTAAACACCCACCACAGTGTCACCCATGCTGGCCTGCCCCTTAATTTTTACCCACAAGCTTAATTTTTACCCACAAGCTTTCAACTTGTTCTTCATCCGCTCCCAGGTAGAGTTGTATACATTCCAGTTGCTCCTTTAAATAAAGAGCAACTCCACCGCCTCACCTTGTAGGCCTGTCTTTCCTGAAAATCACATAGCCATCGATGGCAGCGTTCCAGTCATGCATGTTGTCCCACCATGTCTCTGTAATCGCGATGAGATCAGAAAGGCTTATGTCTGAGGAGTGGTACTCTGACTACACAGCTGCACATTGGCATCACACCTACGAAATACACTCTTGAAAGAGCCAGATACACTGAAGCCTGTGGTCATCAAGCAGGCATGCAAGATGCACTGAGGAAGGAGTATTTGGTGAATGCGTGGGAGGGCAGTTTCTTTTCTAAAAATAACAGAACTGTTTCCCTTTCTTTTCTTCTGTTGAACTGTGATGATACTGGCCCATCTCAGATTTGACATCCTTTTTTTTGGGTTGGAGCTCCATGATGAAAAGTCAGAGGGAAAGCAGGAGGGTATTATAAGCAATTCAGGAACCTGCAAGTATCCAAACTGGTCCTAACCTAAGAAAGAGGTGTTTGACTTAAGAATTTTCATCCTTGTATCTTTTTCCATCTTTCCCCCAAAAATTTACCTTACAAATGTCTTCAGACCATTGCTGCTACATTTTTAAACTTCTCTATATAGCAAAACTGTGATAATAGTAATTCCAAATGCAAGATATTTCTACTATAGGCTTCGCATCAGAACCTCTAGCACCCATTAAAAAGGATGGGTTATTTTCCAAAAAGCAGTTTACAGAAGGTATTTCACATGCATTCTGGTTTACATTGATCTAACAAAACCTCTCACATCTAGCCCATAGCATCCTAACCAAAACTGAATCAGGAATTACACAGAGGAGGTGAAAATCTCACAGTGTGAAATGCACTTAACTGAGTCTCTTAAATCCGGCACTTAGTTTCTTGTTCCTTCTCTATTAACAGTGGAGAGATACCCCCCCAGGAAGTCATTCAGCCTGCCTAAAATCTGACTGGAACATGCAGTATAGTTACACCCAAAGTTATGTTCTGTAGCAAACACCATTAAAGCAGAATTCAGAAGTAGCTTCTGACACCTGACCCAGGAAGACCAATGTCGCTCCTTTGACTTGATCAATTTTAACTCAAAAGAAAACACATTATACTGCTGGAAAAATGGAGCTAAGCCCTGTACATCCTGTATTTTCATGCACAAGTTCTAGTTAGGGCTGTGATCTGTCAACAGTGTGGTGGGTCATTACCCACAGGTATGGTGTTTCTTCTGTTAATATTTGTTCAAGTCGGCATGTAAGTGGATTAGCTGCATGTATACGTCTCTGTGATGTTTTCCATGTTAAATTTGTTGTTATCAGATCACAGAGGGTGTAACACAAATTTGACTACATTCATTTCAAAGGACTAAGCTCCTTTCTCGCCCTGGTGATTTAGCACAGACTTTTCACAGTAATATCATCTCCAGGACAGAGACAAGATCAAAAGACATAAAATAAATGACAGAGAAGGAAAAAATCCTACTTCTTTTACTTTTCTAGGTACAATATACAATAACATAGACAAAAGATTTCTCATCAGAATAATTTTAAAAGATAGAAATGGCTTTTTGAGTAAATGTGAATTTACTTTAAAAAAAACCAACTCCAAAGGAAATTGAAAAGAAAAAATTCAAGAGAAATTACTTTTTTTCCAGTCTCATTTTCATAAATTTCTGAAAGGTCAGGGAGAAGAAAGTACTGAAAATGTTAAATTGACACTCCTTACACATCTTTATTACATATCTGGTGGAAAGGTGGTTCTCCACCATGCTTTCTACTCACTGCACGGATTTTCTTACAGCAGGTTCCGACTTTAAAGTGAGCAGAGATTTAAGGGTAAAGTGTCACAGAGGTGAACAGAGGATTACACATTTTTCTGTTGTGCCTGGAAAACAACCCATAACACCTACCTTACTAAGCTGTCATGGAAGCCAAGATTGTGTTGCATCATTAAATCAGGATCTTCCAGTCAATGGGGGAGTTTAGGTTCTTCTGAGGTTTCTGGTTCAGTGTTCACCTCCATTTTCAGACAGTAAATGGTGGGGTTTCCTGACTTCAAAAGAAATAAGTATTTGCATTCATATCGTAGTGCGAGAATGGCATAGTCCACTGATGGGAAGGGAAACCCTATTTGGACTTGGCTGGGAATATTCATTCTACTGAATCTATAAGGGGGACTTTCAGAGCTGCTCTCAGTCAAAATGCCTCCTCAAGCAACACCTGCTCTAACTCAGAAGTAAAGCCAAGGAATTTGACACTGAAATGCTGCACATGAAATGAGCAACAGGATGAGACATGTAAGTTCCAAATGAGCAATGAAGTCCACTTTTAATGACATACAGCACTACAGCTAGAGCTATGAGTAGTGGGCATTTGGAGAAGCATTTGCACGTGCTTGCACTACATTATGATAGCATTGAATAAAAAAAAAAAAATTAT
This sequence comes from Egretta garzetta, assembly GCF_000687185.1. Lineage (NCBI taxonomy): Eukaryota > Metazoa > Chordata > Aves > Pelecaniformes > Ardeidae > Egretta > Egretta garzetta. The sequence continues at coordinate 1,453,118 of NW_009259490.1, read as the reverse complement.
GTACTTCAAAAATAATCAGGTGAAAGGGATGGAGGAATGGGGGATTTTGCAAATCTATAAAAGAAAAATAACCATAATTTTAACTATAAACTTTACTCCTGTACATTATTTTTATATATTTGCTTTTAGTTTTTCTCTGTTTCCTGTTAATACAAAAATAATGTCTTTCACAAGCCACTTCCCTTAGTTTTGTTCCCAAAGGAATTTCTTTCGAGTTAAACTATATTTCTGCTTCTTTTACCCTTCTTTTTTCCCACTGTCCATATTTTTCCTTTAAAAAATTTTTAGTTTCTTTTTCTAATTTATTTTAAACCAGGCACCTTTCTGCTTGATGTTTTCTGGCCTAATGCCAACTAATTTTTTTCACTCTTCATTATAAGTCCCTTCTTCTTTTTATGAGCTTCTGGTTGCTTGCTTTTGATATCTATATACACAACTGTCTCAAGACCTTTATTGTAACATTTATGGATTTCATATATGTGTACTCTACTTTCTTTATATCTTTTTGTGTTCTGTTTAAATGGAAGTCCTTCTCTCTTTACTTTTCCACACCCTGCTAACATTTTTATTCGCCAGATAGAGAATATGAGCTCTACTTTGACACATTAGTGAGTCAAAGGGAAGAGTAAATGAGTTTGCTTTTGTTTTATTAGATATTAAAAATGGTTTACCTGTTTCTTAAAAAAAAAGTTCACACTTTTTTTCTCTATACCATATTCCATTATAATTACCTATGAAGTGTCCATGCTGCTATGGCTTCATATCTCTTCTGGTTTTGGCTGCAATTCTAACATGCAAATGGCCAAAGCAATCAGCTTACTCCCAAAAATCAGGTGAAACAACCATAGCTGGTAGGCAGCCATAACTTCTCTTTTTAGAGACATCAGCAAAAACAGTTGTTTATTGGAGAGCTTACATGCTTCAAGATATTTTCTGCTTTCTCCCTGCCTGCTACTGGTGATGCAGCTACCCCTGCTCCCTGGAACGTACACATAAAATCCAAACAGTAGGCCCAGATGGGGAGCTGTTATGAGTGAGCTCCACAACCTCTAGGACAGCAGGAACCTGTCACTAGATGCTGTGCCAGGTAATAGGCTCAAGTGTTGCTTCTGCTCCTCTGCACAGCAAGTACAGAAATACAGCACAGCTCTGCATCCTTGGGAAGGCAAAACTGTTTTATCCAATAGCTTTGGGCTTTGGCTCTGAATTTTGGGAGGAGCTGCTGGCTAGGAGACTCTACTTTTGAGAAATGCAATCACAGGGACTTCAGACACAGTTAAACTGGAGTGTGTTACATCTGCTATGCATCTATGCATCTTTTTGTGCCATGGAGCATTACTTGGAGAGGGGTGATTAGTGCAAATTCCAAAGGGATAAACCACTTGCAGAAGCTCAGCTTCCTCCCAGAGATCTGCATATGATCCACCACCCATCTGCATATGCACAGGACTCATAGGAGGAGAAAGACCTGTGTTGACATGCAGCAGGGATTCTCATTTAATCCTAAAACTGATATAATGTTATTTCAGGAAGCCACTGAGCAGAACAAGGATCCCATACAGTTAATCGGTGACCTCTGACTGTATCTCTGTATACAGGTGGAAACGTGTTATTTCTTTATGAGCCATTCTCATAATTACTCTTTACCATCAAAAGGTATTTTTTTTAAATGAGAAATATGCTGTGTAACTGGGCTCCAGAAAAGAACACATAAACTTAATATGCAAGGCTTATGCCTAGGAGCAACTAGCTGAGTACTAGTCTCAAGCCATTAAGAAATGCAGTTGATTGCTAGCCAAAGATCTGTGATTTTGAAATATTTAAAAACATGTAATTGTGAAGGGCAAGAATAATCTGTAGTAAGGCCTGCTTAAATATTAGTAATCCAACAAACTTTAGAAATTAATCATAAACCCTCCCTAACACTAGAACTTTTCCTCCTTTATAGCGTGGGAAGGATGGAGTAGGATATCAATAAGCAGAGGAAATTTGGGAAATTATGCAAATTAGTGGCTGTAACCACACTAGGAAATCTGCAGTCCCTTCCGAATTCCAAACCTACAGGATTGCTCTTTCTCAGTATTCATATCTATTCAGAGTGTGAGTTGGCCTAGGGAGGGACTAGATTTCATTCAACATGTGCGTGGTGCTCAGCATTATGGGGTTCTAACCTGCAAGTCTTTAAAATGATAATAATTAAAAAAAATAAATCACATAGCTTTCCTTTTTACCTGAACTGAAGTGTGTTCTGTTCCAGTTGCTGTTTCAGATTGCCATCCAGTAAGATCCAAGAGCTTTTCAGCAATTTATTCAGAGCTTTGCCAAAAGATTTTCACCTGTTTGCTACAAATCAAAAGCACCATACTAGTAAAACGCATGTTCACAACTCTTCAAACAATCTTACATGGAAAGGCAGCAATTTCATTTTCATTGTAGCTTTTGAATCCCCTTTTTTATCTGACATCCTAACTGACTGTTCAAAGACATTGAATCCCACCACACTTAAGAAAACCCTAGCATCTTTTCTGTTATCTCACTTAAATCACATCACCTTTCACACCCCACTATAAAAGCAGCTAGTTTCCAGCCTTTTTCATTGCTGCTATGTTCTTCTCTTTCTTCTTACTCCTTCCATCCCAGTCACTGCTTCCTTCCTCCCTCTCACCTCCTGGATATTTTGCCCTCAGCCCAACACTCTCCCTGCTCTTCTGACCTCCACAAACTCACCTCAGTGGAAATGCCTGGAAGCCTGGGGTCAACCTCCCAGCCTGCACTGAGAAGACAAAAAGTGTTTATGGTGAGATTGTTCTCTGCTCCAAAACTCATTTTTTGTGTTGGCACAGCAAACTTGTTGGAAACTGGTGATCTGCGTGGCACTGTCAAATCTCCTTTTAAGAGTATTATTGAAAAAAAAAAAAAAGAAAAAAAAAAAATTAAAGAAGGTCATCGTGAAGACCATTCTCCACTCTGAACATTGTTCTCTGTTGACATGGCTGTTGAAACAGCAATAAACAGTGGCTAGCACAGGTTGAGAGCCTCTTCCATCAGCACCATGATACAGTGAATACATCTTGAAGGAGGTCCTCATGGACCACCTCATTCACCAAAGTGCTGTTTCTATAAATGGTACATGTCTTGTCTAGTTCAGGTCTGTCATGAGAGAGAAAAAAAAAAAGGAGAAACATTAGCTGTGGGTGACTGACTGAACAAAAATAACTGGAGGGTAAAGAGGTTTAAAATGCAGCTCATTTCCCTCCTTGACCTAGTCCCAGCCTTAACTGTAACATCTCGGAGGTAAATGTTCGGAGGGGGCAGATGTTTTTCCTGCAGGGTATTTTAATTTTTCACATGGTTTCATGAGTTTCTCCTTTTATGAGCATCTTATGCAATGCCATGAGTGTGGCAGAACGGGCCATGGCAGGGTGTTTTGGCATTTCAGTCTTGCACTTGCTCCTTCCGATAGAACGAACGCCTCCAAGAGAACAGGTGTGTAGTGGCTGAACTGATCAGCCAATTTCATACACACATATCCCCTTTCACGGGACCTGGATAAATATCTGCAGTAAGTCTTTGCTAATATTTACTCAAAGAGTTGTCCTCTGTGCATATTCCACAGAACAGTTGCACTATACCCTGCTTCCATGCTTTCTAGCCTTTGCACTTGCTTTTAACTAAGACCGTTTTCCCATACACTATTACTTGTGTGCTATCCACAGCCTGCCTTCTATCTATTGTTTTGTTCTTTGGTTGCAAGACCTTTGTGGCAGAGAAACATTTTGCCCTGTAATTACACATCTAGCAGACCAGAGGTTTGGCCTGACACTTATATATATATATATATATATATATATACAAAGAAGAAAAGCAGTTCAGCTTCTCTTTATATGTTCACAACTTTGTATCACCTTCCATAGCAACTTACACAAGACTGGCTGTAGGTCACCCAAATCCTTCTCCTTTTTTCTCAGTTCTTCCTGCAATTACCAACACTTCATTTTTACTAGGGACATGGTCTGAGCCTCATATTATACAATAATAGACCTTTGCCTGTCAGAAATGTGGAACATGCAAAGCCCAGTCTGTAACCAGAGGTAAGAGAAAAGAGTGTGATCCAGATCCAAACTTTCTCAGGGTTTTAGAAGACTTGAATGATGGTTTCAGTGTTAATATTCAAGTGTACATCTGAATTGCCACACTGGAGGGCAGAGAATCCTAGTTTAGCATCTTTTTTAAAGGTTAGCTCTAATGGCTGTGTGCTCCTCTCTTGCAGTACATCATGGACCAGGCTCATAATTAAATCAACAGAGCTAGATTTACGTACGTAGAAGAGGGCTGGTTTACAGTACCCAATTACCTCCATTAATTTTTGGTAACAGAATAGAAATTTTCCAGCCAGGTGCTTCCAAACAATGGCTTCCAAGGACATTTGATGTAAATATTTATTTAAATTAATGCCAATTTTTTTCAGGTTTTCAGGACAATTTGTACCAGAACAGTATTACAAGACTTCAGGACTGTCACAGGTGTAGGAATAACACATGCTATTCTTATTGGCTTAAATTCAAATTTCGTGGCTAGACAGTGAAGAATATAAACGCCACTAGAACCCTGCTTTAACTTAAATATTTAGAGGGCTTGTGTGTGAGACTGAAGTGTAGCATAACCTTTGTTCTGAAACCTCATTTAAGGGACCAATGTGATCCCCTGTTTAGGGAAATCACATGTTAGAAATACAGGTATTTTATAGATAGGTGCTCACACTCACTGAATTTGGGATAAAGGAAAGAATTCCTATCCATCCTAAAGCATTATATCTTCTTTGAGTGGTTTAAAAATGGTCTATACACTGATATAATCATGAATCCCCTCTGTAGAGTAGGCTAAACACAAACCTAGTTCTATGTGCTTGCAAATTAAAGTCTGTGGATTTATAACCATTTATAAAAAAAATGAGCTGGCCAATAGTTACTCTGCTAGGTCTAACTTGCAAGGTTAACTGAACTTTACCTCAAGTCCTAGTTGGACTTACCTTATTTTTTTTTTTTCTTTTAAAGAGACCTTTTCTGTCTTTCCAAAGGACTCATCTAAGTTATAAATATAATTGTCTTATTTTTAAGTAGTACATTATTACACAATTAAAAACCAAACAAAATATTGTCAGCAGGATTTCCTCTAAGTCACTCTCCGTAAAAATTCAGCAATGGTCTCAGAGACGACAGCTTCTCAAAGGTTACTGTCTCTTGCCTTGCTGGCTGCAGAGCTAATGCAGGAGGCTGGTTATCAAAGTGGATATTAAACGAGATCAGCAAATGTCACAGGAAACATTTTCACAAAGGAGCCAGAGGGTCTGAGCTGGCAGAAAAAGCCAGTGTCAGCTGGTCCAGGACATTGCCTTCCTTGCTTCAGCTAGCTAAGGGTCAATAATCAAACAAGCAGATGAAACCGGGAACCTTAAGAGTTCTGCAAAAAAACTTACTTCCACCCACCATTCACATGAAAAATTGCATTTCTATGCTTTCATATGAAAACAACATTTCTCTAAGGTTTTGTTTATTCCCTTCATCTCACTTGAGACCAAGGTTATTTTTTTCTCCCCAAGCAAGATATCTGCATGACTGATGTGCCTTCAGGCAGCCTTTCTTGTTGCCTCACCCTTTGGGAAACTAGAGGTCCTTCCAGTCTGCACTACTGGTTGCTACCTGCAGTGAGACCGAGGTGCCTTGCCACAAACATCAAGTACTCCAGCATCTGTGTCCTTAACTGAGTGGAAAGATGCAGCACTTTCAGGCATTTTACCTTTTGCCTTGGAAATCTCTGCTGGGGTCCTCTGCTTCTTTCGAGTTGGATCTTACTGATGAATCCTCAAACAGCATTAAAAATGACTCTCCTATTTAATCCCCAAATGGCATTATAGTGTGGAAAGCACCACTTCCACTCATTTTCCCAATGTAAGAATCATGTTAGAAATGCCACCTAATTTTTTTCCATGATAAGGTAGGTGTTATTTTCTGTATCAAAAGCCATTTCCCAGCTGGCACCCTGAACAAATATGGAAACTTAAACAAATAATAGTAGACAAATGTTCTATAACTCCCAAAGATGGCAGATACAAATAGGTGATCTGGAAGCTGTTCATTGAAACAAATAATTGTCAGAGTAAGCACCTCTAGCCACAACCATCGATCATTAAGTTCATGTGAATGTAGAATTTTCTATTTAAGTATTATTAGAAAATGAAATTAATTATGGTGAGAAGGGTCAACACATTCCTCCCTCATTTTCTGACCCTACCAACTAGAAAAATAGCCCTTTTCCCCTTTGTGCCACAAAAGGAGTCTGTTTCATCCAAACTGCCCAGTTCCAACTCCTTCATCATCATCACTCTATTATGACACAAGCTTTGCTCCTTGAATCCCTATTTCACTCCTTGCCAGTACAGAAAAGCAGCTGAAGAGAGACTTGGCCTTTCCCCAGCTGCAGAGAGTCTTGCTGCCTCCCTGTAGCCCTGCTGGGAGACATAGTCAGGACTCATCAGCCAAATCTCTGCCAAACAAGTGGGAAATGGGACTCGGAACAAAGCTTGAATTGGACTTAATTTCACTGGAACAGCACCAGAGTATTTTCTGAATTTAAAGTAACACTTTTCCAAGCAATGAAAATGCATGAACTTGTCAATAGGAAGTCTCACACTGCAGGTAGTCATGTTCTCAAACAGCCAAGCAAACAATCAGAAGTCATGGGATAATTACACAGATGTTTGCTATAATTAATTACAAGGTCTATAGGGTCAATATATTTCATTACTTCAACTGTAGATTTTACTATAGATAAAGAAAGAATACACTTCACAATCCCAGGTTTAACCTGAGAATGGTGTTTTGGTTCAAAACAGTTATATTTCCTGACCGAAATGCATTGATCTGGAAGTGAATGTAATTATGGAAAGAACCTAGGACATGCGCAGTGGCAAGACAGATTTCCAAGGAAATTTCCAAGTTTATCTCCTGCTGTTGCTGCACCATAGCTATCAACCAGACCATGCCCTTTCAGGTGTGTTGCTCCCTGTTTAGTCAGTCAAGAATGAAGCTTGTGCTGATGTTCAGGGTCATTTCCAAGGACCTGCGACAGATACAGTAACATTTGTCTCTTTCATTGTGTTAAAGATGCTGTCTGATACCCCTAGAAGCCATATGTAAACCGGCATGCTTAGAGTATATGCTGGCTGAGTGTGGTATTCAGCTCAGTATATTTAAACTCCTTGTTGCTCCAAAACACCCACCAGGAATAAATTAATCTCCTATTTACATTAGATTGACCAGGAGACCCCTTCAGGTAAAATTGCAATTTTGTTTTTTGCAGTCATTGCAGAAACAAACAGATTTAACCTTTAGTGCTTGATGTGAAATTTTGGCTGAATAAGAATTCCAAATCTGGGACCTGTATGGTTATGGGCTATATGCTTACTATCAAGAGAAAGCCTGGTATTTATCTGGGATAAAATGAAGTGTGAGTTCTTTACTTTGTTCTTACTGAACATGAGAAACTTCCTCTCAGATACCTGTCTGCACAGCACAGCTTACTATTAAGCATACATTTCAGGGTGGAAACCAACCAACAAATGGTATTCTTTGCTATTGTTCATGTTCTCCTAGATAATGGTTTGAATAGGCTAGTCCTTGTGTTCACAGATGCTTGGCTCAAAGTTGTTTATTTAGTGTTTTGGCACCAGAGAGAACAACCTTTTGGCAGTGCTGTGCATTCTCTATGGATGAGTACTTGCTTGATATTTTGTTTAAAAATACTGTCATAGTAAGAATCCGCTCTTCACTCTAGTAGAAAATACAGACATATTCAAACAGCACAGATTTTGCACTAGAAACTAACAGAATAGGAAATTGCTAAGACATGAATTCTATATATTAATAAATTATTAAACTTACATAGCAAATTATTGATATATATTATACCAATATCACAAATCATTCTAGTTTGTTGTATGAACATGTAAATTGGTACCTGTTCTGGACAGAGTTCCATTCAGTGTTTCATTTGTCATTTGGATAATGGCATTTCCTGATGATACCAGTACTTGGATGGGCAACAAGTACTCTGGAAAAAAGAATTGGCATCAGAATTAGCCAGATAAACTGGAAAGACTAGAACATAAAAACTAATAAAGCAGTTGGTTATGGGTTTGCAAAAGGAATTTAGGAATTGCAGAAGGAAGTAGGTGCCAAAATCCAGCCAGGAAAGTGGCATAGAGTTTGCTGTAATTTCCAGTTAGTATGTTAGTAAAATAGCATCATGTTACTTCCATTCAGTTATTCACTGGTTACCATTGAGTAAGTCTGAAACTCTTATGCTTCCAGAGCACTGCCGTACAACCTTATGTGTGAAAGCTGCCAGGAATTTATACTGCAGCTTCATCCTTGTTAGAGAAATTCTCAAATCGGACCTCAATTTGTAACTACCAGTGGTTCTTACAATTATTACATTTCCTGCTAGCAATAGCAGAGCATCAGGAATCACCATCAGGCTTATAGCTACCCTCAAATAAAGAAGTCAAGGATATATTAATGAGACCTAAAGTGCTGGGGACATGAGGAGCAATTGCCAGTAAGCTGGATAGCTCCGTAACTCTCTAAATACGTTATTAATTGTAAGGGTAAACCTTCTCTTTACGCTCAGAGATGTTACTTGCAGGTTATGGATATGATACATGAATGAAGAAGTCTGTTCATAACATCTTCAGTTCAGCTCAGCCCCTCTCATTGCATTTCCAGAAGGTGCTCTTTTAGCTCACCTTAACCAGTGTTGCAATATCTTCAAGAAATGATGTGCTGTAAGCAAATATCTTTTGTGACTGTGGCCAGAGCCGAAGACACAACATTACTATTCTAAAAGATACTACTAACAACTATCATTCCTGCCACTTTTCCTCCTTTATCTCCCAAAATTCCCATGAGAGGGACACAAGAAAATTCTCTGCATGCCTACCGGGGCATGTTCTGTGGCAGAACTTCCATCAAGTGTAGCTTTATTCTTTGTGTTTATTGGAATGAAGAGAAAAAGCAATGCAGAGGAGATCTTTATCTGGAGCTGTTTCTCCAATACTGCGTATCACACCATTTCTTCCCGGGTTTGAATAGGTGCACGTCAAGAAGGCTGCCAACAGAAACATCGTTTCAGACTTCCAGTATTTCAAATTTCGAATTTCAGACAAACAGTATTTCATACTGTTTTCGCACTATGAAACGTGTCTCTGAGTTTTAAGTGTCTTGTTTTCAGGGAATGGCAAAGGGAAGAGTGATTGACCTCATGCATCTAGAGTGTGGGCATTTAAAGACATCATCAGTGCCATAGCTTTGGCCTCCACCCTTTCTTAGCATTTAACTTGCCATCCCATGTTATTAAATACTGAGCTTTGATATACACTGCCCTGGACAGTGGCTAGGCTTGCTGTGTATTTAAGACTTTAACGGGATTTGTCCTGGCTAATCTTGTATGTTGGAACTGTACAATGTAAACCAGTCATTGCTCTTTACAGAAGGAAAGTGTCCTTAGACCCATTTATTTACCTATTCATTTACAATTTACTCTGACCAGGTTTCTCAGGCATTTCTACCCTATCCCTTTATTTACCAAGGTGGGAACCAGCACAAATCACCATCCCTTCAATAGCTCTGATTTTTAAACTTCTAAGCTAGAAGCCACCTGTGCATGTCTATTTTTGCTTACCACACAACCCCCACCACATTTTGCAGGTTAGAAGTTAAAAAGACACATATTCCAAGCCCATGGAATTTTCCCCTAGCTTCTCTAGTGGAAAAGTAGATTGTCAAAGTAGATTGCTTATCTAGGTGGATCATCTCCCAGGACCACTTGAATTTAATGGATTGCACAACATAGAGATAATCATTACTGCCTGTAAACTTGAGGGCAAGCTGAGCAAAGGTTTTTGAGAACAGCATAGTAAGTTTTGTGAATATCTGCAAAGGAATTCTTCAGTGGACAAAATTTAATTGAATTATCAGAAGATTTTATAGGTCAGATACACTGAAACCTGTTTCTACTACCTAAAAGTCTAGGCTATTATAACGTTGCATGAGATAAAATGTACAAAATCTGCATTATGAACTCTTAGTAATACTTATAAGTTCAGCTTGAACCACTAGAGGGGAAAGCGATTGCAGTAAGAAAACATCTTTTATTTCCTCAGCTAGCTTCAACAGTGTAAATACCATGAATTCATGTGAGCCATGGCAAGCTGGTTCAAATGGGGGTCTAGCTTGATGGAGCTTCAAACCATAATGTGCAGAAATAGCTCAGTAATTACTTAGCATTATGTAAACTGTAAGACAAAACACTGAATTATTTAAGCCTTTTGATATGCAGCTGTTACAGCAAAGTTGAAATACACTACAAAGCCTAAGAGAGTGTGCTGAAGTGACTGTTATACAGCTCCAATGTGGCCAACCCCCCTCTGGTTACACGCAACCCAAATGATTCCTAACACAATAAATGGCTTCTCTCGCTTTTTTCACATACAGGCAATATTTTGTCTTGATCTGATCCACCTTCACTTGGTGTGGGATAAAACTGGACTGAGTTCCTGGGAGCTGAAACTCTCCATGAAAAACAAGACAGTCAAGCCTATTTTTGCCAAATTTTAACATAAATCTTCCAGCAAACTGATGTAGTGCTCAGCTGGGCAATGCTTCAGCTGCTGATGTACGTATGCTTCCTCCCCTCGACATAGAAAAATAAGACTCTGTCATTCAGCAATGTTGAGTATATAACAACTAAACCAGCTTATCAACAGATGCAGACAATTCTCTGCCACTGGGAATCTCTGTGCCGAAGGGGGACGTTTGCCTAAATGATTTGCCCTAAATCAAAAGTAAATTGGTAAGTTACATGAAAAAAATACAGAATAAAAAGTGTATGAGAGTGTAGTCTGGGTTATAGAGGAGGTCTAGTTCGAGAAAAATTATCGCAAGGATCTCTGACGGCTTTGAGTCTTGAAATGTACTAAAAGTTGTCCAGAATATCATTGAAAGAGCACGGAACTCACATGCAGGTTTACTTCTGCGCAGCTCAACTGAGTAATGCTGAACAACTTTGAAAGTATACCAGCATAAGAGACTTGAGTTTCCTGGAGTCTTGAATTCGATCCAAAACTGGTAAGAAAAGAAAGTGCTCCCCACCTGTTTGCAAGAATGATTCAGAGAGAACAAATGAGCATACAAAGGAGTTCCAAAACTGCAGGATCCACACCATAAAAGCAAACTTACTTTTCCTGTTTCTTTTCTTGTTGGACAGAAACAGAAAATGGAGATGGAGAGCCTTCTGGATTGTGCTTGTTTCAGAAAGCTGAAGAGTTCACTGTCTGCCATGAAACGTAGGTCAATTTTTTCTCTTTCTGTCTAAGGATTGTAGCAAACTAATTTATTTGTTCCTTCTTGTAAAGACAAAAAAAAATGTCTCCTCATTTCATGACAACATTTTCTCTATCAAAAATGTTATTGCATTGATAAGGCTAGTAACAGAAGACAACCCTTTGTGTCAATATTAATCTGAGATAAACTTCAATAAGCCCTACTTTGCTTTCAATTTCCAAAAAAGTCAGCCCTTTACAGAAACATTTTGCAGCCATTTCCACGAACATGCAATTAATGGACAAGCTTTCTTCAGATCTCTTCAGCATCCACTGCATAGAGATTGTAAGAGTGTCAGTTTAAATCTGCATTTGATGCATTCATTATTGCTTATCTTACTTGTTCTAATGCAGGGTTTTCTATCTGTAATGTCCATAACACTTTCCAGAAACAGTAACAACATTCCTATTTTATTAAGAGGGGAATGGTTAACAGTGCTGAGCTTAGTTTGAGTCAATACTCAGAAGCTTGCTCTCCACAAAATTACTTGACCTTATTCAACAACAGAGCTTAGTGCTTTCACCAATAAGCAGGATCTACTACTATTTCAGTCACGAAATTGAAACACACACAAATAATACATTGCAGCCATTCAAGCACATATGCTAGCACAAATTACCATACCCCTACTGGAGACTGTTTGACAGCTGAACTGCCATGGATAAAGTTTGCCTGATTATGACAATAGGAAGGAGCAGAATCATCTTCTACTCATCCATAACTCTGGCAGTCATTTCAGGTCAAGGAAAGAAATCTCAGTCAATACAGTTCTCATGTACAAAACATGAACATGCAACACCAGTTTTCAGTCACTTGTAGCAACTGATCAGAGCAGATAAGGATTTTCAAAATTTTCAGATCAATAAAGCCGAAAACTGACTATAAAAGAGGTCAACAGACAATTCATCCACTGACGTATTGGATGTTCAATACAGTACAAGTCTAGCTGCTCAAGTTTGACAGCATTCTTGTTTTATATCATACTTTGGCATTCTAAAACGATAAGGAGGCTGACAGCTCAGCTTAGCAAACCACACAGACCAATTAGTCATCTCCATGATGCATATTTAGAGAATATATCTAAAAACCACGCTCTGCGATAACTTACAACATAGCACGCACAGAAACGAGAATTTCTCATGAGAAGTTCTCCTCTACCCACTCAGGCTCAATGAGGAAGGATTACTTACGTGAGCAGTGAGTGCCAGCTATCTGAAGTCGTAATGTGCCATCTTTGTGCGTATGCAGTATTACACAATCTCTAAGATTGGATCTTGCTTTTCTCCACTGGGTTTCTATTTCACTGGGTGCACATCAAGCACCTGCTGTAGGGAGGGTGAACCCGGATTTGAAGTTGAATGACAGCATGTTGTGAGCGTGATGGTTGTCCACAGTCGTCTCTCTCATTGCCTGGAGAATTTGGTTGTTGCAGAGTGAATGTGGCACACAGATGTCACCATGTTGAAATGGATTAAATTTCCTCCTCAATTTGAATAGTTCTTTTTTGACGCTGTGCATATTTGTTTAAACTGCAATTTTCACAGTCAGTGATTTGTTTTCTTCTAGAAAAGAAGCTGGACACCTCAGCATCTCGGCTGCAGAACTGTGTCACCTTCACAGTTCTACCTGAAGTCTACACTCTAAACGTGCACACTACCAAAATAAAACTTAGTACTTTCAAAAATCAATCCTAGGAGCGTTAGACTGTTCATCCAAAATTAATGAATACCCATAACTTTTCTATGCCTCATCTAGCAATATGTAAAACAAAGATAATAAATCCCAAGTATTTCCAAACATATTTTCAAAAGCAATATATTACTATTGATGAACTTCTCAGGTACTCCAGTGATGGGCACCACAGCAAAATAACTGAGTAAATTGATGAGCCTATATTCAGAGGAAGGTTTGAGTAACACACAGTAACAAAATGTTAGGACACAGTTAAAAATAATTGAACAAATGACTGAAGAGATACTTGTTATGTAAGCTCTGCATAAAAAAAGCAAGAACCCCCTGAGAAACATTATTTCACTCATGTAATTTAAAAGTATCTCATGAAACTGCACTGATGGTCTTAACACCAATACCTCCCAGTGTTTTGATCTTGCAAACTTAATATTTTATAAAAATAAATAAAAGCTTTGCATAAAATATACTAAACTAAAAATAAAACAATGGATGAAGACGATGTTAATAGAAAGCATCACACACGCGAGTGAACACCAGGATTGTCTTCAAAGTATTCATGGTCCTGATGCCTGCTACTGCAATAAGGTCTTGCAGAACTGATGGTGATCCTTTGACACTTACAAACCTTATCCGAATTTCCAAGTAAAATTAATTTGTGGTCAATTTGTACCTCCCTGTATTTTGTCCAACATCTTCCATTAGTTTAAGTCTTTCTGCTGTACTATTATCTAAGTTTGCAAACTGAAATGCTAAATATAGAAAAGAAACTTAAACATTATTTTACAATAGAGATTCAAATAGAGATTCAACACACACACACCCCATGCAATATATTCTTCCCTTAAGGAGGTGACAGAACAGAAACTTCAATTATTAAAATGAATGTCAATATTTGAATTGAAATAGTAAAGAGGTCTTTGCTAACTTTTATACCACAGCTATAAATTTAATTAATTTCTCAGAGTCCCGAATCATACATGGATTAAAGGATTGTGTTTCTTTCTCCATGTTTGTCTTTGTTTACATGCATTTAGTTATATCTTCCATGCACTTTTTGGATAAAGAAACTCTGCTACAGATGTAAACTGAAAGTATGTTTGCAAGGGTCCAGTGGAGGAAGAACCATACAACTTTTGTCAAAACTCACTAGCAGTGGCAGTAGATGTATCTCCACTTCTTACATAGTTTGTTGTTTATATTATTACAAATAGTATGTGAGTGTCATTCAGCAGAATGATGTCCACTAGAGTATTCTAACATGTAGACTTTTTTGAGGTTGTACATCACTAATAGGTCCCCTTAAGGTTTTAAGTAAACTGCTAAGCTCAGCACTCCATTTCACCCACTCTTTTACTAGCTGTACCTATTTCTCTGAGCCTGCAAACACTTACCAATTGCTTCTAAAGACTGGTATTTTTATTTTGGGGCACTATATAACAGAGTCCAGCTTTCAGCTGGCTTTAGGCAGTGCTGCTATGACCACATGGCACAGTATAGCCCTGAGCAGAGATATCAGTTCATACCCCAAATAAGATGTTGCAGTGTCAGTACCTCAGAGAAAGGCAAATTCTCTTAGATGCAACTTCATATCACTGTAGTGATGGTATTTCCTAGTATAAATTTACCTTGGCTGTTGCTAGCAGAAGGATCTCTGCAATATACACCACTGCACAATGTAAATATGTCCTCAAGTATGTGTGTTTACATCAATTTCTTAGTCTATAATACCAATTGCAAATATTAGTATGCACAGTTGCGGTGTCTGCGTTTACAAGCTATAAAGAGGCTTAAGTGTATATCCCGTTTATACAGAGAGATCTCAGACATAGACAGACAACATGGAAACCTTACTCTGGCCCCTAATAGTACAGGATGCACATTATTTTTTCTGCAGAACCTTCTCTTACTCAGAACATTGCAGGGATCTTTCTGGTAAAATTTTCTTTAAGATTTCCCGCTTTCTTTGCTGCAGAACTTAAATTTGAAGTGACTGAATGAGGAAATGCTGAAAAGAGCAAGGACAGTATCATCAAGCTGCTGGAATGCCATAAAATTCATTTGTGGTGCTAGTTACAAGTTTTATATCAAATTATAATAATGGGGTTTAACTGTGCATTCTTCCTTCTCTGGACAATCTGCTTGCAACACTGCAGAAGTGCTGAGCATTCAGTTACCGCTGAAACCAATGAACATACAGCATTTAATGCCAAATACTATAAAAAAAACCCCAGATCTCAAGTTGTCTTCAAGTGGGTATGTC
The DNA here is from genome assembly GCF_000687185.1 of Egretta garzetta. NCBI lineage: Eukaryota > Metazoa > Chordata > Aves > Pelecaniformes > Ardeidae > Egretta > Egretta garzetta. The sequence goes on along the minus strand of NW_009259490.1, from coordinate 1,437,728 downwards.
AAGAAGATAAAAGACACTGGAGGAAAAAGAGGAAGTGAAGAATGCAGAGTGATATTGATTGCAGGTAGATGTGAAGCAAAGAAACAGTAATGATAGAGATAGCAGAAGCAGCCAGTCATGAGAAGGGTTATTCGGCACGCAAAAATCCTGGGAATGACAACCTGAAATTTGGCACTGGAGTTGTGGAGAAGGTGTGAAGGAAGGCATGGGCTAAAACAATGCTGTTCAGCCTCTAAATGTTTGTTACAGGGAAAATACCTCATACCAGTGCCGGGTTACTCTGGGAACTTGTGGTAATCCCACATTATTGTGCTAATACGAATACTATTGCCCACTTGACCCAGTCCTCACCAGCCATGACTTTTCAGATCTTTCCCAGGAAAAGGAACTTGGTTAATATAAGAGCATGGGTATATTTAACATGCAATATTTATAAAATGAGGTCTCTTTACTAGCTTTGCATAGGTGGAATGTCTTAAAGCAGGACTCCGAGATGGTCTGTGACTGAATTTCTTCCCCCAAAAACCTGTTAGATAAAATGAGAGATACTATACTAAATATATTTTACTTCCTAGTCATTTTGGTGTAAACTAGCCTCTTCTATTGAAGCTAGACAGCTTCCAATGCCTGATTTAACTTGTTATGCTTTGCTTGGGTTCTTCTATATGGCACTGCAACCTTTGAAATGAACAGATAATAAAAATAAAACCAGAAATAGATCCTAATCATATTACACATTACCTGTTTTACAGTAAAGCATAGAGGCTGCAATGGAGATCAAAACATTATGTACTTGGCCCTCTACAATGTACATGCTAAAAGACAGCAGGAGAACTACTCATGTTAATGAAACAGGGTTTCAGAACTCATATTAATGTGATTTCATTTTCAATCATTGAGTTTTATCTAAGCATTTGGAAGTAAATAAATGGATCAATGGCACTATGTTTGACTAAGATCTAGTAAAGGACATAAAAGGAGTTGTATCCCTATTTTAGTTGTTAAAGCTTTACTTTAGATAGACTATATTGTATCACATACTATAAAATACCTACTGCACCTGTTTGAAATGTAGTTCATCTTCACATAATTAAGAGAACACCTATAATGTTAATGAACAACTTTTGAGCAGAAACTGATCAGTTGCCTCACTTCTCCATAGAAACTTCCAGATAAAAACCATGGGTTTGAATTTGCACAGATCAAAAATTAGGGATAATCAGAATAGTTCTTCAGCTGAATGCAAAGCCTAATGTCCCAGCACCAAGTCTGGAGCTTAAACTTGGACTCAGAAGTGGGCAAATGACCAGCCAGGGAAAAACCCAGCAGACAGATCCTTGTTAACTTGCATTTTAGTGCTGGCACAGAGGAATTGTCAAGAGTTTCTATCAATTACAAATGTTTTCATCCTTCCCTTGAAATGAAGCTACTCCAATACAGCACTAGGTGGACTAGACACCTTCTATATATCTCTATGAGTCCATCATTCTAGATATTAGAAATATAAATGGAGACACTGATTTCAATCATTACTGCACCCAAAAGTTAACCAAATTTGCTATGACATTTTATTTGCATTCTACAGATAAGGTATATGAAAATAAGATATGATGGTCTCATTTTTTCTTATGAAGATCCAGGTTCAGAAATCATGAGTCAGGTGTGTGAATAACATCATCATCATGGAGCATTTGATCATGTATGATTAAAAAGAATGGATCTGAAAACGCTAACAACTCTTTTTGCAATTTAATATTGCAGATGCAGAGAGTAGGAATATAATCCCATGAAAAAAGAAAAAGAAGCTATAGAAAGAAGTGTCAGGGTTTTCAGATCAAATGCAGTGTCAGAATCTTTGATCTTTTCTGGTAAAAAAAATTAAAAATACGTACACCAATACATTTTTCTAATATATTAATACTTCTGCTCATGCAGTCAACTATATGCTGATTTGATCATAAACAGTTACTCAAATCTGCACATTATTCCAAGCCAATTTAAAAAAAATACATTTCCATGTCACATATGTAGGTCTATTGAGTGAATGAATGTGAAATACACTTTGAAGAGGAATTATTTCTTTGAATAATTAGTAAAATTGCTAAATTAATTTATCATAAATATTTGGAAATTATTTTTGCAAGTCTCATATTTTGACACATTTTATAATAATTTCTGAAAAGAATCAGCACAAGATAATGGAAGTTAACATGGCAAGAGAATTGAACAATGAAGTAACCACTTAGGAGTGTAAGGATAATGAGATCTGTGACTTACAAGACATTTGAGACTTTCAGCCAAAAATGCAGATATAGGAAACCACTTTTGATGGTGCCTTAAAGCTCAGTCAAATGGGTTACATTTAAATGCAAACCTGTTTCAGCCTAATTTGCGATAGCCATGCAATGGGAGTCATCAGTGGTGACCAAACTGGTATCTCTGAGAGGTCATAGCACTTCTCTGAACGTGCAGGAATTGTTAACCTTTGTATATGAAACCACAGCATAGCAACTGTTGATATGAATGGGGTTTTCAGTGGTAAGCAATGTAATGATTCATAAAGCATATTTTTCTTGTCACCAACAAAATCACTTAATAAGCTTATGCGTGTTACCCAACTGAATTTACCATATGATTTTATAACTACTTCAAATACATACCAGTTATATCTGTTAGCATTTTTTTTCTTTTTTTGCTCTTCATCCTGGAACTTATTTATAATAACTGTTAGAGGCGATAACATTTCCCTTAAATTTTCACTGCGTGTATTTCTGTTTACATAAGTGTCTTGTAGTCATCTTCTTTTCCTCATTTAAATAATATGAAGGTAAATTCTACAGACTTATACGTCAATGAAGTTGCCAGAGGTATAACTCATGACTGAAATCAACCAATTCTTTTCCTCAACACTTCCAATTTTATTTAGCTATGTCACTTTTATTTAATTATTAATAACCAGCTATACTTTTAAAATGTTCAGGAAAGACAGCATCTTTTCTTGCTTTTGTTTACCGCTTGGGGAAAAAAAAGTGCCTGTAATTTCTCTCTTAACGTTTAAGTTACTTCCTCAAATATAACTCCTCCAACAGAGAAAATACATACTATTTTTCAGAAAGAAATCATAGAAAATTATGTTTGAAGGAATCTTGAATGGCCATTTAGTCTATTCTTCTGCCCCAGGGCACTGACAACAGCACTTAACACCATTCTCAGGTAGGTGTTTTTCTAAACTGTTCTTAAAAACGACCAGTGATGGAAATTTGACAGTCTTTTTGGGCAACCTATGAGAGTACTTCACCATCCTTGCAAAAGAAATTTTCTCCCTGTTGTCTAACGTAAACTTCATTCCCAGTTTGAAACCTAATTATACCTTGTCCTCTTCCCACAGAATGTGAAGACCATCCCAGTACTATTTCTTTGCAGGAACTATTTGATCCCGTGTGGGATTAGGGGACCTTTCCTCCTACTGAAAGACTCTGTTTCTCTACACCCTGGGGTAAAACACTATAAAAGGTTAATTCACCAAAGTAATAAAGCTGTAAATAAATATATTAACATAATGACTAAACACTGTTCATTCTCTCATTGTTCCTAAGATAAGGAACGTTCCAAAGGACATGCTTGCAAATCAGTCCTTTTCTGTCTCTAGGAACAGAAATCAGCAAGAAAATCCACATATTTTATTGTAGGTAGAATCAATCTAATTTGTTATGGTGAAATCATGTTTACTCAGAACAGAAACAGCTGAAGTAGCACTAAAAGTGCCCATGTGAAAGAAGAATCTCTCAAGGAAATGTCCATATTACTGACTCTCCAATGCTGAAGGATTTTTCACTGCATAGTCCTGTGTTGTGCCTGGCCTTTGGATAAATGCTGACCTTCGAAGACACTTGATTTCTCCACTTTCACAGGCAAAGTAGCTACACAGACAGGTGCAAACTCATTAAAAAAAAAAAAAAATCTGTGTCAGACAGAACTTCTTTGGGTTTTTTGAGAAGTTATAAGTTGCCATCATTTACTCTAAGGAGGAAAATAAAAAGAAGTGATTTATTCCAAGCTTCTGCTCAGAAGTCACTCAGAAGTCCCTTAAATTGTATTTATCTCATAATATATAACAATTTGGGAAGACTAAGCCTGAGCAAAAATTCTTCCTGCTCCCTTCTTGACATTTCATCAAAAAGACCTGTAGAATGAAGACTCCTCCTACAGTGCAAATAGCTGAGGGAAAGTCAGAGCATCCTCTATTTACCTGTGCACCTGCAAAGGAAAACTAAAATGTCTGAAGCCCCACCTTTTAAGAAGCTTGTGAAACAATCTGGGAACTGAGCCAAAACCTACTCTTTCACTATATAAGACTCAGGAGCAGACAGGTATTTCCTCAGAGGCAGGTTGTTCGGTAGTTTCTACCGGACTTCCAGAAGATGGGCACAGGTGGCGGGACGCGAATACCACTATGGATATCAATAATAGCACTTGCCTTCATACAGATCAAAGGTAGGAAGATTCACTTGCTTGGCATTTTGACTGTTTTACAGAAATTATAACTTGCTTTGGAGTTTGAAACTTTTTTTTAGCTTTATGAAGCAAATTAATTAATAAGCTGTTCCTTTTATATTAATTTTATTGTTAATTAATTAATAAACTATTACTTTTATGCAAGGTTTTCTTTTCTGTTACAAATACTTTCTTTCCTAAGAAGAGGAAATTAACTGTCTTGAAAATTTATATTGTAGTCCATGCCCTCATTCTATTTTCTCCAGTCAAAAACCAGAATAGCTCCACTAAATTCAGTGGGGCTTACTCAGCACTCACATTTCTATCAAAATGCCTCAAGATTTGCATTTATCTTTTGATGTCCTGTTTAAGATGGAACTGCATTTCTAAATGTACAAACCAAAAGGTGCAAAAGTGGCTTTAGGAAGGAACAAATCAGTGGAGTCTGTCTGCATGCAATTATTAAAGATTTTGTGTGCTTTATCATCTGATGATACAGTATTGAAAGAGGGAGGGATTTTGTTTGAAAAACATTGGACAACAGATTTTAAAATTCATCTGTTCTTGTACATGAGGTTGCATTAAAGCTTAGAGCACAGGGTTGGTTTTTGATGGGGTGAAAAGAAAGGGAGTTGCCTCAAATAGTCTAAGAGGGCACTTAATACTCACATATGAGTGGAAATCTTTTTTACATATACTTCACCTGCTAATTTCCCTTAACGTTTAAGGTAACCACATTAGATTTTAGTGCATTTTGACCTCAGATGTACTTTTTCCTACTTCCAGGTAATTCCCCACTAACTTATGTTAAAAAGTGGTAATGTCAAAAAATAGGCCATCGAAAGACTAGCTGTAGCATTATCACACTGCGCAATGGAAACGGGAATCTGTGATGCGCATGGCATGAGGCAGGGCATTGGAGCCATACGGTGTATGGGGAGAGAAGCAAAAAGCTCTCTGAAGCTAGGCAGCAGAGAAGAGGAGCCCAGAGGCACTGAACGGTTTATAGCTTAAAAAGGGGCACAATGTGTCCTTCAAACACCAGCTGCAGACCCCCAGCTACTGCAGAAAGGAAGGCACCTTACAGAGCTCCCTGCAGCTCTGATTTCAGCATTAGCCCCTCTAGCGGTGCTACCCACGGACTGCCCTTCTTGTGGGATGCAGCAGGGGGTGAGCCTGCCTTTTCGGTTTTCTCACCCAGCGTAGCCTCCCCTGCAACCTGTTCCCTGGCGACTCTCACTAAGCAGTGCATTGAAAGCCCCTCTGGCCCCTGCAGATTTTTTGTGTATTCCTATTCTGATGCTGCAGTGGAATGGAATGAAAAATGGTTTCTTCGCTGGAAACAAAAAGGTTTGCTTTGGGGCAAAATCAACAGTCACAAATGTATCTATTGGAAAGAACTATTTCTTTCTGTGTGGCTTGTGCATTTGTTTTCCTTCTTACCACAAGGGCTTGAAACTGCAGAATAGAGAGTAACTTTGGCTTTCCATAAGAGAGGACAGAGATCAGCCCTTGAACCTTAACATTAATTCTTCCTGTACAAAAGGGCTCTTTTTAAAGCCCTCTGGCTAGGCAAAGGGGTTTGCTGATGCTTAATGCACACAGTGATCAAAAAAACCTAAGAAAATCAAGTCCTTTATCTGAAAAGCTTATAAGGGCATCCAGGGGTACCGTGATAATAACAGAATAAGGATCTGCTCAAATTATCACAAACATGTTTTTGATGGCTTTCCTGCAGTAATTTAAGCTGAAGGAGTGGTATATGGCCATCATGGTTGCATGTACCACAGGTCCTGATGCAAATCTGACCTCCTGTACATGGACATAGCTTTAATGATTTTTGATATACTGACTGTTGCATGTTTAAAGAGATATAATTGAGAAATTATGAGGGAACTCAAGAAAATTAGATGTTAACATTTTCCTCTTACACTCTTCTTGATGCAGTTCAAGCCCAGGATGACGAACAACAAACAAAATCAAACTATGGTTCTCCATCCATCCTGCAGGGACAAAAAAGTAAGTATTTTTATGCTGATCTATTACTAAGATTTTGTCCCAAAATGAATTGATAAATAATAAGATTAGTGGTATCTTCTTATTCCTAGCAAGAACATACTTTTCCTATCCCCTCCCCCCGTCCCCCCCCCAAAAAAAAAAGGAGAGAGAAATCCTCTGTACAATATATCCGATTCCCAGCTAATCCCTGATTGCTCTAACCTGGAGAACTTCCTCTGAGATCTGGCCCAGTGGATCTGGTCTACTGATATGATACAGTTATCTAATCTTTAACGTCATGAAAGGTACATACCTTCTATCTAAAAGTGTATTTTCAGAAAAGGTGTGTGTATACATACGTATCACCAAGGTACTTGATAGTAGGTAATAAAAGATACTTTTTTTATGCTGTGTCAAGATGACTGCATCACTCACAAGAGAATGAGAAAACTGTAACTATCTTAAACATTAGAATAATTAAGCACTACAAGATCATGCATGACACATAACTGTACAGAGCAAACACTGTAACTGTACAGAGCAAAACAAGGGTGCAAGGATACAATGCTGACTGGTTATTAGTGAAGACAGGCTGAAACAGTTAATCATGAAGCCTGCCCTGCAATCTGCAATTTGTGAGATCACTAGCTGGCAATTAAAATAGTGACAAACCCAAGCTGGAAGTGAACCACAAATTATTTAATAATAGTGAGTGCATTTAATTATTGGAACAGATTAAAAAAGGAAGGTAGTATGTGTGCTTTCCCTTTAAATCCTTACATCAAGACTAAATGAGATTGTCTTTCTAAAACATATTTGTCTTAGTGATATTTTTTGGTCTAAATGCAGAAGTCAATGGCTGATACTGCACAATCTACAATTTGGAAGTCATCAAATCCTATGATTTTGACACTCTCAAGTGAGAAACTGCATCAATTCCTCAGACTCTCACATTAAGAAAATCACATTGCAGGTTCTTTAAGTATTCTATCCCTTTCATTGCTGGATCCAAAGTGAAAACATTGGATTTGGACATGGAAAATTAGGGCTGAATCCTACCAACAGATGTCTTTGCATGAAAAGCACATGATTAAAGTTTCACAGAATTAAAACTGCTTTTTAAAAAAAGTTGGTTGGTTGTATAAAAGTGCCTGTCTCAGCACAAAGAAAGATTTGAGCTTCAGAAAAAAAATGAGCTCCTGTTTCTCATCCTCAGCTTCTAATATTCTTTGGTAACTTTCTCCTTCTAAGTGCAGTGAAAGGCAAAGGTTCAGACGTAGATATTAGCACTGCTTTTTCTGAACTGGTATTACATTGCTCTAAGGATCAGGTTGCTGCTTTTGAGTTCAGAACATGAGGGCCAGCATCAGATGGGAGTCTTGAACAAATACTGGAAGAAAGTACTGCAGCCAAAGAGCATGGTCCTTGAGATTTGGCTGTTAATGAAATATATAGAATGTCAGAACACAAAGCACTGTGTAAAAACCAACACTAAAACCTTGTGGAAACTTCCCCCTAGGGTGTAACTAGTAGTAGGAAATGTTAATTACTAAAGAGACTAGGCAATCTCTATCCATTTTTTAGGACTTCTAGTAAGATTAAACTTGATCGTTTTTCCCCCCTTAGATTTTCCACCAGCTTCAAAATCCCAAAAAGTGACAATAATTCCACCTCTTCAAAACATGCTGAAACTAAAGGGTAAGTTAAACAAATGTCATGGCTCAGATATCTGTGTTCCTGTTGGTCACACAGGTAGAGTGTGGAATGACTGAAGAGATTAATAAATTGTGTAAGATCCTTTAGCATCATAAAATAAAAAATGAACAAGAAAAGTAGTCAATTCATCAAGTAACAAGGATAATCTAAATGTGACCCCACTACTCAGTCTGCATTTTGTTAATAAGATGCAGCTGTAAAAAACAAAAAGGCGTATTTTTATAGATATATATATAAATTATGCTGTAATAAATAATGCACAATATTTCCAGCAAAGACAGGGAAATATTAATGTGTTCAAAGCACTGGTGAGACACCTTATCTGGGATATAGGGTACAATTCTGACTAGCTGTGTTCAAGCAGGGTGCATGTAAATCTGGAAGAGACACAGAGACTGTGGGGATAATCAAGCAGATAGGAGAGCCTGCTTGTAAGGAAATGAAGACTGAAAAGAGATAAGTGATTTCTGTAGTGGGGGTGGGTGGGGAGGTGCAGCGAGGTGGAACACCTTCAAGGACAAGTGTAACACTGGCACAAAACCAACCAGGCATGCATGAGACAGGAATACATTTTGGAAGATGCTGGCAAAAGTCCTCCAGCCATTCAAATGGTGCAGCTATGAATGTTCTTCCCTAGCAGGAGTACCAGATAGTTTTAAACTAACTTTAAACTGGGTTTTTTTTGGTGAAACTTTAGAACTTCATACATTTAGGAAACGATTTATGGAATATGGCTGTCAGCAGAACCAGAGCATTGGACATAGTGACCCAGGAGGTCTCTTCTGATCTTAGGCCCTATATACCTATGCAAAACAGATTAAACATAAAAGATAATTGAACTAAATGAATAACAGACTGATAAACAAATAGCTTGACAAGAAGGAAAACAGAAGATGGGCTTTTTGGACAGAGGCTAGTGAAAGAAATAAAAAGGGAAAAGCAACTAAAGGGAGGGTATATACAGCAAATTACAGAAAATTCTTACTGTTTATTTTGAATCCACAGCTGGCAACCCCTCTCACAATGGCTGTGTGTGCAGCACATGGGGTAACTTCCACTTCAAGAACTTCGATGGGGACATCTTTTACTTCCCTGGGGTCTGCAATTACATCTTTGCATCCAACTGCAAATCTCCCTATGAGGACTTCAACATCCAGATTAGGCGTACAATGGTGGAAAATGCTACCATGATCACTCATGTCATCATGCAACTGGAAGGAGCAGTGATTGAACTGACCCATGGCTCTGTCCTGCTTGATGGCAAATCGTATGTTCATAACTTGAAACTGTTATCACTGCTTTTGCTCCCAGTGGCCTCTTTGAGCAAGCATCCTTTTCTGTCATCTGATATCACATTGCTCCCAAGGAGCTGTAGGGCTCAGGTCCTTCCTGAATTATCCACAAAAATAAGAGGGCCTGACAGTCAGCTACATGCCACTTCTGGAGATTATCTCTGTGTCCATTTTGTTCAGATGAGCTATAGTCCAAATGCTGCTCCACTCATCCAACTGTGTATGCATCTGTACAGTTGAGGCTATAAGCTGGATTCAGTCAAAGTGTTAGGTTTTTATACCCTTTAAGTTTCTACTTTCCATTAATTTTACCAGAACAGGATCCCTGAGAGGAATTTTTGATGGCTTTTGTCCTTGCACTGAACAGTATGCAGTTAAGCAGTGACTGCTTCTTGTACCTGCACTCATTTAAAATGCCTGGAAACTTGTTATCTATGTAGCAGTGGTAGCACTGACTTTGGCATAGGGCATGAAACCTGTCCAAAAGGCTGGGTAAATATTTGGGCAGCTATCCTGCAGTAAGTTATGTATTGTAGCACCTATGTATAGCAAGTTAGTCTAGCGGTTATCTTGGGTACACCTTTGTGAATGGCACTCACGTCACAGAAAGCCTGAAGAGTCTATCCCTTTATTATCAAGGGCTTTAAGGAGTAATTAGCAATATCCTGAAGCATACTGCCTGCAAGACAGAACCTCCCAGCACTTTTTTGAACAATACAACCAAAGACACATGCCAACATTTTATCTAGAAAAACACCATTAACAGAGATAGCCAAAAGGAACAGCAGGGAAAGCAAGGCTGATCCATTTGCACAATGAGAAGCAATTGCATAGGAAACAGCCAAAATGTTGCCAACTTGTGTTGTATTTACTTACTGCTGACTAATTTCCTCACCTATGTATGTCGACGCTTCTCAAAGAGAATGAGAAAGGATATCAGTGTGGATATTCAATGGATATTCTGTCCCCACCCCTGCTGAATTCTGAATTATGGTGATCTTTCCCCAGGGTTCTGTTGCCATACAGCCATATGGGAATCTTGATAGAGAGAAGTAACAGCTATTTGAAAGTTTCTGCCAAGTTAGGACTGACCTTCCTTTGGAATGAAGAGGATGCCCTCCTGGTAAGAAAACATCCAAAACATGGCAGAAAGCCTGTATTTTGAAAAAAGTCCGTTTACATCTTTGCAGTCTTAATCAGCCAGGCAGACATTAGTCACTTTTGGATTTGTGTTCATTTTTAGTGCATTGTTCTGTCTTCCAGACTTCTCCCAATTTCCCTTTTTTCCACCAAGTTCAGCTCAGTATCAACAGACACCCAATTATAATGTCCCCACCTCCTGGTGAAGTATTGCTCAGATTCCAGACCTGGCAATGTGCCAAAGTTCACAGCACCAGGGCTAAAATAAGATCAAGTTTTTTTGGTGGCCACTGACCTTCCTTCCCCATGGTGCCTACCTTGTTACCACATGGGAAAATCTGCACAGTTATACATATGTTAAATTTTCAGTGCATAAGCAATATTTATGTAGCCTATGTTCCTAACCATCAAGGCTGACATTACTATGAACCTAAGCGCTCTTTCCTCATTTCTTTTAGGTGGAACTAGATCAGAAATATGCCAATCAAACTTGTGGACTTTGTGGGGACTTCAATGGAATTCCAATTAGCAATGAATTTATGTCAGGGAGTAAGTAATAAAAAGCAAAATAAAGTATTGGTGCTTTGCTTTTCTTTATTTTCGTGGTATACTGTAACAGGTTGTGGGTTGTATTATCTGCAAAACTAGTAATACTTCTTTATGTATTGCTGTGCTGCCAGTTATGTATAGAGTCAGGGCTTTGAGATGTATTAGGCTGCTTCCATCACTGTTAGATCTTTTAACACCTGGCCCATGCAACTTTCTACTTGTTTTCAACAGTTAGGATCCAGTTCCTTGTATACCTTCTTCATCTCCTTTGCCTTTCATATTATAGTGATATTATTTGGCAATCACTGTTGATGTCATAGCAGGTAGTGTCTCAAAAGAAAATATCTCCATGCAAAAGCCAACAAACCAGTAAATATTATTCTAATATTTGGACTGCTTTTTACAGAGACAAAACTGACTCCTGTACAATTTGGGAATATGCAGAAACTGGATGGACCAACAGAGCAATGTGCTGATCCTATTCTTCCTCCTGTTCTAGTGAACTGCTCAGCTGAATTTGTAAGAGCCTCTCTCTCAAAATTTGTTTTCTCAGTGTAAAATACATTCTCCTTGTCTTTGGAGAAAATTTGTTAGAACTGGAAAAAATATGGCATGAATATGATTCAACTGTAAGTCTGGAAAGAAAATTTTTCTAAATTTAATTTTTTATTATTTGCTAAAGTGAGTGCTAAAAAGTTGCATTTCTCTTCCAAGAGAAGACTGGAATTTTCATGTAAGAGAAATTCATTGAGGATATCATAATACAAAGACACTGTATAATGCTTGGGAAGTCACCTGAGCTGAAAGTAACTCAAGATATGGGAAGATAGTGTGTACTTGCCCTATTGTTATACCTTTCCCTAAACATCTGCTTATGGCTACTGTTGGACAGGTTTCTGGACCAGATGGATCTTTGGTTTGTTCTGCTACATGGCTTAAATAATTAGTGTTGTATTTTCTAAACATTTGCTTTATCCTCTCTATTTTCCCCCCTAGGCTTCTATCTGTGAGACAGTATTAACCAGTAAAGCATTTACAAGCTGTAATGCACTTGTGAATGTTCAGGACTACATTGAAACTTGCATACAAGACGTATGCCACTGTGACAGCTCTATGGCAGACTTCTGCATGTGCAACACATTTGCTGAATACTCCCGGCAGTGTGCTCATGCAGGCGGACAGCCTCTGAACTGGAGAACCTCAGAACTGTGTCGTAAGTATCTCAGGAAGGGTCTTTCACCTGTTATTACTACCCATATCTAGCAAAATTCAAATATGTGGGTTTTTTTCCTGAAGAAGACAGCTGTTTAAAGATTCATGTAATTTTAATGAAATCAGTTTTATACCTGAGCATACTCAAGACTTTGGGAATACGGAAGTTTAGGGGATTTTGCATTACAAAGGGTTTTCAATATATATCAGAAAGTCTAAAATGTTGCAGCCTCCACTTGGATCAGGATACCCCATTATATCTTGACAGAAAACAACCTAAACTGCAAATTTAGTCTGGAGAAGAGGATGCTGAGGGGAGATCTTATTGCCCTCTATAACTGCCTGAAAGGAGGCTGTAGCGAGGTGGGGATCGGCCTCTTCTCCCTGGTAACGGGTGATAGAACAAGGGGAAATGGTCTGAAGTTGCGCCAGGGCAGGTTTAGGTTAGACACTAGGAAAAATTTCTTCACAGAAAGGGTTGTCAGGCACTGGAATGGGCTGCCCAGGGAAGTGGTTGAGTCTCCATCCTTGAAGGTATTTAGAAGACGGGTAGACGAGGTGCTTAGGAACATGGTTTAGTGGTGGGATGTCAGGGTTAGGTTAACAGTTGGACTTGATGATCTTAAAGGTCTTTTCCAACCTAAACGATTCTATGATTTTATGATTCTATGAAATACTGTTTTCTCAGCATTTCAAAGGAAAAGTCAGCATTATAATACTCCTTCCACTTTCAGCCAAAATATGTCCTTTCAACATGCAATACCAGGAGTGTGGCTCCCCCTGCTCTGACACATGCAGCAACCCGGAACGATCTGCACTTTGTGAAGATCATTGCATAGACGGCTGCGTCTGTCCTCCAGGCAAGCTTATTTCCTGCCCTTCTCTTACAGCCAAAGCCACTAGAACACTTACCAGTACACATTTAACAACTTTGCTACTCCGTATCATTCTCATCATGTCATCACTGTTATTATCATCAAAGTAGTAACTGCATTTCTTCCTTGATACACATGCACCATTTCTATTCCAATTACTAAAAATGTCCTTTTAAACAACAAACGTGCCTGAGACATGTATGTAGTGACTGAAGTGAGAGTAAAATACTTCCCTCCTAACAATAAGAGGAAGTCTTCTATTGTCAGCATCCATATTCAGTTCACAGAAAGCGTGTAATGTTTAATCACACTTTGCTCACAATGATAACTCCTGGTGTTAGCAAAGCTGTGTCTTGTTCCCCGAATTACCAAACCCTTCCTGTCCAGTGCTGGGTGTCTAAACAAGATGCTGAGAGAGCACTAGGCAGTGTGTAAAATCTAGCGCTTCAGAGAGTTATGCATGAGAACTGAGTATCAGTGCAAGACGAACAAAGAAAATGAGTTATTTTTGTGCATTCTTACCTGTGGGGCTGAGAACTGTTGCTGTTGTGAGTGACTGCATGGTAGGATCTTCACCCCCTGCAGCTCTTTTTGCCCATCATCCATCCTGTCTCACAGAATTCACCATCACTTGCTTGTATAATAGTACTGACTTCTCTTAGATAATCCTCTGCTTTTGGGTATAAAAATATTTACTGTAAAAATATGTCCCTGGGCAGTCTTACAAATGGTTCATCCATTCCACCTCATCATCTAGTAATTTTAATCCTGCTTCCAATCTAATGAAGTCCATAACAGAAAGGTATTTCCCTAGAAGTCTCTTTGGATCACTCTAAGATTTGAGTTAGGCTTCAATGGAACATAGCCCTTCAAATCCTACATAGCTGCCATCTCATTATTTTAAAGTACTTTCTACTAATTTTCTGTGTAATACAGAAGAAATAGAACATGCTTTCAGGGATCTACCAGATATGTGTACAAAAGCAGGTTCTGCAGTGCACGGAATGAGTAACAGTCCATTTTTTTTCCCTAGGAATGGTATTTGATGACATTAATGGTGCTGGCTGCATTCCCCGTCAAGAATGCCACTGTACCTATGAAGGTGAAACTTATGCTCCTGGTGCCTCCTTCTCATCTAAATGCAGATCATGGTAACATAGACCCTTTCTTATACTTCTTTTTTTTAGGTACGCTACCTGAACATTTTAAACCCAGAGAAAAATTACTAATTTCCCCTTAAAAAGAAATGAGGAACTACTTATCAGCTGAAGCTCCTTGATTACACATTTTTAGAGGATACTTACGTCTCTGTTTTCTCCTCACATTTGGAAGCAAAAATCTGAGTTTAGATATAGGTACTCCAATTTCAAGACCAATTAATTAAAGAAGACAATCAAATTCAAATACGGGAGGTGTTTAAAAATGTGAATTACTGTGTTATGTCCTTTGCAGCACTACAGTGTAATACTAGGATGCTCATGTAAATACTATGGAGGATGTGACATTTAGGGACATGTTGCATTAGAGCGGGAGATCACATTTAAGAGGCATATTTGACAGACATGGTATCTATTTTTTCAATATCATTATAATTACTGGAGTATTATTGCATAAGTGTATGCAAATGCACCTACCTATCTATGAATACAAGAACCACCAACATGCATGTTATTTTCCGAGAAATACTTCACATGTTTGAAGCTTGAGCCATGCTAATGGAGATGAGCGGCAATCCTTCATCTGTTGCAGAATGGATGCCAGCTTCACCAGGACTGAATTCTGTCCAAAGACTGGAAATGGAACAGCAAGATATAAAAAATTATCTGTAATATAAATGTGCCTGTCCCATACTTATTCCGAGATTTCAAAACAATGTTGGTTTCTTTGACAGTATGATCAATGTTTCAAGAGGAATATTAAGGCATTGACTGCCCTTGTTATCTCTCATTTCATTTACACATGCATTACCCAAGGTTACTGAATCCCTTCTTCATTTCAGTACCTGTGCTGGAGGTGAATGGTCTTGTGTCACCCAGTCATGTCCCGGGACTTGCAGTATTGAAGGAGGCTCCCACATTTCAACGTTTGATGAGAAATATTATTCCTTCTTTGGAGACTGTAGCTATGTCTTAACCAAGGTAAAAATGAGTCACAATCCTTGCTAAAGCAATATGCTAAAGGAAAATGTTTTTATTATATATAACGTTTAATTAAAACTACTGGCAATTGCATTCACTTTCTGAAATTTACAGGGTCAACATGGAGCTTTAAGTGGATTTCAGGGGCTTCCTTTTAGGGTTATACTAAATAAACATACTGTAGTAGTTTTGTGTTCTTTGACCATTTTTTAAGAACTGCACTGAGTTTTTAGGTTCCATGAAAAAATCTCCATGCTTCCCATTAATTTTTTAATTAAATACTAACTGGTTGTTTATAACTACTTCTTTCTGAGCAAAGTGTTTATTATGTCCATCAGTACTGTCCTTTTTGTCACAGTTAATATAGATCAATGGCTAATTTAACAGTATTCATAATGGAATTACTATTATATAGAATTCATGGGAGAGGAGCTATTTCATTAAGATGATCAACCTTCCAGTCTTTCCCAGTAAACACAAAAGATTCTAGAGTTTAAAAGCAAAATGCTAAGAAGTCATACATGTAGTCTAAAACCCGAATTAGAAATTGATGGCTTACAAAAAGACCTAAGATTTACTGGAGGTTTTAGATTTGTAGGGACTGAATTCTGAGTAAATATATCTAAATAATGACTACAGATTTGCAGATTTCAGAATCCTAGGTACATTTGTTGTTTATTTGCATTGGAGCAGTGATGTAAACAATTTTCATAAAGACTTCATATTAAATAAAATCTGTTTTCAAAAAGCTCAAACTGTTACAAAAGAGAACCATAAAAACTTAGAAA
The DNA here is from genome assembly GCF_000687185.1 of Egretta garzetta. Lineage (NCBI taxonomy): Eukaryota > Metazoa > Chordata > Aves > Pelecaniformes > Ardeidae > Egretta > Egretta garzetta. Next base: position 1,421,526 of record NW_009259490.1, on the reverse strand, counting down.
TGAACTGGAACAAAGTAATTTAGAAATAGATTTGACTAAATCAATGAAACTGGGCTTGATCCACAAAAGGAGCATAGGTCAGACTTACAAGTTAAATTCCCCTTTTCACATCAGCATGTAAAGTTAGATTCTCAGAGGCTCTGGAGCTACAGAAAACCCCTAAACTTGGACACAAGAAGTCAAAAACTCCACTATTTTAACATTAGATTTCCAGATGGCTGCAATTCTGCATCTCAGCTGTCCTCATTTTAATCTTCATTATTCCAAGAAAGTGGCAAGACACATTCAGAATCACAGCCTCTGCGTGTTTCCCTGTAATCATCTTGGCCATTAGGCACACTTTGAATATAGCTCAGAGAACACAGTCTGATGAAAATCAGAACCGAAAACCTGAGTTTTGCCTTTATTCAGTAACTTAGTGAATAGTGATTTTAGCTTAGTTTTCTCCTATGAGAAGATAATTAAATACACACTTTCTACCTGTTAAAAGAATGTCCAAATCACCAGACTCTTTGATAATCTACTCAGCGCAGAAGAGACGAAACAATTTCTCTCCTCTCCCAGCTAAACAACATAACCAATGGGCAAGAAAGGCACACTCCCTTCTTCTTCTTCTCTAGCATATTAAACTAGTATTACCTAAATATTAGGAAGTTCTGATGTTCAGCTTAGTATGCCTAACTTGCCCTTGAATGTCAGAAGTAATGGATAGCTTCCATTGCACAGACTGCATGAACGCCAGCTTGCTTGGTGACTGTATACATACATCTATGTAAGAACATATGAGCAGGAAGAAAAGGAATAAACAATATTTTAAATTACTCACTTTACTAAGAACACCATTTGAGTGTGAACCTTTGTAACATAACAGTATCTTAATATAACAAATTCTTCTAACAATATATTTTGTTTTCTTCTAGTCCTGTGACAGCAATGAATTCACTGTTCTGGGAGATATCCGCAAGTGTGGCCTGACTGACACTGAGACGTGCCTCAAGGGTGTAGCCGTCAGCCTAAGTGGAGGACAAACTGTAAGTAACAAATGTAGTAACATTCTGCAGGGATGTTTTCAAAGCTTAATAGACAAGTAGTTTGCAAATGACACATAACAGCACAAACAGGAAATCTGCACTGATTTTGTTCTATCTCATTTGAACATTATTCAAAGAAAAATTAAGAATAAAGTAGGTACATTGGAAGTCAAGGTCCTAGTAGTTTTCTGGCATTTAGTTATCTTCGGGCTTTTGCTTGTTTGTTTTGACAGTCAACAGATCACAGTAATAAAGGGTAAAGAAATAGTACAGGAATCGGAACATCATCACAGTCTCCCCCCACTTTTTTCTCCTTTATCCTGAACAACACTAGATAGAAATTATTTGGAAAGTGTTTTACCTTTCCTAAATATGCTTGATAATAATTGCCTTTTCTTGTGGACAGAACATTGTGATCCAGCCTTCTGGCAGTGTATTTGTGAATATGATCTACACACAGCTGCCATTCTCTGCAGGTAAGTTCCTCTGGAAGACGTCTGTGATGTTTCTCATTTTGACTTTAAAATGTTATTATATCACTTAATCTAAAGCCAAATTCTACCTTTGGTTACACTGCAGCAAACCCAAGGTACCCCAACAGAGTATAGTCTCTCATTTTTAAAGTAATGGGGTTTCCCTATTCAACTCTCATAATTTTAGCCAAATCATGGTCTAATTTTAGCAATATGAAATGGAGATTCAATTCAAGCAAATGCCATCATTGCACACCTCCAGATCCAAACATTGCCATAAGAAAGGAAGGAAGAATTCTGATATGCAACAGGACTCCAGTATCTCAAGTTGTTTAGTTCCCTGCGTTCCCTCTGTCCCTTCGCTTGGTGCACATTCATCACTGGAGAGTTTCTCTCGTGTCAGTTCTTCTCAGATACTACTGTACCTGAACAGAAAGCAGGCCATGAAAGGACAGAATAGGTCCAGGTTGGACTCTACCACTAAATCATGCTATATAATTTTCATCAAGCAAAGGTGGCATTTTAAATAGCAACAGAAGTGTGTGTTCTTCCCCTTATTTAAAACACTTGACAGAAAGTGGTGGGGGTTTATACTTTTGTTGTTTAGGGTAAAGACAGTGGTTTTGGTTTTGGATTTGAAATCCTGTATGGATAATTTTTCCTCCAGTTCTTCAGAAATTAGGATCATATCAAACAGCTCTAGAATCCCTCTATATAATAAACTGTTATTTCAACTGCTCATCTCATATGAAATTGTAACTCTTATGTTTTTATGTTCCTAGCGAATGTCACCATCTTCAGGCCATCATCTTTCTTCATCATTCTGCAAGCAACCTTTGGTCTTCAGCTACAGGTTCAGCTCATGCCTCTCATGCAACTTTTTATAGACTTAGATCCATCACATAAAGGGCAGACCTGTGGTAAGTGATCTTATCGTAACAACTGCCTTCATCAGTACACTTCATGCTGTAGGAGACTTTCACAGCTCATCTGCTTCCTTTTAGGTCTCTGTGGAAACTTCAATGACATTCAGACAGATGATTTCAAAACCACCAGTGGTGTAATAGAGGGTACTTCAGCTGCCTTTGGCAATACCTGGAAAACTCGGGCTGATTGTCCTGATGCCAAAAATACCTTTGAGAACCCTTGTACTGTCAGCGTACAAAATGGTAAGCTCAGCATACAGTAACCTCTTTATTCTCTTTTAAGATGGAAAGAAGGAATAAGCTGATCAACCACCAAGCATTTAGCCAAAGTAATGGTGAACCATTTGCACACACACTATCTTCCTCAGTTAACACTAGTAGTCTTCAATTAATAAATAATAATGAAGATATTATTTTGGATCTTCAAAAATATTCCTTTGGATAAAGAAAGCAAGTATTTTTGCCAATTTAATTAAGGGAAACTGGAGACATATAGTGTATCAGGGATCCATTCCTGGAAAGGACTGATTGTCACGTATGAAAAAAGCTGTGCATAGCCTCACTGAAGGTAGGACTCAGTGTAGTCCTTCGACTGCTAAACTGAGAACCAGACTTACAATTCAGAGTTTCATAGTTCTCAGGCTCCATTTCAGCCAATGAAATACGTAATTTCTGAGCATTCACAAGCCACTGTTCTGTTTTCTGAGATGAACTAGTGTATTTTTAATTCACAATGTGAACCTCCTTTTTCAAAATTCAGCTAAGGATGTCTTAGTTTATTCCATGACAACTACCATGAATTAAGAGCATGCAGTTTATGAGGAGTTCATATTTTCTGTATAGAGGAAGTGAAAGGCTGTTTGTGTTTCAGCAAATGCAGAGCTGAACCCCTAAGTTAAGCTTCTGCACTGCAGGAAGTATTGTTACATTGAGACAAGAGTTTAGACAATGAAGTGCAAGAGAAATTCTTACCATGTTTTCAATTCACAGACCAGTATGCTCAGCACTGGTGTGGACTGCTCTCTGATACCACAGGACCTTTTGCTGAATGTCACTCAACAGTGAATCCAGAAGTTTACCAGAAGGTACTCAGCTCTTAACTTTTTCCCAGTTAGAAGAAAAAGACTCAGATGTCTGATACTAACACCTGAGAGAATAACTTGCCAATTGGGAGGAGATGCATTCATGATAGTTCTTTTCAAGCCATTTTTATCTACACATCATAATAATTACTCCTTTGTAAAGGTATCTTTCTATTTTTAAGTACCAAACTAAATGCCTAAGCTAGGAGCTTGCACTCCCTGGACTCCTTATCAGGTCCTGAGATATAAGGAAAGCTTTAGCCTTAACTAGCACTTTGATTAGTTGCTCCGAACTGCTCTCAAAAGGCTTTTGCATATATCCAAGGACGAGGCAAGAAATATGTGTAAGAAGCAGCAAAGAAATTTAGATAAGATGTGAACAGAAATATTTCAGGAGTTCAAGGTGGTGAAGCTTTGGAACTAACTGCCTGGGGACTTTACAAAGTTGCCCTGCTATTGGAAATCTGTAAGATATTTTCACAAAACATCTTCTGGAATTATAACATTATAGCGACCTTGTCTAGCACAGCAACACATTAAATGACTTCTTGTTTTCTCTGTTCCTCCGACGCAGAGAGCCCAAGCTCCTAAGCCTAAAGCCTAAAAGTTGGGTGGCATCAAATACCCTCTACTTGTTCTAAGTATACATGGCACAGTGATTACAAACTGGAAGCAGTTGGGAAACCTAGCAACACCTGAAAAAGTAAAAAAGAACAACAAAAAGAAAAAATAGTTCAAAACTGTGGACCTCTAATTACTCTCTCTTCCTTGCAAAGAATCTTTCTTTTTTGAAAGTGCTCAATGAAATCTTCAAATGGAAAATAGGCAGAAGTTAACTTATACATATGGATTACACTCACTTTTAGCTCTAACAAACAGGACATTCTAAGAAAGTATAGAGCACCATGGCTTTGAAATGATTATCTGGTGATCATATGTCATCCTCTGACCCTAGAACTGCATGTTTGACACGTGTAACTGTGAGAAGAGTGAGGACTGCATGTGTGCTGCCCTTTCCAGCTATGTCAGGGCCTGTGCTGCTAAAGGAGTTCTCCTCACTGGATGGAGGAGCAAAGCCTGCAGTAAGTTATACCTCCCTTTGCCTCTTGAAAATGATCATCCAGAAGGTCCCATACAGCAGCTCTCAGGGATTCCTACAGTAGATTGTGTTAAACTGTGTTTTAGGTAAAGCATTGACTTTCAAGAATTTGAGGAGGAAGGGAATACCATAAAAGACAAGCAGTAAGCAGGGAGATATATAAAAACGAGACTTTGTTAGGTTACTTGCTCAGAATCAGCAGAAGCAACATGGACCTCAATAGCCTTGCAATAGGAATAAAATAAATAGGGCATTTCTCAATTTACTTTGACAAAAAAAAATAACAGTGAAGAAAAAGCACACCTTGCATTAACATAATTGAACTTTTTTCTTCTTTTAACCTGAACAAAACATTTGTATTTGTGACACAATTATAGGGCAAAATTCTGCTCTAGCAGTACAAAAAAAAAATTACACTATTGACAATATCAGTAAAGCACGTGTACATACATTGCCATGTTTACCATATATTCTTTACCTCAAATACTGCATTTAAACCTACATTGATTCTTAAATGAACTACACATGTAACTCACCTTTTTTACTCTCAAGCAAAATACACCACCTTGTGTCCGAAATCCCTGAAGTACACTTACAATGTCGATTCCTGTCAACCCACCTGCCGGTCTCTGAGTGAGCCTGATGTCACATGCAGCATCAAGTTTGTCCCAGTGGATGGCTGCACCTGCATAAATGGAACCTACATGGATGAAAGTGGCAAATGTGTACCTGCTTCTAGCTGTCCTTGTTACTACAAAGGAATGCCTGTGTCTTCTGGAGAAGTTGTTCATGATAATGGAGTTGTCTGGTAAGAGATTCATAAACAAAAGAATGACATTGGATATAGGCAATCATGAAACCATATATACATTATGCAGTCTATTAAAATAAAATGCACTTCTCTCCCTGATAACTTTTAATACAAAAAAAATCACAGATCCTTAAAAATTGTTAGGGTTATTAAAGTTTGGAAGATTTTACCTACACTCCTACAGGAATTCAACAAACCATACTGTGGTGGGGTAGCTTTGGCTAACAGCCAAACTCCCACCCAGTCACTCACTCACTCCTTCCCCACCACACATACTTTTTATCCATGACTGTAAAAGACTTGTTCCATGGTGAAAGACGCTTGATAAGCCAATTACAGGTTATTGCCATTATGAATGGAATCTGAACTACTCTGAAGGACAGTTCTTAACCAGGCAAACAGACAGAGCAAAACTGCCTTTATATAGAATATACTTGTATTTTGGTCTGCTCTAATATAAAATACTTTTGAATAGTACAAATTATTCTGATAAAGGACACATTTTCTCTCTTTTATCACACAGTAATTTTTCATTATTTCAAATTCATTAGGAAACAAGCTGAAACATAACAATGAAAAGCAAAACCATATCCATTCTCTTTTTTTTATAGCACTTGCACCTATGGAAAGCTGAGCTGCATTGGAGAGAAACCTGAGCCAGGTAACATATCACTTAAGATTTCGTTTAATTCTCCCTTTCCATCTTCACCATTTTCTGTTCTTTTTTTGTCATAATGATGCAAATTGTACAAGTCTGAAAGAAAAAAAGAAAATGAACCGATGACTTCTGTAATGTAGAGGATATTCCCAAAATACAAAAAACCCACTGTCTTAATTTTCAGATGGCTGAAACAAGTTATAACTGCCCTGGGTTACCCAGGGGAAAAGAATACTTGGTCACCTCACTGAATGTGAGGTGCAAACCATCCATATTTTAAATAAAAGTACTAAAAGCCTAAAACCACAAAATAAACTAGGATCTTTGTTTTCTTGATTTTTTTTTTTTCTGAAAGGAAATGTTTCACGAAGCTAACTGAACATTAATTTCTATGAGTAGTCCAAGCATAAGCACAAAAACCAGATGATTGTGACTTCAAAACAATATTCAGTTTCTCTTTCTGGTCAAATGCATTATATTAAGGTATCTCACAGAGGAGTCTTTTTTTCCTTCAGTCTGCAATAAGGAAACACAAAGGTGTAAATATATGGTTGATCTCGCATTTCTCATGGCCTTTCTCTCTTTCAGTCTGCGTACCTCCCATGGTTTATATTGACTGTGGCAATGCTACTGCAGATGTGGTAGGAGCAGGATGCCAAAAGAGCTGTCAGACTCTAGATACAGAATGTGTAAGTATAGACTCTTTATACCCAGTTGAAAACATATTAACTAGATCTCTTTTACAGTTACCAGCTTGCAGCTGGAATCTCCCATCAGGGAAATGTTTCAAGTCATGTTTTCTCTATGGTCCTTACAGTACAGAACCCACTGTGTCTCTGGCTGTGTATGTCCTCATAACCAAGTCTTAGATAGCAACGGTGTCTGTATAGCTCCAGAAGACTGTCCATGTGTTCACAACGGGAACTCCTACAGTCCAGGAGAATCGATCAGAGTTGGCTGTAACAAGTGGTAAGAACGTATTGAAAAGTATTATTTTCAAGCACCCGAAAGGGAATAGTTCTAGGTGGATTACAGCATTTCACTCTAGCGGTATCAAGATTTATAGGAAGGAATCCTACGTAAGATGACCCTGTTAGTACCTAAAAAGCAAGCACTGTCATTTTTTTACAATGGCACACAGCACAGAAATTGCAAGTGGTCAGAAGAACAATATGGTTGGGATGTCTTCATATTCATTCTATCCAAGAAAGCTTTTTTCCTTGCAGGCAATGCCCACATTTCAACACATCCAAAAAGATGTAAAAATGTGAGATTTGAAGTATTTTCTAACCCAAATGATTCATGACATCACGAAGTAACAGTGTCTTTGGGTAAATCTCAAAGGCTCTTGAGCTATGCTGCATTTCTGAGAATAAGCAAACCTTATTTTTTCATTATAGGCTTAACACATTTTAAAATCAGACTGATGTACATGCAGGTATGTACATACAACTATATCATGTGTATGTCTGGTTTTTACATTTGGAGTGCTTTCTGTCTTATGCAGCACATGTAGAAACAGAAAATGGCACTGCTCTGAGGAGCCTTGCATGGAAACCTGTTCTGTTTATGGAGATGGGCATTACACCACCTTTGATGGCAAACGCTTTGATTTTGAAGGAGACTGTGAATATGTTCTGGTCCAGGTAAGAGTCCTTCCCAGATTTTTTGTACTATTGAAGTACCTTGCATTTTACATATGACCATGTAGCACAGTTAACACTGAATGTCATTCCCCTGTTTCAGAACTACTGTGGTCAACAAGGTACGAATCAGGGAACCTTCAGTGTCATCACCGAGAACATTCCATGTGGCACTACAGGAACCACTTGCTCTAAGTCTATTAAAGTTTTCCTGGACGTAAGTATTTTCTTTAATAAATTGTATCCTGGGCCTAATGTGCCAGAAGGACAGAACAAGCTGTCCCAGATAGACTGCATTGTATAAGTGTCCTCCAAGACAGTGAAAATGTTACTACACTTCTTTGTTTACTGCCAACAATTCTGCTCTCTGCTAGAGACAGCAAAGGAGGGAAATCTAAAGAGAAGTTGCTTAACATGAGGTTGTTGATAGAATCATTTTGATTACAACAGTATTACTATTTCAGTAAGTTACTGGCAATATATAAAACTGTACTAAATGGGTGACTTTTTTTTAATTGGCCTTTAACTTTCTCTTTTCCTGTCCTAGAACTATGAGCTGGTACTCAGTGATGGACAGTCTGATGTCATCCAGAGGGCACCTGGAGGGAAAATGCCATTCCAAATCCGTTCCATGGGCATCTACCTGGTGGTTGACACTACTGTTGGCCTGATACTCATGTGGGACAAGAAAACCAGTATATTCATCAAACTTAGCCCCAGCTTTCAGGTACATTTCAAAATTCAAAACCTGGATAAAATTATTTCTGAAACATGTTCATGTTACGTCTCAAAGAAAAAAAAAATGGAAATTTAGGCTGTAACCAGAAGATTGGAAGAGCAGTGATTGCATATTATTATCCTTCTAGTGTTGACTTAGATTGTGTACTACACATTTTTCTTAACTTATGTTATTCAGCATTGGCATAACAGCAACTACATCAGTAGCTTTCTTCATGAAAAGCCCTTACTGAAGAGGTATGTTCAGGATTAGATAAAACTAATTAGCTTAACACTAAGAACAAAAACCATGAATCTACTCTGCTTCTTAGCCTTATCCATCCTAATGACAAGTTAGAGCCATCTCTTCATGAAAGGGATTTATGAAAATGTCCAAGACTATTACTGAAGAGGCCCAGATAATCTTAAGTAAGACTCATCCTGAGGTCTGTTACTCACAGATACTCACAAACTGTATCCTACTGATCTTTTTCATTTTGTGTTTACCCCCATGCAGGGACATATCTGTGGACTTTGTGGAAACTACGATGGCAATGGAAATAATGATTTCACTACTCGCAGTCAGTCTGTGGTAGGAAATGTGCTGGAGTTCGGCAATAGCTGGAAAGTGTCTTCTAGTTGCCCAAATGCCAATCGTACCAAGGACCCATGCACTGCAAACCCATACAGGAAAGCCTGGGCACAGAAGCAATGCAGCATCATTACCAGTGAAGTGTTTGCAAAATGTCACTCCCAGGTATGGCAAAAACTTCAGCCTTAAAATTCTCTTGAGCCAGAGATTATGTTAATTTTTATGTTGAAAAATACTGAAAAATACACTAAAATACACTTTGTCATGCTTGACAAGATTAAGTCAGACCAAGTTCCAGGGAGACTGCATAGAAAGTATTTTAACTTTCATTTTCTCATCGCATGCCTTGAACTAGTACCCTGAAGAAACTGATCGCTGCTTTTTTTTTATTAGAAGGGACAATCACAGATAAATCTCAGGATATGTTTATTTTCTAATGGCATCATTTTCTACTAGTATAAACATCAGCCACCTCATATATATGACTGCATGCTAGCTTGTAGTAATGTAACAGCATTCTTTCTGCAAATATATCTTCAACATCAAACAGTTCTTAGCATTCAACTTATTAGTAACAGCTTTATTCTACATTTTGCTCTTGATTTTTCAAAGCATTCTCATGGTTTCTTCCTTTCTTATCTTTCTCACACTTAGTTTCAGATATTTTATTCAGCTTTTTTAGGACAGTGAATGCCTTTTCAAAGAGGACAAGTGCATGAAAACTCAAATGTTTTCTCCAACAGGTTGAACCAAATGAATATTATCAAGCATGCGTGGATGATGCTTGTGCCTGTGACACTGGAGGAGACTGTGAATGTTTCTGTACAGCAGTAGCTGCCTATGCTCAAGCGTGCAATGAGCTGGATGTCTGCATTTCATGGAGAACCCCAACCATTTGTCGTGAGTCTCACCCTACTATTTTTTGAAGGGGTCCAGGGGGAAAGAAAACAGAGAAGAAAAAAAGAAAAAAAAAGTAGAATGAAAAAAGAAAAAAGGATAAAACTGTATTTGTAAGATGCACTGCTGTATTCTAAAACCAGCAAAAAACCCACAAAACAAGTTGGGTGAATCACTGGAAGCCAACATATCTTCTTAAAATGAAACCATTGATAGTAACTTTAACAGCGGTGTCATTAGTGTCTGATTTACTTATCAATCACGATACACAGCTGGTGAACTGTAATATTATATTACACTCCCACCTGTCTACATCAGGCTCAATGTAAACATCATTGCATACTAGCAAAAATCGGTGATCAATTAATTGCTTTTGCATGCTTAGAGTTACCTCTGTCTATGCTTTATAACTTTATTGGTGTCAAAAGGTGGTGGCAGTGTAACAATTGTATTAAATTAGAAATAAGACAATATACTGTTCATCACCTATGTGATTAAGCTGGGGGGTTGGACTAGATGACCTCTAGGGGTCCCTTCCAACCCAAAACATTCTATGATTCTGTGATCATATGGGATTTTTACCCAGCAAAACTGAAAGACTGTAGAGCAAAAAGATCAAGGGGGTTTTTCTGTCATTTCTCCTTCCTCTAGCTTTGTTCTGCGATTACTACAATCCACAAGGGGAATGTGAGTGGCACTACAAGCCATGTGGAGCCCCTTGTATGAAGACCTGCAATAATCCAAGTGGGAGCTGCCTTCATGAGTTGAGAGGTTTGGAAGGTAAACATAATTATGCATATCTTATTCTACTTATAAAAAGCTAAAATGTAGTATGATTAACAGAATTTATATTACTTGGTATATGACAGGCTTGTATTAGAAATTATAAGAAGAGGTTTTCTAATTAGTATCCCACTCCCTAATGGATCATGAACTTGTTTGGAGTGAAGATGAGGACAAAATATTCCAAAGCTTAATGTGCAATCAAAGCAATAGCAGTAACAGAGTCTGAAATTCCACTTGCCATATGGAATAATTCGGGGAAAGCAGATATAATCTGAGAACAGACTTCTACTTGGGAAAGGCCTAGTGTCAACATAACTCTCATTTTTATTGCAGGCTGCTATCCAGACTGTCCAAAGAATAAGTCCTATTTTGATGAAGAAACAATGACTTGTGTTTCTAATTGTGGTTGTTATGAAAATGGAAAAAATTACAAACCAGGAATGAAAATGCCTTCAAAGCAGAATTGTCAATCATGGTAGGATTAGTAAAGTTTTTTAAATGTTGAGTTTAAAGTTGTGGAACGTAATTCATCATGCATTAAGTTTTTTGTTTGCCAACAGGAACTAGGCCAATCATAGGCTGCAGAATAATGTCTAATTTTCTTCCATTCCCAGGAACTTAAATGATGACATGGTGAAACATTTTACCACACAGAGTATAATTTACTAGTTATTCTGTATTCTTATTAAAGTTTTTTAAAATTATTATCATTATTAAATTAAGTAAAAAATTAACATAATAATAGTTATAGCAACAGTCTAAGAATTTGTATTAAGATATCCCTAAAATCATTATATGAAATTATTTAGAAGTTAGTAGGCAACTAATTTTCATTGTTTTGAGCTTGTTTCTGTTATTGCACTGGTACTTGCGTATTTGCAACAGTCAGCAAGTATTCCCACACATTCTGTCAGAATTGATGCCATGTTGGGACAAGTGCTGCTAAGCCTTCTATCAAATAGCACAAAGTTAGCAGAACCAGTTGTGAAGCAGTTAACACCTGTCCTAAGATACCTTTAAAGTATCTAAACTTGAATACTGCAAGCAGTGCAGCCAGAATGGCAGAGCTTAGCACAAAACCCATCTGAGCTAACCTAACTTTCATGGCATGTTTTGCAGTTTACAGGCAGCTTTGCCTGCATCACTTGTATCATTAACAGCACTAAACCTAACCTTTTAAATACGTATCTATATTTACTTAAGTTTATTCAGCATACAGATGCCCTTAGTCACTGTATATAAATATATCAAGATTCAGTTCTTAACAGATAATAGATAAATTCCCTTTAAAACCAGAATGCATTCTTGCATTTTTTGGAAGTCTGATGGAAATTCTCTGTATAAACCTCAACATCTGTGATACAGTGATCCTTTCTCAAATGATACATTTACTGCACTTTCCCTTCAAAAAAATAAGTGAACCAATATATTCACATTCATCATCTCCTTTTTTCTCTTTTTCAGTGAATGCACAAATCATGGCGAAGAATGCAAATATGATGAATATGGTATGTTGACTAAGTTGTTTTTATCTGAATAGGATGCATTTGTGGTACTCTGCGTTCTGTTTCAGATACCAAGGTATAACACTCTCTTTTGATTTACAGAATGTGTCTGCATTTATGAGGGCCGTAAATACAACTATAAAGATGTGATCTACAATACTACAGATGGCACAGGAGGGTGTATTGTCGCAACCTGTGGTCCCAATGGGACACTTCAAAGGGTTGTCTATGAATGTCAAATCTCAACATTACCCACAACATCAACAACGTTTCACTTCAGCACTACACCACCTACCACTACTGCCACAGGTATATCCTTTATAGCCCATAAAAACATATTCTGTTTATTACTGAGTGAAATACAACTGCAAACCCATGCCCACGCTCATAACACAAATTAATTAATACAACTTCAAAATAAATGACAATAACTCTCATTTGTTATTAGCATTTGGTTTCAGTCAGTATCTGGTAAACAAACTAATACAAGAAAACAAACATAGGAAACCCCACCACCACTTCTGAAACACCAAAATGAAAACCAGTGCACACTGGTTTGATATTGTTATTTTGCTTATCTTCACAGTGAACAATAAATAAGCAGTATCAGGTTTATTATCTGTAATTATAACTATTTATATACCTAGAATAATATTTTCTCAACAAATAATTCATTATTTTTCCTCTTAAATTACAGAATGATTACTATTTGTAAAATTCCTGGTAGGGTTCATGTCATTTATAATTACAGTACTAAGTGGATTGCTCAGATATTGGCATTAACATACTGAAATTTTCTTTTCTAGAATTCCTGTTTAGCATTCTTCAGGCTAGTAATCTCTAATTATTATGGGCACATTTAATGAAATAAATATTCAGTGTAAAATTTAGAAATACAAGTTTTGAAATCACAGAAACCATCAGCACTGCTGGAATTCATAGCCATTTTCCAGCCATTTCACAATGATAATTCACCTGCAAAAGCTTATGGGCTGCTCTCCAACCAATAATGGTTTGTTAAGACCAGAGCTAAAGTACAAAGTGTAGGGGTGTTAAAAATGCTGCATTAGACATCTGTTATTTCAAATGGAGGAGCAAAGACAGTGCAGCATATTACATGAGGAGTCAACTCATTTGGAAGAAGAAAGTACCTATGAATCTTGATGCATGGACTAAATGTTATTCTTTCCACTGAATTTCAGTCTGGGCTTTGACATTCCAGAAAGACTAATAAATATGGAAGCAAGATACAAACCAAGCAATTACACTGAATCAAATGAAAAAAAAATGCAAGGGTTTTTTTTTTTTACTCCAATGTGTATAAATTATGTTTGAGACTTATTTCAGCACTTTGTTAAAGATAATTGGCATTCCCTTGGGAAGTGACAGTTCCAAGCATGTCAGTACATTAAATCGGTGGGTGATGGATTCTCTGTTCTCCTTCACATTAAATTATACGCACAATGAACTGATGCATTACAGGCCCACAATACAAGCAAATGACCTTAGGAAAATTTTCATCCCAGTTAATATAAAAAAAAAAAAAAAGATAATATCTATAGGAATTTATTCTAACTTCCGTGGTCTCTTCTTTTTCTCTTTCACAGTGTCACCAACTACATCAATATGTGTTCATGAAGTCTGTGAGTGGTCAGAATGGTACGATGGGAGTGTGCAAACCCCTGGCAATGATGGTGGAGATTTTGAAACCTTTAGTGATTTGAGGGCTAAAGGTTATGCCGTCTGTGAAGCTCCACGGGCTGTTCAATGCAGAGCAGAGAAATTTCCTAATACACCACTGAAAGACCTTGGCCAAAAAGTAGAATGCAGTACAACAGCTGGGCTTATATGTTACAACAAAGATCAAAACTCAACAATGTGCAACAATTATGAAATCAGAATTTTCTGCTGTGCTTTTGTACCATGTTCTTCCACAACACATTTCAGCATGTCAACACCGATCACAACTGCAACTAAAAGCACAGAAACATCAAGTCCAAGTGAAAAAACTACATCATTTTCAACCACTACAACATCATCAGTTGCCACAACTTCTAAAAGTACAACATTCACACCTTCAGCTACTAAAGAAACAAGCACAAGTACAACCAAAATAACACCGGCAAAAACTTCTCCTTCAACAACTCCTCCTTGCATTAAAGAAGAATGTTACTGGTCAATATGGTATGATGTCAGTTATCCAGGGTCTGGATACAATGATGGAGAATTTGATACAGTTCAGAACATTGAAAAACATGGATACAAAGTCTGTGAAAACAGAAAGGCTGTTGAATGCAGAGCAGTAAGGTTCCCTAATACACCATATCCACTCCTGGAGCAACACATAACATGTAATACAGAGGAAGGGTTGATATGCTACAACAAAGACCAATTACCACCCATTTGCTATAATTATGAAGTAAGATTTAAATGCTGTACAAACACCACAGTACCGTGCCAGCAAACCACAACACCCTATGTAACTGCAAAGCAATCAACAACTATTTCAACAACTGAAATAAAAACATCAACAGAAGAAACGACACAACCACACTTACAAACTAAACATAAGACAACAACAATGTCAACAACTCCACCACAAACAAACCATATACATAGCAGAAGTACATCAGAACCAACAACTTATATTCAAAACAGAACACAGACTACAACATCCTCAAGCCCCACAAGGCCGACACCTAGCCCATCCTCCACCAGCGTCACCCCCCCCAACACCCTGTCCAGTGTCACCTGTCCAGTCGAAGTGTGCTCCTGGAGCGAGTGGTTCGACGTCGACTTCCCCGCCTCTGGGCCCAGCCAGGGAGACTTCGAAACCTACCAGCACATCCGGGCCGCCGGGAAGGAAGTCTGTCACCATCCAAAGGAAATCGAGTGCCAGGCGGAGGACTACCCCGAACTTCCCATCGAAAACGTCGGACAGGTCGTGCAGTGCGATGTCCACTTCGGACTGGTCTGCAAGAACGAAGACCAGACCGGCCAATTTAGGATGTGCCTCAACTACAGGATCCGTGTCTTCTGCTGCAGGCCCAACTACAATTGCCTAACCAGCACCTCCGTGACCACCACCAGCCCCACAACCACCACCACCACCAGACCAACCACCACCACACCAACCTCCACCACAGTCACGACCTCCACCTCCACCACGCTGCCCACCTCCTCAGAAACCACATCGCAGACCTACACCACCACTCCCGCCCCGACACCTAGCCCATCCTCCACCAGCGTCACCCCCACCACCACCCCGTCCACTACCAGCTGTCCAGTCGAAGTGTGCTCCTGGAGCGAGTGGTTCGACGTCGACTTCCCCGCCTCTGGGCCCCGCCAGGGA
>NW_009259490.1:1388550-1401986 GCF_000687185.1 Egretta garzetta | reverse complement strand
GTCTTCTGCTGCAGGCCCAACTACAATTGCCTAACCAGCACCTCCGTGACCACCACCAGCCCCACAACCACCACCACCACCAGACCAACCACCACCACACCAACCTCCACCACAGTCACGACCTCCACCTCCACCACGCTGCCCACCTCCTCAGAAACCACATCGCAGACCTACACCACCACTCCCGCCCCGACACCTAGCCCATCCTCCACCAGCGTCACCCCCACCACCACCCCGTCCACTACCAGCTGTCCAGTCGAAGTGTGCTCCTGGAGCGAGTGGTTCGACGTCGACTTCCCCGCCTCTGGGCCCAGCCAGGGAGACTTCGAAACCTACCAGCACATCCGGGCCGCCGGGAAGGAAGTCTGTCACCATCCAAAGGAAATCGAGTGCCAGGCGGAGGACTACCCCGAACTTCCCATCGAAAACGTCGGACAGGTCGTGCAGTGCGACGTCCACTTCGGACTGGTCTGCAAGAACGAAGACCAGACCGGCCAATTTAGGATGTGCCTCAACTACAGGATCCGCGTCTTCTGCTGCAGGCCCAACTACAATTGCCTAACCAGCACCTCCGTGACCACCACCAGCCCCACAACCACCACCACCACCAGACCAACCACCACCACACCAACCTCCACCTCTACATCCTACTCCTCCACTACATTTCCCACCTCCTCAGAAACCACATCACAGACCTACACCAGCCTTACCACCATTACTGCCACAACTGAATTTTGCTGTACCAACACTTCTTCTACCCCTGTATCAACAACGTGTTTCTGTAAAATTGGGGACGCTATTTTTTCACCTGGTTAGTTCACCTATTTTTATCTATGTATGTATGTCGTACTTAATTATTCTTTTAGTTTTTTATTACAGTTTTCTTAATTCTCATGTCAATATCATTACAAGTTGGTTTTATTGCCTTAATTTTTGTATTTTTTAACCTTTTTTGTTTTTTCCTTTGTATCTTAAGTGTATTTTTTTTTTTCTTCTTTCAGGTGATTTGATTTATAACAGAACGGATAGTGATGGATGTATATTTTATGCTGTCTGTGGTCCAACATGTACCGTTGAACGACATACTCCATACTGTAACTTTTCTACTACTCTAACCACTACTTCCCCTGAATGGTCTACTGTAACAACCACAGTTCCTCCTCCTACCACATCTGGACTAATTCCTGGTTGTGTTTCTAGTAGTTACCCTCCCCTACAGGTATGTAGTTTCTCTGTTATGTTATAATTGTTGAAATATTATCAATTTCAGGCTCATACCATAAAGGAACAGCTTGCAGTTTTTAAACTTTGTACGTGCAGCTTGCCAGAACAAGCATTGTTATTGATGGGCACTATACATGACAGAAAATCTGTATGTGCCTTCTTTATAATTTTCTTCACACTGAAAAAGCAAGCTACATAAATGACTTAACTGCTAGTAAAAAACTTTCTGATGCACTGCATTGCATAAATGAGAAACCTTCTTACTGAAATAATAGAGTAAGTTTTGTTGTGGATTTTTTTCTTCACTAAACAGAAAAAATTAAGCTACTGTGGAGACTTGTATCTGTTCTGTTCTCTCTCCCTCTTACCTGTATTTCTGTACACATTCTTTATTTTTTTTTTTGATAGCAATGTTTTCTGCTGATAGCGAATTCTAGTATACATAGCTAGTATAAAGGACATCAGCTCCCTTAACCTAAGGCCAATCCCCCCAAGCCTCAGAAGAGCTTCTCATGAAGAAGGAATAGCTGGAATTAAGGTTCCCCACCTCCTTTTAGCATAAAAAACCCAAAACATTTATTAGAATATTGACAACCTTGTACTATCAGTGAATATTTTCATTTTAGTCTTTGCTTCAGATTTGCAAAAACCAAAACTGTCTGATCCTCTATATCATGGTCAGTATTATGAATAGCTCTGGTCAACATTACAAATCATTAGTACCACAAATTGAAGAGACGTAATTTCCTTTCCAACAATACCATTACTTCAAACTACATACCATTAAACTCAAAATATGAGTAAAGTTCATATCTGTTTGCAAACTCTTGTGACAGCAAATTTCATTCATTTTGCAGCCTGGACAAAGATACAAATTATCCAACTGTACCGAAATCATCTGTAAGGGAGACAACAAGGTAGACGTAATTCCAACGCACTGCCCACCTGTAAAGGAAATTACCTGTGCGAACAAATATCCACCAATACTGGTACCTGATGAAAACGGCTGCTGTTACAAATATGAGTGTCAATGTAAGCATCTGTAGATTGAGGAACAACCTTTTCTGTAAAAAGCAAAACTGCACAGATTATATGGGCATTTTGTTTTCTTAGGGTTGCTCTATAAATTATTCCGTTTCTAAAGTCTTTTTTCTACATTAATTTTCATGTTAATATTCTAAATATTTTCTCTCTGCCAGGTGTGTGCAGTGGATGGGGTGATCCTCATTATATTACTTTTGATGGAACCTACTATACTTTCCTTGAAAACTGCACTTACGTCCTGGTGAAACAGATTGTACCTAAATATGACAACTTCCGTGTTTACATTGATAATTATTACTGCAATGCAAAAGATGGACTTTCCTGCCCCAAATCCATCATTATTTTATACAAATCTGCAGAAGTGGTGCTGACTCGTGAACTCATGAATGGCGTGATGACCAATGTGGTAAAATACACATTTTCTATTTCTCTCTTTTTGCAAAAAAGAAATAAGGTCTACAGGCCTTACTGATTCTCATTTGAAATACAGTCTGTCAGAATACCATATCACAGAGGTGATGTGGGCAGAGGGTATCTTTAGGGGAAAAAAAAAAGATTACACCAGTTTCTAAGAAGAAAATGTCAGAAACAGCTTAGCACAATCCAAATGTAATAGATTATGTGCAGGTATGTCTACATATAGATAACACCAGGAAACAGACAATACAGCTGTAGAGAGAGAAGACAGAAAGAATGCTTACACTGGTGCTTGATTCATGTTTCATGACAAGTACATTGTGCCACGCACCTATGTAAACAAACACATTATGAAGAAACACACATGTAAATCACAAGCATGATTCTGCTCTCATTGTGAAGATGGGTATGTATCCCTTATCAGCTGGATGACTAGGGACTGCTTCCTCTGCATAGGTAACTTCAGGCCCCAGAGCCGTGACATGATTCCCCTTCCAATTCCCTGCTGGGAACACAGGTATAGATGAAGAAAAGGGGTGACTGGGGTGTCACTTCACCTTAATGATCCTAAACTAGTGCTGGCAAGCCAGTGAAAACAAAAAGTCAGTCCCACAGTTACACTGGGGAATTGATTAGAGAACACAAAGAGATAGGAGGAAAAGTTTGTCTCAGTATGCACTCTCCCCCTAGAGAGCCATGCCAAGTTCTCATCACCTACAGTCAGAAAAAAATGTTGACACAACTAGTCCAGTGATTCGCTGTGAAAGAAGACAGTAACTGACAGTTTTGACTCTTACTTTATCTCCATTCAATGAGAAGAAAGTTGCAGAATAATTCCTGACAAAAAGTTATTATGCAAACATGTCTACCTTCATCAGCTCATATGAGATACAGGCTGCAAATTGAACAGCTTAGATTAACAAACAAATACGATCACTACATAAAACTGGCACCAGGGACATTTGACTTAATTTGAATTCAGACAACTCTTCCAATGCCAAGCAACACGTAGTATAGGGACAGCATGAGTCTGCAGCAAAGTTATTACATGGTAATGGCAGGAATATTTCTGTAGTTAAACTACCACTCATTTTCACATGAGAAATGTTTACAATAAACAAACTGATGAGGGATACAAAGAAAATGTAGAATGCTGTGCATTAGCACACAATCTGCACACAGTACATAGAGGCTACTTAGATTATTATCACACTGTAGCAACGTGTGATACAGGCCAAGATATTAATGCATATATGTGCAGTTACTGTGATACCAATGGGCATTGGATGTGATGCACAACAGTACGGAGTTATGCATGATTATGAAGATTAGAAAATACATTATTTAAAACAAGCAGGCAGAAGCAGTGCCTATTCTGAAGTTGTGGTTTTTTTCTGTTTTAACCCTGCATTCAGATGTACTTCAACAAAACGATTGTCCAACCAGGCTTCAAAAAAGATGGCATTTATTTCTCCACACTTGGCATCAATATGATTGTTGAAATACCAGAAATTGGTGTAACCATCACCTTTAGTGGACTGATTTTCTCTGTGAAACTCCCATACAGCAAATTTGGCAACAACACTGAAGGACAGTGTGGTAAGACAGATGCACTAATTGGAGATGGGATTTTTTCCCCACCCTACCATGGTTATTCCCACACACTCTGGCTATGCAGTCTCATGACTGACAGAAATTTTTAAGCAGCAGTAAAATGAAAATGAAAACAGTTCTGCCCTTCAACTTCTGTAGGATCAAAAGCTGAAGTATTTCAGGAACCTGTTTGGGTTTTTTTTTTCTTTAGGCCTGCAGTTTTAGGTTTGTTTGTTTTTCCCTAACCTAAATTAAAGTTCATATAACTGTAAAGAAAGCACTCCCTATGAAGCAAGGCACCTTATACATTTCATGAACACAATCACTTCTAAATGTAATATCAGCACAATGATGTATTGTGTATCTCTGATGTGACTTATGAGACTTACATAGCTTGTCTCTTCCAGGAACATGTACAAATAATAAAACAGATGAATGCCGCTTACCAAGTGGCAAGATAATTTCTTCCTGTCCCCAAATGGCTCATCACTGGCTTGTTGGAAACGACTCATCATGTCATGGAGTACCAGTAACACCAGTTGTAACCACACCTCCACCAAAGCCTCATTGTGAAACGCCTCCTCTCTGCAAGCTTATCTGGAGCAAGTAAGTAAAACAATGAATGAATTTACTCTAGCTAGACAAAACTGTCTCAGGATCTTACAAGACAAGTCAGAACTATAGCCCTAGCATGTGATAATAGCTGAAAATGTCAGCTTAATGGCAGAATATGTATATTTAAAGGCCTTTGCAAAAGAAACTGCTCTTCTTTACTGATGTGCATGCCAAAGATGACTGAGCAAGGAAAGGTGAACTCAGAAAATCATGGATGCAGCAAGCACTAAAATCCATACTCCCTGGGTTGCAATCACACAGATATATGTTATCTTTCTCCCTCTCTACCTTCCAGGGTATGCTCACTCACTCTTAGCTATACTATTAAGTAAACACTGAATTCTGAATTTGAAGTGGTCCTTCAGCACAAACCATAAAGAACTGGGTTACCAACCAGGTTAACAGAGCGGACAGAAACATCTCACCAAGAAGTGTCCTTCATTCTTTGTACATTTTATGTAAAACATGGATCTCCAAAAGAATTGTTTCCTGCACTATTTCCTATACTTGAGAGTACTCTGACAAAAGCTTTTTTTCAGCTGGGTCATTAATAAAGGCCCTCTTACACATGCTTGCTGTAGCGTCTATTGTACATGCAGTTTTTTCTACCATGCTATTATTTATTATCCTATTTTTATCATCCCTTTTTCCTCAATCTGATGCAACCGCCTTTTTCATTAAATTTATGGTGTCAGACTGATGAAAAGTTGCATACACATACAGAAACACTATCACCATTTGCCTCTTTAGGGAAAAAAAACAACGCAGCTTCAAATTTCCTAACCTTTCCTTTCCTGAACCTATGTCCCAGGTTATTGGCTATTCTTAGGGGTTTGCTTCTTTTAAGATATTCTTTTCCTGAAGCAGGGAGTCACATGCCGTTAACTGGGAAGCGCTGGATTTTAGATAATGACTGGTTAACATAAAAGGGGTTTGGTTTCCTTCTGTCTGCAGCGTTTTTGAAGAATGCCATGCCGTGATACCACCAGAACCATTTTTCAAAGGCTGTGTTTTTGATGGATGTCGCATAGCCGATGAATCCATGCAGTGTTCCAGTTTGGAGATATATGCTACAGAGTGTGCTGCTAGAGGTGTCTGCATTGACTGGAGAGGAAAGACCAACAATACATGCCGTAAGTATTGCAGAATTCAAAAATGTGTGCAAGAAATGGTAGTAGTTAATGGTTTAGTCAGTAAACACATCTTATATCTAACACTTGACTACTGTCAACAAAAAAAAAGTGATGTCCTTACTTGCAGAAGCTACAGATGAAGAAGGCAAAGCTGTAGTCACTTTTGCTGCAAAAATGCATCTACTGTCAATTTTTGATCTTTTTTCTTCCTTCCCATACAGCATACAACTGTCCATCAAACATGGTATACAAGCCATGTGGGCCCATTAATCCTGCTACTTGTGACCCAAGGTATGGAAAGACAAAAAAACCTTACCCAAACAACTGCTTATATTTTTCTTTTTTTTTCTATTTTTACCTATCTACTTTCCTTAAAAAATGGAGTTACTTCATGATGAAATTATTTGTGAATTTGGATAATTTATTCAAGATGTATAAATATCAATCAGCTCTATCAGGAAGTTGCCCTTCAGAAAAATGGAAATTCTTTTGTCTCCCTTGTATCTGACATGGTGACTTTCTACATATGCTGCTATCTCTCCTGCTTCACTGCAAAAACACTGTGCTCAAATACATACATTCCTCCCACTCTAGATTGGTTGAGCTTCCTGGCTATGGAGTAACTGAAGGATGTTTCTGTCCTGAAGGACAGAGACTTGTGCGTGAAGACAGCACCACCTGCGTCTCTGAATGCTGTAAGTAATCTGTAGCTAGTTTGGGGAATAAATAGAAATCAGGATTGATAATCAGGAGGCCTGTGTTCTGCTGCCATCTTCTACATGGTCAGATCACATGCAAATCAGCCTCTTTAAGCTCCTTTAGTGTCCCCATCTAAAAATCAAATTATAACTGATACTACATATTTTCCATCTTCCTTCCTTGCATCTACCAAGATGGTAGAAATCTAAATTTCAGAAGAACTAGTCTGCATATTCATTTTCTTCTTAGTTTTATCTTCACTGTATTTCTGTTTGAAACTGCACAAATTTACTCCTTTACATCAGTTTTCAGTGGTGTAAATCTCCATTTGTTTGTTTTTGTTTCTTCCAGCTTGTAGGGAACCAAATGGAGTAACCAGACAGGTGAGTATCACAATCCATGTGATATATCAAACACAGACAAGTGAAGCAAGAGGACATTTAGTGTTTCACAAAAACAAAGTTTTGCTTCGGTTAGGGGAGACTTTAGGGTTTTTTCAAATGTTCGTTCCCCTTTAGTCTAAATTATGACTGCCAGAGCAGAAATCACATTACTCCCTAAGAAATTTAACAGTAAGTGATGGGAATATTCTTTCAATAGCCATCACCTCACATACTGAAGAAAAAAAAGAAAAAAAAGAGAAAGAGAAAAAAAAAGAGATAGATGATAGTAGTGGAACTTTGGCATGTGTGCTTCTTTTATTTCCACTAGTTAAAAGTTACTAGAGATGAAGGGATAGATGGATAACAAAGGTTACCTGTTGCTGATAATGTTGGTAGTCTGCACTCTTAGTTCCTCAGCTGCACACAAATTATAGAAATTTCTCTCTGTAACCTAATGTGCAAATGAGTATGTCATATAATAGTTTCTTATTCAAAAACGCATGTAAAGCTCAATGACTTCTCCTTCAGACCTTCTGTATCCCTCATACTGAAACTACTAATAAATAAAAAGTGACAGCTATGTGAACACACTAGAACCTTCAGTGGCCTCCAGTATCTTCCCCTGATTAGCTTCAGTTTGAGGGTTTCTTATAAAACCTAAAAATACTAGAAACATGAAAAGGCTGATGTAATCAGGTATCACTGTATCCATGAATAAGTCAACTAGAAACAAATAAAGTGATTTTGGTTTTAATTTATATATAATTTCTTTCTTCCTTTTATTTTTCTTCTTTTTTATATAGCCAGGAGAAAAATGGACAAAAGATTGCCAGGAATGTGTCTGTGACAAAAATAATCTTCAAGTGCACTGCACAAAGCACAAATGTTCTCTGACATCGCAAGCATTTTGTCATGAACCAGGTTACAAACCTGTTCAGATACCATTACCAGAAGATCCATGCTGTACCAGGACTGAGTGCTGTAAGTCCTGTCTTAGTTCTTTATCAGGGGGAATATACTGTATTAATTTTGAGGAACTACAGCAGTAATTTGTCATTTATTTTAGTACTTTGCATTGATTTCATAATGCTTTTCTCCCTCATCCCACTTTGTAGGACCTTCTTGCAGAGCATTGACTAGATGCTTGAACAGAACAAATTTAAAGATGAAAACACTTTGCACAGTTAGACACAGAAAAGTAACTGGAAATCTATAATTTAACATTGAAAACTTTTAATGCTGCCACCGCCTGAAACAATATTCAAAAACTATTCAAAGCATTTTCTTCTCCAAAGACCAGTATAAAAAACTTATCTTAAAAAAAAAAAAAAAAAAAGTCTTCAACACCTAAAAATTGCTCAAGAAAGTTCCTGAACCTCTGAGAGTCATCAGCTTTTCCAGTTGGTATAGATTTCTCTTTGGAAGTATGTCTCTCCAGCAATCACCACCCTATTCTTCTCAGGCAATGCTTTGATTTACAAAGGTTATAGAAAAGCCCACTCACTTTAAAAACAGCTGGGCAAATATACTGGATTAGTCATTAAACTAGCTTGTGTAAACACCACTGTATTTGCCCGATGGGAAAGCTTCTCAAGTTCATGCAAAACAAAATTACTTTAATTTAAAAATCCTGAGTTCATTTTCTATATTGTCTTACATCAAACAGACTGCAACACTAGCCTCTGCCCTGAGGTCAGACCCCAGTGCTTAGAGGGACAGGAAGTAATCACAATAATGCAGCCTGGAAAATGCTGTCCTACCTTTAAATGCAGTAAGTACTATGTACCTTCTTTATGTGGTATTTGCAGCTATATTCTTATAAGTTTATTAATACAAGACCCTTAAATTTTATTTTAAGATGCAAATTATATGTGTTATCATATTGGGCTAACAAACCAGCAGTTTTTTCACATACTTCTGCTTCTTAAAACTTAAACCTCTATGACACCATTTTTCTTCCTTCTTTACAGGACCTGGCTGTGTAGTCAATGAAACCTACTATGCAGTAAGTACACAGAGTAACTCACTATAAAAATACACCTTCACATAAGCTCACAATTAAATGTTTTTGAGACTCCTATCATGGACCATTCTGCAGAAAGGCCTGAGATAAAACATTATTAATTATTTGAGGTCAGCATATCAACACTGTCCTTTACAAGCAAAACCATTTTCTGCTCTCCTTTCTCCTTCAACAGAATTTAATTCCAAAATGGATATTACCAACAGCAGAAACTTGGCTTAAATAAAACTACCAAAACTGTATTTAAAGATAATTTAGCCCATATATAGTTCAGCTTTGTATTGTCTGTGACGTATATACACAAATTAATTTGCTTTTTCTGACTAATAATGACTTTTTTCTGACTTCCCCTAGCCTGGAGCTGTCATTCCATCAGGCCCTTGTGAAAAATGCACCTGCTCTGAATCCTCTTACTCAAGCCCTCACCACGCTACTATCAAGTGCAAACCTGTTATCTGTGACACATACTGCCCAGCCGTGAGTGCTATTTTCCTGTCAGTAATCCCCACCCCACTGAGCTCAGATATCGACCAGTTAAGGTCAGTGTCCCATCTTAGTGTCATTTCCTCTCTATTTCTTTCAAAACAGGGTCATAAGTATACGAAGATACCTGGACAGTGCTGCGGCACGTGCAAGCCAGCTGCTTGTATAGTGACTGTGGGAGGCATTACACACGTGCTCCAAGTAACTACCCCTGTTTTAGCTCATTTGTGGTGAACTCTGCTACTTTTTTCACTCTTTCGTCTGCTTGTCTTTGTCACATTTATTTGCTGCACCTTTTCTAATGTTGAACAAATGCTCATTCAGGCAGGGAATGGACTGTCTCACACAGCTGGAACAATACCTTCAGCCATGGAACTCCAGTTCTAACTAAGGCCTCTGGAAGTAACTGTAATACTGAACAATGGCTTTCAGATATCAACACAGAAAAATACATACGTGAAAGCAACAGGCTCTTATTTGCCTTCAGCTCTGAAAACATAGCACCCATTTTGCTCAAAGGATAATTTTATCTGTGGCAGCAATTTTCTGCTCCAAACAGCCAGTCCCAAGTTAGCTGAGAGCTTTAGGACAGGATGAGTCAGTGAAGCTAGCAGAAATTCTACCAAGTATCTGAATGAACATACCCATAAATTCTGACAACAAAACTACTGAAACACAAATTTATCTTTCCAAGTGAGTCCACTTACTCATCGTATTCACACATAAAAATACAACCTCTTCACAGAGTAGCAGCAGTATGATAAGACAAGTAACTATCAGCTGAAATTCAAGCAAATTTTTCAGAATAATCAAATTGCAGTAGGCAGCAATGACAGGGCCCTGGGTGGGTTTTCATTTCATTGATATGTAAAAAGCTTTTTACTCACTTTAATTTTAACTACTTTCAGGTTGGAGAAAAGTGGAATGTACCTGGTGATAACTGTACAACTTACACATGTGAAAAACACAATGACCATTTCGTTCATGTCACCACACGGACAAGCTGTCGTCCCTTTAACCCTGATGAATGTGATCCAGTAAGTACTATTCTACCAGTTCTCATGTCTGAAAATGTTTCAGTGGCTAACACCAGTGATAGAAGGATCATGGTGTCCAAGGAAAATACCTAGGAGAAGCATCACACAGGATGTAACTTTCACTTTATCCTTTCTGAATCTGGCTCCCATCAAATTGCATTTCAGAAAAGCAAATCAAAAATCAATCTTACTGAAAAATAATGGAATTTTTATTCCTAAATTATTTAAAATCATAAATTCTTTTTTAGAATTCACTTACTCAGAGCAAAGATGAAGGAAAATACGCTACTTCAGTTCACAACATCATTCAACTCAATACAGCTCAGGGTAGATTAGAACCAGCCCCACACATCTGGGGAGTTAAGTTATTTTTTTAATTGCATTACCCTGTCTGACATAATGCTTCACCTGTACTGAATTTTGTCACTCAAAATATCCCACACAAGCTTTATTTCTGAAATTTTACTACTGAACTCTGATGCCAGCAAAGCAGTTCCAGTCCCCCTCAATGTCATCTTTCAAAGAAGTCTTATTAACACTGAAGTAGTCATGTGCCCTTAATATTTAGCCTTGCTTGAAATCAGATTTCATGTCAATACAAAGAACTTCCTCATGCCAGAGAAACTTAGGAAGCAGGGGAAAGTCTGTGCTTTAGTATGCAGATATGAAACCTGAGTTATCTTTTTCTGTTTTCCCACTCAAGGATGACATCACGCTATCTGATGATGGCTGCTGTAAACAGTGCCAACCAAAACAGAAGAGTAAGTAATGATAATTTTGCTAAGAGTAAGTAATTATAAAATGTGCCTTATAAGGTATATTAGTCCATCTTGCATGGTAGATGCATAGACAGAAGTGGTGAACAGGCAAAGTTTGGGACCACCGTCTCACACTGGGGTGAGAAAGGGAACAGGTGGAAAAAGAAAGGAATAGAACATTTCCAGCATACGCTTTAGCGCCTTGGAAAACAAGGATATGGTGAACCTTCCCATCCCCTACTGCTAAATATTAGCCTTTTTGTGGGAGGGAGAGGACGATGACTATTCTCCAACTTCCGCAGATACATGCTCTTTAAGGAAGAAAGAGAAGCCAGACCTGGGGGGTGGGTGTGCACTGAGCAGCTACCACAGTACTGCTCTTCATTTCTGCATCCTGCACCAAAGTTGCATAAGCAAAAGGGTATTTTTCATTCATTGGTAACACAAGCAGCAAGAATTACCATTTGGCCCTTAGCAATAAAAGAGAAATGCACTGTGACCTAATTTCCTATTTCACCTCCATCCATCTCGGTTATCAATTTATAGGCACATATATTCTAATCTATTTTCTCTTGGTTTGTGACAACCTCAGGCTGTATGAAGCACAATACTACTACCGTCATCACATATCATGGATGTGTATCTCCTGCACCTGTTGAGGTGACATACTGTGAAGGCAGCTGTGATGCTTACTCACGGTAAGTGGTTTCAAAGATAATTGTGGTGTCTTGTCTTCTCTTTACACTAGTTACGTAAAGCACATCACAAGTGACTTTCTAATTTGTCCAACATCTACCCAGTCATCAGCTGTTTCCATTGTGCTAACTAGACTTTTTAACAGACATGATGTAGTAGCTTAATTACCTCAAGACTGACAATGTTTTAACAGCCTGTTCAGTGTCACAGTGAAGAGACACGAGTTTTGATTTTGCCCATGTAAAAGTGAGGTTATGTGTTTCTTACTATTCTCTCATTTTGGACTGGCTTAATATGTGATCTGGATTAATCAATTCACTTTTTCTGTCCTGTAACAAAGAGCTACATCCATCCATTTTTACAATGAGGAGCAACTTACTTCTATTTCACCATAATACTGTAAGAATGGTAATACCGAGCAATAGTCCCACATGCAAGCACACAACTTCTGGTTATATTTAGTAATGGGTGCAAGAAGCAGTGTTATTTCTTACATTATTTCTGAATCTTTCTCATTTGTTGGTTTTGTAATCAGGTATTCTTCAGAGGCGAACATGATGGAACATAAATGCTCGTGTTGTCAGGAAATCAAGACGAGTCAAAGAAAAGTGACTCTGATGTGCAGTAATGGCACTTACTTTGATCACTCATACACCTATGTGGAGAAATGCAGCTGTGTAAGCGCTGAGTGCATCCCCCAAGTCAGCACCCAACAGGCGACAAACCAGATAAAGGCCTCTCAGGAACAAGGGAATGTCTAAAATTAGAACTAGAGAGAAGTCGTCAAACAAGATTTGAACATAAGACTTAAAAAGACCTTTGAAAAAGTACAAACGTTTCAAAAGCAGCTAAAATTTTGGATGAACTGATGATATTTTCTGCATACAAACTCAGTATGTCTGTCTACATTATTTCAGTTTTCATTGCCAATGTATCTCCCATTGTTTTTCATGTGTTTTCTTTTACACCTTGAGAGGTACAGCGTAAGGTCATTTTGACATTTTCTGTTTGTTTGTTTGTCTTCTGAGACATTCAGTACCGTAAAACTGAGAGCTGGATTTACACTTGTGCAAAGTCTATTATGAGAACAACATTCTTGTCTGGTTTGAAGCTTGCCTGTGGTGGCGTAGTATAGACACTTGACAATATCTAATATTTACATTGACATAGACTGTCCCTTTTGATAACATTTTCATTCCAGTTCATTGAGACAAATCAAAAGCTGAAGTCCAGAAAACAAACAATAAAACCCAAGGAAAACTGTACCTCTCTGTTTCTTTATTTTCCTTTATACATTAAGGAAAACAAGACTACAGAAACCTATACCTGCT
>NW_009259490.1:1365726-1388509 GCF_000687185.1 Egretta garzetta | reverse complement strand
ATATTGTTGTGAGAAAAAGAAAGAAATCCTATCATCAGAAGCTGCTGCACATTACTTTTTGTTTACATAACACCATCAGCATGGCAACTGTATGAACATATGGAAATTTTTTGTTTGTAGTTAACTGTTTACAGAAAAAGTATATATTTTTTTTGCCAACAGGGGCACATGAAGGATTTTTGTAAACTAATAATAATAATAATAATAATATGTAAATTCTTTCCTAAGAAGCTTTTAAAAGTTGAACCATTGATATTTATTTTGTTTTTGGAAGATTGATTTATTGGGTCACTTCTTTCAGAATTAATGTTATCCCATTTCTTAGTCACGTTATCTGGGTGTAGTATATTTTCTTCTTCTATTTTGTTTTGGAATATTGTTTTACTTTTGTTCCTTATGAAAAAGAGTAAATGATGATTAATAAATTTGAAGCATTTTACAGCATGTCTCCTTTGACTTTTCACTGAATCCCTCACATGAGAGTTGCTGGCCCCATAAAATATTTGTTTCTGTCCCAGATGGAGTGAGAGAGAGGCAAAAATATAATTTATTGATATAAATGGGTGAGTTAAAGTTCAATGGTAAATGTGACTGGTTTATAAGATTCAATGGCAAGGTACACTTGGTTATTTATTGCATAGAGGATGGGATCAGACAAAACTGCCAGTGAGACCCTCCTGTTGAGTCACAAGGTTCAGAAAAGATCCCCTTGCTTTCTAAACTCCTTCCTCAGAGAGGAGTCAAGGTGTGGCTGGATCCAGTCCTAGTCCCAGACTTGGTCGACAGTTTATGTCTAAACGATTATATATGCGCAATCAATGCTTTATATCACTTCGCTAAGATTTCAAAGTTTAGCGTGCTGTTAGCCACTTACAGACAATCTGTTGTGGTAAGGAATCTTTCAAGCTCAAGGAGTAACCTTGAGAGGCAACCCTGATAAAGGGGAGATGGTGGCGTGCAGCCTGCTGCCAGGCAGGAGAGCTCAAAGGGCTCCCAGGCTGCGCACTATTTATGGGGGTAGGATGATTGGCTCATAGTCATATTTGCATACCAGCAAGACAGGTGGGTCACTCCTTCAGACAGCCCTTGGCTACTATGTTGCCATCATCCCCAAAGTCCAGCATAAGCTAGATGCAGCCATCACCACCCCCACTGGTGGTTACTGCTTAGCAGGGTGGGGGGAGCACACCGCCAGAGGTTCCTATCCTACTACAGCCATGATCAATAGCTCCAGGTCAAATGTCAGTCTAGACTGTGGTACCCAACCCATTATAGAGCTTTGATACTGCTTTGAATGAAATGCACTCAAAAGCAAAGTGTTCCAAGCACATCACTTCAGATGCTATCAATTAGTGAGCTTCTAGTAAGCAAGCACATAGAAACATAGAATGTTTTTGGTTGGAAGGGACCCCTAAAGGTCATCTAGTCCAACCTCCCTGCAGTGAGCCGGGACACTGCTAACTAGATCAGGTTGCTCAGAGCCCCATCCAACCTGGTCTTGAGTGTTTCCAGGGATGGGGCCTCCACTACCTCTCTGGGCAACCCGTTCCAGTGTTTCATCACCCTCATTGTAAAGAATTTCTTCCTTAGATCCAGTCTAAACCTACCCCCCTTTAGTTTAAAATAATTACCCCTTGTCCTGTCACAGCTGGCCCTACTAAAAAGACTGTCCCCATCTTTCCTATAAGTACTGAACGGCCACAATCAGGTCTCCCTGCAGCCTTCTCTTCTCCCGGCTGAACAACCCCAACTCTCTCAGTCCTCGTAGGAGAGGTGCTCCAGCCCTCGGATCATTTTAGTAGCCCTCCTCTGGACCCACTCCAACAGTTCCATGTCCTTCTTGTGCTGAGGGCTCCAGAGCTGAACGCAGGTGAGGTCTCACCAGAGCCGGCAGGGCTGCTCTCAATCCTTTCTTCCCCCCCAGCCTGTATTGATACCAGGGTTTGCCTCAACCCAGGTGCATGACCTTGTATTTGACCTTGTTGAACCTCATGAGGTTCACACAGGCCCACTTCTCCAGCCTGTCCAGACATCTTTGAGTCTGTACATATTTTGTAGCTCTGAAAGTTCTTTACCTGACAGTCACAAATTATCCAAAGTATTCCAAACCGGTTAGACACATATTTCAGACCCCTCTGCAACATACATAAATCTCAAACCTGAAATTGCACTGTTGTAAATCTACAAGTTTTGACATGGTTACTATGCAGCTTTAGTTACACTGTACTTTGAACCAGCTACCACATACCTGACTGTAGGTAGTATAATGCCAGAAACATGTTTTACACAATTTACAAATGACTGCTCTAGGATCAGTAGGGGGAACAGTAGCCTACAGTTTGGAAAGCTCAGTATAGGGAGCAACAGAGGCCAAAACCAACCTAGAGTTTGGTGGCATAAGAAAAAAAAAAGAAAGAGAAGCAAAGGAATGGGTGGACTTTGGTCCTGGCATGGTGAGACAAGGATGTGAGGAAACAAGAAAGGGAAACACAAGCCAAGGCAAACCATGGAGGCATGCAGATCCTGTGGCTGAGGACGTACTGGAGTCGCTGCCTTGGAGAAGGAAGGAATCTGCATTATAGATACAGTCCTGGTGCAAATGGGAACCCTCAATTCAAGCGAAGGAGAACAGGGGACAACATGCTTTGGGTGTGAAAGAGCAAGTGGAAGGACTTTTAGGGACTCCCTGAAACAAGACATGGAGTAAGTGAAAAACAGAAAGCTGCAGTGGATGCAGCAGACCAGCCTTACAGTCTTCCTAAATTTTCCTTTACATAGGACCTATCTTGGCTCCGAGTTATTGCTGACACAGACCAGATAATAGCTCCAAAGTAAACCTTTCTAAAAACTGGGATGGATGAGATCAGTTATATCTCTCAAAAATAAATCGCCAATTTTTTAAACCATAGATAAATAATAGTCAATAAACAACTAGGTGGAAGAAAGTGATTGGCTTGGTAGCTCTTTATTGACACAGGTCAGAATACCATGCAGGCCACACTGAAATGAGGGTTCTAGGCTCACATTTACAAGCCTGTATGAAAGTTTTCTGTCAAAAAGCGTTTATTTGAAGGCTCACTTTGAAGTGAGCCACATACATAGTAACTTTTGCCTTAATTTCAAATCCTTAAGATAAACTTTGCTCCTAACTTACTCTTGAATCTACAGGCATCTATTCCGCATAATATACCAAGACTTGTTTATATGTCACTTAAATTTTTTTTTTTTATCTGATCATTGGAACACAAATAAATTGCCGCAGAGAAATCATTCACTTAGGACAAAACTTATTCCAGCTGTACAAAACACATTCAAAGGTTTCAGGTCTAATTTCAATATTGGCTGTCAGCAGTCCTTGGGCATTGGTACACCTGCTCCCCACTCAGAACTCCTGTTATATAGCCTAACTACTGCATGACCAGCATATTGTTTTCCCCTTTTCCACACAGCATTTTAAAGCTATACAGCGTAAATAAAAAAAATCACTGATAATCACTATGCTTTGCAATTATCAGTAACATATAAAACATAACCTGAAAATATATGTCTATTCAGATTTATCACCTAAAAGTCCACTTTGACTGTTAAAGCACGACAGCCAGCTTTTAAGTACATCACATTCTGAAAACAGCTATGGAAAGACTTAGGATTTTTTGTAGCACAACCCAGGAGCAAGTCTGATAAAGGACAACTCAAAAATGGAAACCACATTTGATAATAGCAAAACCCAATTCAAAACAGAGAGCTTTCTTCCTCTTCAACAGGTTTTGTTCTACCACTGCAAAAAAGACAAGCTCTGTTGCAACCAGCCAAATTAAAACAGAGTTTTATAATAGAACAGGAGACTAGTTCTATCTGAACATTATTAATGTAATAATAATGTAATAATAAAACAACTATAAATGCACAGAAAGTACATTTTTACAAATGACGCAGTGCTCATGACTGTCACATTTTCTTTCGCTCCTTACTGTTTAAAAAAAATTATCTTGCTTCCTGATTTTTTCTGGCATTCATTATAACTCTCATTTATAACTGTAATTTGGTTATAAGGAACCAGCAAATGTTTGGACTATTACAATAATTGTTGTTACTAACAATTATTCACATCGTTAAAATCTTTTAAATAGACACAAACTTACTCTATCTACTAACTCCTCTCCTGCTGTTACAGCCATGCTTGCAAATAAAATTCCACTTTTGCCTCCCTCTATTTTAAGAAAGCAAAGGCTGTTCAGGCAGTCAGAAATGGAGACATTAAACATGAATGATTATAGACATCTCATCTACTAAGTCTCACAAAATGTTGTAGGCAACTGCATGAGCCTAGGAGCCAATCCTGAAACTAAATTACTGCTTCTGCACCAGTCTAACTGCAAGGCTATCCCCATGGCTGTTACTGGTTTTCACAGAATCACAGTATGATTAGGGTTGGAAGGGACCTCTGGAGATCACCTTGTCCAACCCCCTACTAAAGCAGGTTCACATAGGGCAGGTTGCACAGGATCATGTCCAGGCAGGTTTTGAATATCTCCAAAAAAGGAGGCTCTACAACCCCCCTGGGTAGCCTGTTACAGTGCTCTGTCTCCCTCAAAGTAAAGAAGTTCTTCCTCATATTCAGATAGAACTTCTGTGTTTCAATTTGTGCCCATCGCCCCTTATCCTGTCACTGGGCACCACTGAAAAGAGTCTGGCCCCATCCTCCTGACACCTGCCCTTAAGATATTTGTAAGTGTTCATAAGATCCCCTCTCAGGCTCCTCTTCTTGAGGCTAAACTGACTTCAAAAAAATCAAATGCCAGAAATATTTGAGGGAAGCCTGATTCCAAAGCAAATTTGGAACTGGCCTAAGTTTTGGTGATTATCAGATTTGGATTCTGCAGCTGTTCCCTCACTCAGTAAGGAGCCAGTCAAAACATCTCATTCCACTTTAGCTTATCTTTAGGGAGGTTTGGGCCCAAAACTGAGCTCTATTGCATTGCTTAACGTCACACCTACTGAGGCACATGACTGCCAACTGCAACACAGGCACAATATGAGAACTGTCAGACAAAATATGACAGTAGTTGATACAGAATCTGTAGAAAAGGCATAATAAACACCATCATGGAGTGACCTCCTGGCCACAGCAGAACTAACTTTGTTATTGACATTATTGGTGGTTTGCTCTGTATTCTGAAGAGTGAGATTATTCAACCTTATCGCAGTTCTATCACTTGCTCTGCTATTAATGCTTTCATGCTTTATGACCTCATTCTAATGGAAATTAAGGTCCACTATTCAGATATCTGCTATTTTACAGGAAATGAGCATTTTAATTGCCCTAAATTTGTATTGACTGAAGATAATGCGAAATGATACTGAATCACATACCTCATGGCAAGGTGCCATTGCAGAACATTCATAATAGAGAAGTTGTCACAGTACACTTGATCTAACAGAGACATGTAAAAAACCTTTACCTTTAGCAATGGGATCAATATAACCCATCCCTCAGTAATCCTAGATAAGATTTTAATGACCGGGATTTCAACAAACAGTCTTTCAATCTCAGTTGAGATTCCATCAGTAGTAATATTTCAAGCTAAACCATTCTCAGATTTCCAATATACTCTGGGCTTTTATCAAAGTGTTGGGGTTTAACCCCAGCCAGCAACTGAGCACCACACAGCTGCGCACTCACTCCCCACCCCTGGTGGGATGGGGGAGAGAATTGGAAGAGAAAAGGGTTGAGATAAGAGCAGTTCAATAATTTAATAATAATATAAAGCAAGTCATGCATGATGCAATTGCTTACCACCCACTGACCAATGACCCCGAGCAGCAGCCCCCTGGCCAGCTTTCCCCTAGTTTATATATGGAGCATGATGTCATATGGTATGGAATACCCCTTTGGCCAGTTTGCGTCAGCTGTCCTGGCTGTGCCCCCTCCCAGCTTCTTGTGCATCTCCAGTCTTCTCAGTGAGCAGAGCTGAAAAGTCCTTGATTTAGTGTAAGCACTACTTAGCAACAATTAAAATATCAGTGTGTTACCAATATTATTCTCCTACTAAATCCAGAACACAGTACTATACCAGCTACTAGGAAGAAAATTAACTCTAAGCCAGCCAAAACCAGGACAAAAGGAAAAAAAAAATTTTGTTAGTCACTGTAAATGTATTTTACATTGTTATAGATTCTATATTTATTTTTATATGTGTGTGTATGTGTGTAAAGGCCAGCAAAGGTATATATAGGACAAACTCATCAACAATCCTACCTCTTGTCTTCTCTTCAGTCTGAAACAGTTAGCACCAGAGGCTTCAAACACACCACCTGCAAACTGAGAGCAATTACTAACCAGAAATAACAGACTAGCCTGAAATTTTGTTTCAACTTAGCAAGGTGGAGGTCCTGAAGAAAAAGCATCTCTGAAGCAAGCTTTCCAGTAGAATACAAACATTTAGCAGAAAATTCACAAAATCTGGCTTTTTACATAAACAAAGAATAGCTTCTTACCATGTTAGCTTATCGTTGATTTATCAGATCTGCTCGTAAATTATTTTCTGAAGAATTCCTCTATGCCTCTATTTTGCAAGATGTATAGTGGGCTTGAGGGAAAAGGAGGAATGCTGCCAAAAAGCATATGAATTTAGTTAGCCATCAGACCACATGAATTTACATGTGCCTTTCCACCAGTGCAAGAAGTCACCCATGAAAGGAAGCCCTTCCATAGCAGTGGGCGACAAAGGCCTCTGTTGTATCTACACAAAACCAGCACAGTCACTGCTGAATCATACTCTAGAAAAGAGAGGAGACTTCTGTGAGATCACCAAAAAAGCCAGGTAGCAGAGGGAACACAATAAAAAAAGCACAACTCGTGGCAATACTTGATCATACGGGTTGCCTTTAAATGCAGAGATCTGTGCAAAAATCTGGGCCAAAGCTTTCTTTATACTTAAACTCCTACGAGTTCTCCTGTGACACAACTGCACTATAAAATTGATTTAAATCATCAGACACTTCTTTGGCACAAGGAAGACTTCACCTGATTAAAAGATTACATGACCTACGCTAATCTGCCCCTTCTCAGCTCTGCAGGCTCGGAGTACACCGCAGGGACAGGGCAAAGAATAGTTTGTTCAACCCCTGCAAACCTTGTGAGCTCTTCTGGCTCAGTATCAAGGAAGCCATTTTTGTACTCCCAAAGCAGAAATTCACACAGAACAGCAATCCTAAGCCATAAGGCCATCAAAGCTAGCCTGCACTCCAAGAGATGCAGAAAAACCTGTCAGCATTACACTGACATAACTACAGTGGACATGATATTTAGCAGGATCTACATTTACCTCACAGGAAAATACAAATACGTGCTGTGACTAATCTCTGAGACTTTCAGGAAACTACGAAAATGGCCTGTAGACTTTTTTTTACAGTTCATCTGCGCCAGCTGAAAAAAAAAATCACTCAACACATCCCAAATGCCTCAGTAAACACAGCTCACTTACTTACCCAATTGAGGAAGCACATCTAAGCAATACACAAGGATTAGAAATAAATAAATAGATAAAAGTTACCAGAGAGAGACAGAGACTTTCTCCTACCTTGGTTCAGTCATTCTGGTATGGTCACACTGGTGTTATTTCATGATTTTTCTAGCACACATGACAGAAGCATCAGGCCTTCATATACTGAGAATCAAACACCAAGCAGAGCAGGAAGATTATGATCTTTCTTGCATTTGTGATAGCAACGATAAAGAAGGGGCCATCTTTCTAAAGGCAGGTTTATTTTTTCAAGTTGTCAATTCACTTTAAGCAATTTGAAATTAATCTCATCTGGTGACGTGGCCAAGATAAGCATTCGGAAAGTGCCCATAATAAGCCTCATGGTAGCAAATTGCTTTAATCCTGGTGACTTATTTTTTAAAAGCTTATATCAAAGGTACAATTAATGCAATGCATTACAAAAAATTTCTCACACACATTAAAAAAAATAAAGAATCAAACTACGCTATGCCCCTCACAGCTCTTTGAAAACTCCTTTTACAAGGGCTTAGAGTAAACAGTATGGGATGAAACAAACTTATCTGAATATGTCACAACCTGTTAATCGACGATGTAAGAGCATTTTGGGAGGGAAGAAAGAAAACAACAACCCACTGCCTTCAGAGAGCTTTTCCGACTCAGAACGCCACCACGGCTGTCACAAACCATTGAAGATAATGCTGCAAAAAGGTGGCAACACAGGAGCTGTGAGGGGCCAGGCAGAAGGAGGCTGTGTCCTTCCCAGGGCCTAACCCAAAACTCACCAAGCTCCAGGGATGTCCTCCTGAGAATCACTGAGAAATACAACAGAGAGAGGACTCCCTTCCTCAGGTGCCTTCACGTGTGCCATCTTAAACCTACAGGGCCACTGCAGAATGTGGGGTGCCAGCAGCAGAAGACACCTTGCTCCTGGGCAACTGGCAGCTGAGCGGCTAAGGTGGCCGCCCTGAGGCGTGCCACACTCCCTGGCTGTCATCGAGACTGGGTAAAGCCCCAGGGGATGACGTCTGCCCAAATGTGAGGTGTTGTCTGCTTCCCAGAGAAAGCGCAGCCCTTCGTGGGGGCTGCTGGGCACAGTTTACCTCAGTGCAGCCCTTTGTGGGGGGCACAATTTACCTCAGCGCAGCCCTTTGTGGGGGGCACAGTTTACCTCAGCGCAGCCCTTCGTGGGGGCTGCTGGGCACAGTTTACCTCAGTGCAGCCCTTTGTGGGGGGCACAATTTACCTCAGCGCAGCCCTTCGTGGGGGCTGCTGGGCACAGTTTACCTCAGCACAGCCCTTCGTGGGGGGCACAGTTTACCTCAGCACAGCCCTTTGTGGGGGCTGCTGGGCACAGTTTACCTCAACGCAGCCCTTTGTGGGGGGCACGGTTTACCTCAGCGCAGCCCTTCATGGGGGGACCGGTTTACCTCAGCGCAGCCCTTCGTGGGGGCTGCTGGGCACAGTTTACCTCAGCGCAGCCCTTCGTGGGGGGGCACAGTTTACCTCAGCGCAGCCTCCCCAAGTGGAGAGCTGATGGCGCCACCCAGGTAGCCCCTCTGTACCACACACGCAGGGCGCCTGCAGCTCCAGGGAAGGCAATTCACCTTCATCACCACTTCTTCAGGAGAAAGGCAGCGAGGTATGTGCCTGCAGCACTGTACTCCTACCTTTTCGGGAAACCTGTTCTGAGAGGATGTGGCAAGTTTGCTGCATTTCTGCTGCTGGGACAGCAACGAAAACTGTGCCTGAAAGGCCTGGGCCTTTTCCCACCCGCTTTCTTTTAATTGTTCCTTCTTTTTTTTTCTTTTTCTGACAGGAATTTGGGGCAGAACAATGCCATCCCCTCATGCAAGCAGGCACCACAAAAAAAATGACAGACCCTGAAATGCCTCAGTGGAGCACAAGTTAATCTGTCTCAGCAAGGTAACCTGTTAACTCATACACGAGATTACATGTAAAGGGTGGAAAAGCACTGGTGGCAAACTTCAGCCCAACACCCCCCAGGCCCCGGTAGGGCTGCCCTGGCCCTGCTGCAGCCCCAGGGCCAGCCTCCCTCAGCCCCTGCCACCAGAGCACAGCAGCGCCCTAGCTCCCTCCTCTGTGGCAAAGCACACACCATACAGTATTTATACAGGTGGTATAAATACACAGTATTTATACACATGTAAACAAAGCCAGCTACCCCACCATTCTCTTTAAAGTTCAGTTTCTAACATCATTGGGGTTTGGTCCAATTTTAGCTCTTTAGAAGAGAATAGAGAGAAAAAATGTCTCCAGCTGGTTTTTGAAAGTATGTCCTTTTCCCAACTTTGTTTTTATCAGCAGGTTTTCTTGATTCATCCTTGTTGCCTGGCACAGCAAAGTTGTGTAGGTGCTGCATTTCACAGACATCCATTTGCCTTAGCAGATGCTTCCCTGCCTCTGCCTGGTGCACATTTCTGCTCTGTTCACAGGGCCTTCAGGCAAGGCTGAGGCTTCTGTTGATTTAGACAATGGGCTGAACCAGGACAATATAGGAAAGGCTCAAAGCTGTACATATTCCTCTTCATAATGTGTGCCAAACTGTGTTCTGGCACTGCTGAGAATCTGATGTGTCATACCAATGAACTCAGGTATTCTGACTGCAAAAGTAATGACTGTCAAGATCAAACAGGTCACTCACAAGGAAACAGCAGAATGTACGCAAGGATAGCCTGTTTGCCACCTTACTAAAAGAGCAATTCTATCCTCACTTACATTTCTTGAGTCTTTGTCTTGTTGTTTATTCTTTGTTTCATTCTTAATATCCAGTTTATCATGCAGCTCAATGCATATTTGTACCAACTATTATATTTAATTTCTTCTTTTACATGATATAGGCCACTGACTGTCTTATGAGGAGTGGCTGGGGGAATTGAGGTTGCTTAGCCTGGAGAAAAGGAGGCTGCAGGGAGACCTTATTGCTCTCTACAACTACCTGAAAGGAGGCTGTAGCCAGGTGGGTGTTGGTCTCTTCTTCCAAGTAACAAGTGATAAGATGAGAGGAGATGACCTCAGGTTGCTCCAGGGGAGGTTTAGATTAAATATTAAGAGAACCCTTTCTTCATGGAAAGGGTTGTCAAACATTGGAACAGGCTGCCCAAGGAAGTGGTTGAGTCCCCATGCCTGGGGATATTTAAAAGACGTGTAGATGTGGTGCTTAGGGACATGGTTTAGTGCTTGATTTGGCAGTGTTAGGTTAATGGCTGGACTTGATGATCTTAAAGGTCTTTTCCAACCTAAATGATTCTATGATTCTGTTTACTGACATGTATAAGTTTTCTTAACATTTTGAAATACATATTTTAAGCATATTATTTTTAAAATAATAGTGTGTATTTAGACTTTAAATTAAATCCATAAGCTTTCACTTTTCTGAATAAACTACATTATTAGTCTCCAGAAAATATAGCTAGCTGTTTTGAGAATCACACAGCAAGTTTCACACCTGTGCATTCGATTTATTCACCTATCAGTAGTTGCATAGAAGATCATTGGTCTATCTTGTCAAACTTAAACTTCTGTACAATACAATACCAAACAGTGTTTTGCTTGAGGCAACAGGTTATTTTGTTCCTTTCTCTCAAAAAGTCATGTGTCATCTAGGATGTGACTCAGATATTTCAGCTCTGTTAGGCAATCTGCGCTGATAGATATGTGAGCTCTCATATTAAGAGTACTTTTTGTGGTTAGTGCACAAGGATCCCAAAGGGGAAGGGATCTACAGGGAAAGTGAAGATTTGTTGTCTATTGTTGTGTGCTATTTTGACGAAATTTTTTCCTCTTATTTTCAGTAATCAATCTGGAGCTACTTGTACCGTTACTTCTCCGAAGTCTATCCAGCCTTCTCTCTCTCAAATGAAGGCCATAGGTAATGTAAGGTTTGTAGGTAGGGATAATGTTTTATTGGCTCAGCTGGCATAATTAGAAAAATTAGGCAAGCTTTTTGGCACAGTAGCCCTCCAGTCAGCTTCAAAAAAGGTCACTCAATATTTTGCCTTCTGAGAGTTATTTCTTAGATAAGTCTACGTAAGGAAGTGGTGAAATCCAGCCAAATCCTACTGTCCTAGCCCATTCAGTTGAAGCCAGGAGGACTGGATGTTCACAGTCAGGACAGAATTTGGGCCACAGTCAGCTTCAGGAAAGTATTTGCATTTTTGACACTTGAAGAAAAATCTTGCATTATTTTAGCAATATGTTTAAAGGCTTGCTTTCTTCATATACTTCTATTTCACTATAGACACTCTAAACAATTAGTGCTACTACTGTAATATATATGTTACTAGATGTAAAAGGAACTTGTAGGACTCACTCCCACTAGCTGTACTGGTGCAACATTGGTTTTTTTACTTCAAGTAGAGCATACTGTAGTGTTACATTTACGCATTTCTACACAGCATATAAGACAAACATATGCAACAACCATGTAGACAAATACTAAACAAGCAGTCAGTATTTTACCTGTAAGCACATCCCAGCGAGGCTCTTGGGTCTTGAGAGATTGTTCCCAGTAGAAAGGATTGGTCCCTCTGGTATTAACATTGGTGGTTTTGGGGCAGTGATGGTTGCTTGTTTTACTGAAACTGGTTTCACGGTAGGTTGTTTCAGGGTCCTCCACGTCTATCCATGTGTATGACACAGTTGCTGGTAGCAGACATAGTCCTTCTTCTAACTGAAAAAATGGCTTTGCCCTTGAGTTCTGCAAAGGTTGAGAGTGGTTGTCATTTTATCCCTGATAATACATGTCCTATGCATTTTGACAAAGGCTTAGATATTGAACAGGCATCACACAAACTGAATCCATACAGAGCAAACAGTCAGACAGAAACTGCCATTGTCGATGAGTTGTATTCCCTTCAGCCTTGTGCCTAAAAGTGTCCTTGAGGTGTGGTCTTGGCTCTACCCCAACACAATACACATGCTGACAGCTCAGAGCCTTGTAAAATAATTGCTGGTAGGTAAAGTAAATCCTCATCACAAATGTACTCTCTGCTGGAAAGATCAATATAAGTAATCAAGATACTCTGTTTGGAAGCCATCTGAAGGCTACAGGAACACAGAACAAGGACTGGGAATTTTGGTTGAAATATTTCTGTAAAAATCATGCAGTAGCATGAGTAACATTCCTTTACAGGAGGGAATGAGTAACAAGGAAAGGGTGATACTAATCTGTCTACTCTCTCTCCCTCTGTTTTTTCTTTTTTTTTTTTTCC
Source organism: Egretta garzetta (assembly GCF_000687185.1). NCBI lineage: Eukaryota > Metazoa > Chordata > Aves > Pelecaniformes > Ardeidae > Egretta > Egretta garzetta. The sequence continues at coordinate 1,375,770 of NW_009259490.1, read as the reverse complement.
TAGTTTTTCCAATTGCATTTCATTAAGAACACTTCCATTTGGGGGCTGTTGGGTACTGTGGGCAGCAACATTCCTGCGAATTTATGAAACTCATGAATGGCTGTGTTGGAACATCTGGGGTTACTCATGTCTGAAAAGTCAGATTCCACTTAATACCCAATTCCATTCCACATACATATGCAGAAAGGTAGTTTAAGAATATACGCATTTCAGAATAAACTAAATGCTTGCTTTGGCATTAGTGTTACCCTAACATCTAAGAACCCCACATGCATGGGCCAGGATTTTCCTGTGCTAGGCACTATAATATACTATGATCTGAATCAACTCTTTGAAATATGCACATACATGCTTTGCCAAACTAGATTAGAGTTTCATTTTGTTTACATCTCTCTGCATTGTCCTATTATTATTTATCTAGATATTTGTTAAGCCATGGTGGTGCTTGTAGTAGAATGGCATAAAATTACTCTCTGCTGTGCTGTATAAACATGAAACATGAGAATTCTTGGAGATAAAAGGTAATATAAAGACACGGAAGAGAGGAAAGAGAGAACAGTAATAGGCATCTAAGGTTACCTAGGCTATTTATGAAGCTTAAAGGAAAACAGACAACTGCTTGAAGCTGGGATTTTGCTAGTTATTTCTGTAGTAGTGTGGCCCCTGCTCTACTAGTTTTAGGACAGTAGTCACAGTGTTCATGAACAGTAGTCATCAAACAGAGGGAAAGGACCAAAGCTGACTAGGGACAGAAACTTTTCTTAAACTCCAGCAAGCAATGTCATTTAAAGGAGACTCTGAGATACAAGGATGTCCATGCACCACCTCCAAGACAAATAAAATTCAGAAGCATGACGTCCTTTCCATGACCTACCCAGAACAGTACAGAAACTAATTCTTTGTACCAAGTTGTTTAACTCTTTCAGTCACAAAAGCCAGCCAGTGTCTTTAGTTGTGTTTAACTTAGTCTACCTCCAGGATCTGGAAGTACAAATAATTACATTATCCCATTCATTTTTTCACTTAGAATAGAATCATAGAATCATTTAGGTTGGAAAAGACCTTTAAGATCATCAAGTCCAGCCATTAACCTAACACTGCCACCCCACCAATAAACCATGTCCCTAAGCTCCTCATCTACCTTTCTTTTGAATACATCCAGGGATGGTGACTCGACCACTTCCCTGGGCAGCCCGTTCCAGTGCTTAACAACCCTTTCAGTGAAAAATTTTTTCCTAATGTCTAACCTAAACCTGCCCTGCTGCAACTTGAGGTCATTTGCCCTTGTCCTATCACCTGTTACCTGGGAGAAGAGACTGACACCCACCCGGCTACAGCCTCCTTTCAGGTAGTTATAGAGAGCGATAAGGTCTCCCCTCAGCCTCTTTTTCTCCAGGATAAACAACCCCAGTTCCCTCAACCACTTCTCATAAGACTTGTGCTCCAGAGCCCTCACCAGCTGCTCTTCCTCAGACTTGTTCCAGCAATACAATGTCTTGTAGTGAGGGGCACTTGCACACACATTCTCAGCTTCCTCGCTCATCCATCCATTCTCTCTGACACGTCTCTGCATTCTGTTTCCTCACTCATTCTTTCTAGCTGTTCTCCTTTTATGATCCTGAAGTACCACTTTCTTCCTCTCCTCTCTCTCCATCACTGCTCCACTTTCCATCTCCTTTTGGCTCCTGTAAGAGGAAGCTGTCACACTTGTAGTCCAGTAGCAGCAAAAGCAAAGGGCAAAAAGAAAAGGGGCAGTGAAGAGGAAGCTCATCACTGGCAACAGTTGGGCTGCAACAGAAAGTCATGAAGAGAATGAAATTCTTTAGTCTTCAAGGTCTTTTAACTTCTATTTTAAGTTTGCCTCTTCTCCATATTGCCTACAACCATGGTCCATATGCCCTTTTATCTTGATAACAACAACAAAACCAACAACAATACCATAGAGATAGTGCACCCAAAGACATCACATCAGGATCCCCTGAGCCACATATTTCTGGAGTATAGGAGGGTTTGTGTTATCCCTTTGTGTTTGCTCAGCTCTTTCCTTGACATGCTATGTTGGCCACTGCCACAGATAGGGTATTGGGTTGAGTGGACATTTCCTCTCATCTACTGTGGTCTTATATTAAATGAACAGTGCAAGTAGTTCTCATCTGGGTAAAACCAACACCAACTTACCTACTGTTCTTGTTTTATGTTAGTGTTGGGGGAAAAAAACCCTCCAACGTATTTACAAAGCAAACACGTATTTATCAGAAGTTCTGTTTCCCACTATCTAGTTTACTTTTCTGCTAAAGTACAGAAAGGTTGAGTTTGATTTGGCATCCATTAAATGTTCTACCACACAATAGAAATACCGGGATATCTCTCTGAGCTAAACGTAACACCCTAGGATGGCATCAGCAGTTGTGTGAACAACTTGAATTCTCGCAAATTCTAATGAACAGTGTTTTGCTTTTCAAGTGTAGTTGTCAAGACATTCTTTTTAAATGGAAGCAAGATCCCCCGAAATTCCCTTATGCTGCAACACATTGATTTGTTAAATGATACATCAAGCAGTTTACTCTCTTGCCACATTCTGAACAGCTGGGTCATTCTGACTGAAATATTTCCACCTCCTCCTCTGAAAAACACTTGGCACAAGTAGATCAAAAGTCTGTAAAATGACCACTAAATTATTAAAAGCTTGACAAAGTCATAGCAATTGGAAAGAGGGTCTTAGCATGGAAAATGTTGTATAATCACATCAGCAGTGCTATAAGGTAAAGATACAAGAAAGATTCAGGAACAAATCAAAACTACAGTCAGTTATGTTCTAGCTAATGTATAACTGATGGTTAAAGATAATAATTAATTTCCATAGATACGCATTCATTCAGGTTCTACAGTTATGCATCTGGGATAAGAAGCATTTTGTCAACTTAGTAAGCCAGCATGTGAAAGGATACAATCATTATCAAAGTATACATTATTAAAGGATTAATAAAATTTGTATGATCTTCCATAGAAGTCTCCTCACTGATTTCAGTGGGAGGTGAATAATGTTCTACATATATTAAATTCTTACCCAGCTGTGAAGAATAGAGGATATCTAAGGTTAATCACTAAAACACAAAAGCAAATTCTTAAATTTTAACAAATTAGCATAATTTAAGAAAAATACTAATTTACATAGATCTTTGCTATCACTTTCATTATTTGGATTTCTGGACCACAGAAAAAATATCTGAAGACAGTTCTTTTCCCAAGGTGTTCTTCAGTAAATCAATTCAGATAATCTTCCCGCCTGTAAACCCACAGGAACAATTTTCCCACATTGACATTCAAGGGCCACTGAATAAAAAGGGTCAAAGGAAAATTATTTTTTAAATAGGTTGTGGTGTAGAACTGACTAAATTATATGCATAAATATACTTACATTCCTTTCCCTTTATGAGCAAATATTAGCTAGAATAGTGTGTAATTAGCAGGCACGCCCAAAAGAACAACCAACTATTCTCCTTGGTTTCAAAATATAACATCCACATGTTTTGCTCCATTCAGAACTTTTATATGGTTTTGATCCACAAATATCCTAGCAAATAATTCTAGAGCCAGATGTCTTCTCGGATACAGGTAATGTCTCTGACATACAGAATGAGCTTATTCAGTTCTTTCATGGGTGGTCAAACTGGAAATTCTTTCCCAAAGTCCTACGTGTCTTTGATTTGATATATACAGTATGTTGCTTCAGTTAGGAGCAAAGTAGAAAAAAAATGGAAAAACCCACTGGATTGTCCAGGTTGTATATACAGCATACTCTGTCATTGAGACCACCTTAGCCCTCACAATTAAGGTGTGTCTAATGTTAATCCAACAATACATCTTATTACATACAAGAGTCCCAAAAGGTTCCTCACAGTTGACATAATTACATTCAAACTGAATACAACGGAAAAACTCTTTATTGACTTGAAAGGGAGCAGAAAAGTCGATTTCTCTCTCAAATGTGTAATATATGCCTAAAAAGTCCTTGAGTTGGCCCAGTTTGTGGCTTGAAACTTTAAACGTTACTTTGAAATTGTCATTTGAAATGTCATGGAACCACTGTACCAAACTCAGTGCTGCTGTGATACTGACCTGTGAACCACAAAGGACAGATGTAAGGCATTGCATATGCCTCCATGTATGGAAGGATATGGCAGAGCAGATGTTTGGCTTCATCTGAGCATTACTCAATACATTCAAAGTGAGAGGTGAAACACTGCTTCCACAAGTGGAACAAGAGAGGACTGGTTCCTTTGCTCAGATTAGCACAACCTGAAAGATGCTTTAATTTGCTCCTAGTGTCAAGATATAACAAAGTCATTGCAGGTGGAAAAGCCCATTCCTGCCCTCTGCACACCAAAATCTGGAGAAAGGATTAGCATTTTTAATTAGCAATTTTCAATAATTAGCGTTTTTTACTCCAGTAGCAACCAAGTTGCTATCATACTAGTATGTAAATATAGAATTTGTTAGTTCCTTCTTGAAACATTTATAATAAAATTATTTTAGCCAGGCAAAAGATAGAAGGGAAATCAGACACATAGAAAAACTTTTCACATTGGCTTTCTGCAAGAAATTCATAAAGTTGACAATAAATCCAAGGACCCCTGACTCTCAGCAGACTGCCATGGCCGCTTCTGTAAGAGACCATAGCCCTGCCAGATTCCTGTTAACGATCACATTACTACTTTGATTCTGAATTAGACCAATTTATTTTGATTTGATTTCTAATAACATTTCTTGCAATATACATCAAGAGTCTTACCGTGAATTGTGCTCTAACCATGTTCATACTCGGACACAAGCAAAAATACCCAGCTTTTGTTTCCTAAGTGCTTTGAATGAGTTGCAAGTGGTTTGAAACAGTTCAACTGTTTTACCTATTCCATCAACAGATGGGCTGGGAAAGCTTGACAGATTGTTTAAAACACTTCATCTTAGTCCTAAACACTGGGTATATGAATTTAAATATTATGCTTTTCATAGACAACAAGCTATGCTATCTCAGGATAGCATGGGATACCCTAAGAAACACGTAATTAAAAGATCTGTATCCTCCTTTTTTTCATTATGACGGGAAAATAAAGCACTTTATATGTAATTCTATTTAATAAGCTATTTTGATATTTACTCATGACTTAAATGTTATCAAAAGAATAGAGTTAACAGGTTTGAGTAGTTAGTTGCTTGAGCTACAATAAGCTGCAATTGGGAATTGTTGTTATCAGAGCTGGAAGACATCTCTTTATGGAACACAACTGCACTTCTGCTTCTCCAATTCTTTTCCTGATATTTACTCTTCTTTTATACCTATATTATACCCCTCTTCGCTTCCCCTTTTCAGAAGGGTAAGACATGCTTCTACAGCCAGAAACAGTGATTGAGAAGAGGGGCTGCTTCAGGAGTACATGGTAAGCATATGTCCAAGGATCATATTTCCGTGAAGGGTCAGAAAGAATGAGATACTCTTGTGTGGAGGGGTTTACAAAGCAATAGGCAGGGTGAATACTGGAGTACAAGTAATGATGTTGCAGGCGGCACAGGTTGAGTTTAAAAGGAAACTGGAAGGCCATTTAGGTGAATACAAACAGCTTGGAGTTGCAGAGGAGGCTCTTTGCTGTCTGTGGGTAACAGTGGGATTGAAGGGTGAAGGCACAGGAGTGAGGGCTGCTATAGAGTATGCTGCTAAGGTGCATGGAAGCTCATCAGCAAAGAAAAAATAGAGTGGTGGAGAAAATTCACAGTATGTAGCCCTTCACACCATTGCCTGCTGCTTCCTGACACAGAACCAACAACTCAGGAATGAGGTGGCAGCAAGAATTTTATTCCCAATGAGTGGTTTTCATATTAAACCCTACACTTTCTGTGTAGGATCCAAACAGTTCATACCTTAACCCACAATTTTGAAGAGATCCTATGTGCAGTGACATGAGTTTCATGAAGAGCCTGTGAGGGGCAGGTATTTGGATGATGACGTTCAGGATCTCAGACCACCTCTTCAGCATTGCATAACCTCCTGTCTTCACTAAGCCACTTTAACACCACACTATGCATTTAATCTGATTCTCAAGCTTCTTACCTTATTCAGGGTACCTGAGTACCTTTGACTGTGACATACAAGAATGTAAATGAGATCAGAATCTTGCTCATTATGTTCAGAAAGCAGCAAGAATAGTTTTTACTGTCCTTTACAATGTTTCTACAGATCAGTCAGCACCATTATTGAATGTGGTCCTAGAATACAAATTAGTTTGGATGAAATAAAATTGCTAAAGCTGTGGAGACCCCCTTCTTCTTTATAAATGTATACCGCAGAAATGAGAAGAAACGAAGTCTGGTTCTTTTCAAATTCTCTTTGGGAATTTGAAACTAAAAGTGAAGAAACAAACCCCCTTACAGCTCTCAGGATCATCTCCTTCAGCAGTTTCAATACATTCATTATGGTAAACTCGCAGAGCAGCATGCATATACGTGCATACACCAAAAGGTTATGATGTGCAAATAATAGATAGAATGCGTCACTGGCAGCCTCTCCCAGAGCAAAGCCTGACTGCATGAGATCCATCAACTTTGTGCTTTGGCTGGCCCTTAAATACCATGTGCAGGATGACAATTCATTTAAACCGAGCGTGAGTTCCTTTGCATGTACTTTCTGTTTGTAAGGAACTTAAAATTAAAACCTCAACAGTAAAAGAATAACAGTAATTAATACAGTTCTATTGCTCAGAAACCTTTTGCTGCAACTAGAAGCAGCCAACCAGTGCAGTCAGAGAAACATCAAGATTCTTACCGTGAATTGTGTCCTATCCACATTCATACTCAGACATAAGCAGCAATACTGAGCTTTTGTTTCCTAAGTACTTTGAATGACTTGCAAGTGGTTTGAAACTCATTTCAACTGCTTTACCTACTCCAGCAGTGGCAGGCAGAGATTTGCTGCCCCATAATTCTTGCTTAGTCTCAAAATAAAGGATGATACTGCAGTCTGTGGAAACCAGAAGCTTGCTTACCCCTGCTCCTGCCTAGCTTCTTTGTCTGATTAGACTGGGGCAAGAGAAATAACACCAAATTCACATCCATTCTTTGCCTCTCTTATTCTGTTTGCTGGACGCAGAACATACGCAGAGATGAGGTGCTGTACTCACCACGAGGCTGGACTGTGTTTTGCATGTGTAGTCCTTACTAGTGTTTTAACAGATCAGATACAGACAACATTTAACAGGGTAGTATAGCCACCGCTACGTAGCTCTCAGCCTCTCTTCTCCATGGATATGGCAGCCCTTGTGATGTTTTATGTACCGGACAATGCCTAGGGATTCAGAAAATCCTACTTTTAGGAAGCATTTGATGAAAGATGACTACATATAGAAAAAGGAACTAAACTAGAACACCGATTCCCTGTCCTTGAGCAGACAGAAGCACATTTAACAATCTCATGGTGATTTTTAAACATTAAAGAAGAGCTCTGAAATCAAAATAGGAATGAGTAAGGAAAAGAAAAACTGAAACAGAATTAGTAGGAAGGGGCAAAGGCTTACAGGTGCTCCTCCACCATCTAGATGTGCTACAAGAAGAGCTTGTACAAAGTCCTAGAAGCTCCTGCCAAAAAATTTCAAGCTGCAAATATGTTATCTATAAAAGGTATGTTTTCAGCTTATGTGCCCAAGAATTTGGAGAAACAATAGATCATAAACCACAAAAAATGATTGATTCCTATAATTACCAAAGCTTTAGAAAATAATTAAATTAATGATGATCTTGCAGAAAAGGGCAATGAAATTTTGGAACCAAAAAGCTCAGTTCACTGACTTGGTTCACTGTGAGGGTCATAAGAGTGCCAAGGCTGGAGCAAGGGAGGGAGTGGACATGTGTAGCCAGTGCAGGGGAAAAGGAGATAGCAGCTCTGCTTTAGGTGGGTTTGAACCTCTTGAGAACCACATCTTAACTAATGGAGTAGACCAGGATGTCACAGAGGAGAGCAGCAGGAGGAACCACTGTGGTCATGGGCACTGACCATTAGCATCAGCCATCCCAAGACAGATGGACTCTGCTGCACACTTGGTAGCCCGCAACAAAACTATCTATGTTGAGCTTCTATTTGCAAATTGGGCTATTGCAGGAGTGGGAGGGAGCCATGAACTGAAAACTGAATTGTTGCATTGTTTGTCTGCTCAGGAGGGATGCCAGGTAACTTCTGTTAATCCGAAGAATATGGCAGGCAAGGAGATAAGGGATGATAAATTTGACTCCTTAGGCAGAAGTTCAGCTGAGCCTCTAAACTCAGTCAGCACTGCAGACAGGGGTTAAACTTAGATCCTGGCCCCCACATACAGTCTTCAGATCGAACTTAAAGTTACCTACCAATATGGGCTTAAACTTAGTCTGTCAAGCATTGAGGATACGTGCAGCACTAATGAGCATACTCAAATCTGAACAGTTTTTTGTGAAACAGATGCAGAAGTGACTCATCGAGTATTACTGAGAAAGCCTCACAATACAAGGAAAACACACCAAAATGTGTTCAACAGCAGGTTGGCAAGTAGGCAAAGAAATGCAAATGAAAACTTGAGTGCTTTTGGAAAAAAAAGAATCATTAAAATGAGGGGCTACATGCAGGAGAAATAATCAGGCCAAGTTTGTGGAAAAGGAAAAAAAAAAGCAAAAAATGAACTATATCTAAGTGTCCTACTAAGGATTCAAAAGGACAGATTTGGCTCATATGTTATTAGTATCCCACAGAATAAGCAATTTATGAAATGAATAAAGGGTGCACGGCAAGGCAAAAGCACAGTAACATGTAGAACAGTGAATGTCAAACAGATAACAAAGCATCAGTGGTGATATTAGTCCAGAAAGGCATACTCAGCACTATGCAGAAGAGAAAAAAAAAAACTGAAATCCAGCCAGACAAATCAACTGAAAGCTATAAACACCATCCTAACACTGTGAGAAACAGGCAAATGCTGAAGGTGAAAAATCAAACAGTTGAGTTTTCATATAGCATATACAATGGAAAAGTTATGCTTTCAACTGAATTAAGTGCATGATGAACCTAAGGACATTAAACCTGATAAAAATTATTCACCACATGCATATATACATTTTTCCAACTTAAAAAAATAGCATGCAACAATCAAAACCACTGACATAAGACAAGGCACGGCAGTTTTCTGGCAGCAAAACTATTAAAAGTTTTTCCAGATATTTTTAAAGGATGGTAATTACATAAAAAAATTATTCAGCCAGTACAGCTGATTACTTACATAGCTAAAGCGCAGGAGCAAGAATCACAATGAAAAAGAAGGTGTTGAGCTCACCTGGGTTATAGACTGACCATGTAGAAATGAAGCAAGCTGTGCATTTAAGAAGAGCTATTACATTTTGAAAACCACAACATGAATGACCACATTTCATTAATTCAATTTGAAATGTGCAAAAGCCATTGTTGCCAAGGTATTAGACATGAGTTTCATTTATTTTTCTTTCATTCCCCTTAGTTAAGGTGCTTGCTCTGCTCTTCCTTGCCTCCAAACAGTTCAAGATACCAGTTACAGGCTCCTCTTCCAAATCCTTTAAAACAGAACCAAGAAATGGGAAGACAGCACAACTGTGCACTTAAGGTGTCACTCTGTAATTAAGGAACTATGACTAACGTCACTGACAAATGAGGCAAATTAATTCATTTCTTCTAACCTTCACTGCTCTTAGCTCTCACTTGTTTTCCATTTAGGTGATCTAATCTCCACAGCCAGAGTTTTCTTCCACATTCCATAGTACCTTGCATTACCTATTCTAAAGTTACTGTAACGAAATAAAAAGCAGTGAGAACCATACACAACACAGAGCTCATCTGCCATTCACCTTAAGAGTTTAACACTCTCTCCACATGCTTTTCATCTTGAGGCTGTGTGCAGCTTTGTTTTCCATGGAGACACATCTCTGAGATTTCTCAAGTGGTGTGACATGTTATACGAAACAGAAAACAGATTGCATCATCTATTCCAAGACCCAAGGAAA
>NW_009259490.1:1344394-1365358 GCF_000687185.1 Egretta garzetta | reverse complement strand
ACCAGTTCTTCCACAGAAGCAAGAACGTATTTATTAGGGGGAAGTTAACAGGCCATTGAAAAAAGGGTGGGGAGTGAACGTGAATCCCTGGGTAGGGCTGGAAAGCAAAACCCTGGTGAGTCACCTGTAGACTGATGGAAGGAAAGAATGGCTGAGGCTATCACAGAAAGGTGAGAAAACCATGAGCAGGACAAGCCAAGGAGAGCAACTAAACCTCTACAGAGTTACATGGAAAGGGTGTACCGGATCTTCTGCTTATCTTAATGTCAACTTGGTTTATGTTAATTGCAGGCTGTCATTACTTTACTTTACCTTCCACACCACAATAAATATTCTCTTCTCGGACCATTCCAACTGTTCATTGATTTTCCTAGTTCACATGGCAAGCAAGGACTTCACAGATCTGAGGCACAATACAGCTTTACCTGTGTCCCAACCATATCTGGTTTATCATGCTTGTGAGCAGGTAGAAGTTCTTAACACTAGTGGAGTTGTAATTTAACACAGAAGGCAGATGGATTCTGGTTTCATTAATAGCCTTAATACCACCACTTCCTAGCTTCTGAATGCTTGATTTGCCACCCTCATATTATATGACCTTCTTTCAGGTTGTAAGTATAGTATTTATAGTATATATGATATCCACATTTTATCCGCATTTGAAATCTGACGTTAAATGGGTATAATCAATGTCTCAAATTTTGTCCCTACTTCTGTGCAAGAAACCAAGAAGAAAAGGTAAAATTGGAAAGATTATAACCACTGTCAGAACTATGGGTCAAATAACCATTATATTGGATTTACTGTTAGAAGAGGTACCTTTAGTGGCCAATCCATTGGTATAGGTGTTTGATACAAGATCAAAATAAGAGAAGAATATGTCAGCCAAACCCATGGCTGTTGTAATTAATTTCCATCTACTATAATATGAGCTGGTCTAAATCAACTCTACAGATCTATCCTAAATTCATTTCCATGTTATTTGATGCTGAGATGTCAAGATAAGCTTCTGGGTTTCACACAGCATTAAAATTGAGAAAAACAGGCAAAAAATGCAGGAAAGAAACAAAAAATGTTCTCAACACCTCCCTGAATATTCCCTCCTGCAAACAAAAGTGCTTTGTTTTAGTGCCAGGCAATACCAAAACTGTGGTCCCTTAGTGGATTCTTGGTGTACCTTAACAATAAATGCACCTGCTTAAGTTTCTGTTATTAAAATATTTCAAAACTTGCTTCTGGAGTTTCTTTCCCCTCATACAACTGAAGAGGAGAGCTTGCTCCTCCCTACCTACATAGGTAGACTCTTTTCACTGTACCATCCAGGAAACTCAAAAGTCCTCCAACTACTTCTTTTTAATCTACAAGAACAATTTGGAGCAGCCACCCACGTGACCAATGAACATACTTACTTAAACGCTTCTGGTTTCTGTGATACTCTCATCTACAGATATGGTTCCCCCAGCAATCAGTAAAATCTCATAACCTGATAACTTTCAAAATTTCAAAAGCCACCTAACAGAGTGACCTGAATTTCTTCTGTACCTGCTTTGTCATTACCAGTTTCACCTGTTCCTTGTGGTGGAGAGGGAGGAAGAGAAAGAGCATATATGGTTGGATAAGCTGAACACTGGGTCATCATTTGATTGTCACTACTCCCTAGAAATCAAAAATCTGAATCTGAGTGGTAGCAATCCACCAGAATACGTAAAGTTTTGAGAAAAATATCTGAGCAACATCTTTTGAAGCACATCTTCAAATACAGCTGGGACAACCTTCACAACAGCTATATAAGACTGCACTGGCAAATGCTTAGTGAAGTACCATACTCAAGTTTGACACGCATTTTGTTAGTCACAAAGAATTATAACAAGTGAAAACTAAAAACTGTCATAGAAGAAGAAGGGTAGGACTCTGCTTAGCAACAACTCCAGTAACAGAGACAGGACAAGGGGAAAAACAGCCTTGACCCCACTAACACACCTAGTCATCCTGGGTACAGACACCCTCCTCACCTTCACCAGGTGAACACCAAAAGCCCTGATCAGCCTCTTAGAAAACTCCTCCCTTTATCAGTAGTCCCTTGCTCTAGTTACCCAATGGGAAACAAGAAATGCTCTCCAAATGTTTTAAAGTGACACAAAAAGATCTTGGTATTCTGTTATTCATCTCATGCAGAGGTGGGTGCAACTGTGAGGAGGAAAGTAAGCTCTGCTACTTCTGACCATCACAGGTTGCCCATTGCTAAAGCTATATACGTAATAGTTACTGAAAGCCTAGTTTGTTGGGTGGCTTGTTTAATTGCTTAAGGGAAACTAGTGTATATTTATTTAATTCAGCTAACTGGTCACGTAAACCAGGTATCATTTGCCTTCTCTATGTACAGATAAATTTATATTCATTATGAATACTGGCACAGAATAAAACAACCTTCTATGGGCAGGAAATCCAGTCTTTTCTTTTCTCCTGTTCTGCTGAAGCATGAAGATATAGATCTAGGGTGTGTAAACAGCTTACTACTGATTATGAAGATGTAACTTCATTAAACATCCTGGATATTTTGACAGGGAACATGTTTCATGCTATAGCAGACTAATATGTTGACTTAAGTACCCCAACCTCACCATAGTAAGCTACCACTTATTTTAGTCAAAAAATCAAATCCAGGTAAGGGTTCACAAAGGAACTCTTTTTTTTTTTTTTTTTTTTGTGGTTATTTTATAATACTAAAAGAGTGAGGATATTTAGTGCTAAAAAAAAGTGGAAATAAGGGCTGAGCTGAAATAAACTGAAAAAAAGGACACAATTCAGTTCAATAATACCTGAATGGAATATTGTATTACCCTGTCTTGTTCTTTTACAGAAATATTTTTAAATTTATAATTGCGAGGTAAGATTTTGATACAAACCCAAGGGAATCAGGTATTCAGCTGTGATCACATTTTACAATTAGCATACCTTCCCAACTATGTCTCCTTCCTCTGCTTCAGCAGAAATGACAAACATGAGTAGAGACTGCTGAAATTAATCTTTCCAGACATGCAGAAGACAATACTGTCCCATTTTATGCAAAAAAGAAGTCCTTTGTACATCTCTACACACCCTAGCATACTTCTGGTTTTTTTTCCTCCTCCTGTGGCTCCCCCCATGCCAATTATATCTCCCAGGTGCCTCTTGCTAAATCTCCCACTGAGCAGCAGTTCTCATTCCATTTCTTATGATGAAGACTTCTGGACCCATCAGCTACCTTAATTCTTGTAAACTGGCAGGAGGCTGAAGATGAAGATGAACTGAGGGCAAATGTTATCTGTATACCAAGTGCTGGTAAAAGAATGGTTTCACTAACTTTAAACATTTATGTCCATCTTTTACCATATTAAAGTAAGGTCTCTCAACCTTGGAAAGAGACAGAAATCTGCCCAGAGCAACCCATCCTACCTATATCAGATGCTAAGCTAAGATAAAGTGACATGAAGTAGCAAAAGTGTCTGTGTTTATTGAAGCATACATTCAATCATGCTTTTGAAATTATAATCCAGTAGAACTGCAAAAAGCCAATGTTCAGAAATAAAAGTACATTAAACATCTACTGGCAAGCTTTTTAATGGCCTGATTCATTGCCCATTTCTCTAATTTGTAGTCCTCGTAACTCCATGGATGTGAACGGAATTGCACAGGAATGATACTGAAACAATGTGATCATGGTTGCAGGCCATAATCAATCTAACATTTTTTTCCACCTACAAAGCTGGTGTAAGGTTGTCTGACTCTCTGAAATCACTCCTATTTTCTACAAGAAGGCAAAATCAGATTATGCAGAGAATTCAGAAGCAGATTTCAAGGTTTAAGCCCATCTCTAATAAATGTAGGATACAGTCTAGCTGAAGTTGGCTTAATGTTCCTCAGATAGGTGCTTAATGCTTGTCAGTGCCACACAGAAAGGCTTCCACAGCCTACATTCAGTGTGATCATGTGGTAGTGCAGGACCCTTCAGGGTTATTAGTCTCTTCCTTTTATAAGATCAGCTGCCCCATGAGGCACAGAGTGAATTCCTAATGCTGGGTCCCCATATACGAAATACTCCACACCTCCTCAGACTTCAGTGATCAGTGAGGTTTTTTTGCCAAGGAGCTGCCTGACATTAGTTATTATATTGAAAAAATTAGAAAAACCGGCATGCCATCTGCATAACTGAAAAGAAACATCAAATTAAATTTGTTCCAGGACCTGTTATTTGTGGAGGAGGAGTTGTTTGCAATCATGTTATGTTTCTTTATTAGACTGAACCTTAACAAAATGTATGTACGTATATGTATATGCTCCTCCCAAAATGCAAATACCATTGGCCAGTTTCTGAGGAAGGAAGAGCATCCTCTATTTACCTGCTCATTTGCTAAAATCCCCCAAACCCCACCTTTATAGATTGTCTGAATCAATCTGGGACTGAAGCCAAAGTCACCTACTATATAAGACTGACAGAGCACAGATGAACTACTCCTCCTGACCAACTTTAGACCTGACATCCTTCTGTCAGACTCCACTCAAGATGGGGTTTGGCAGGGGGATATGGGTATCCAAATGGGCTTTCCTGTTAGCAATTTGCTGTATCCATCAGATAGGTAAGAAGTTATTTTTTCTATTGCGAAAAGAAAAAATACTCTGCTTAGATCTAGTAATATATTTTAAACTACTATACTCATGTTATTGTTTCACTTAGCAGATGGTTGCATTTAAAAAAGATTTCTTTATATCTTTTTTTTCATTTTTCATTAAATATTTAATGTCTGTCTATTAACTGGAATGATTTAATTTAATATTGACTCAAACTACTGCATGTAACTACATTTGGAAGTTAGCCTTGAAGATCAAATCAAAAAGAACCTTTATTCATGTCTTAAAATGTCAGTTTTTCAGTATCACTTATGCCTTACAATAGCATTTTAGTCCTGTTGCATTTTATATTAGGATTGATTATGGATGTTGTGTTTTTTTATGAAATTTAAACCACAACATTTTCCAGTTGCCAGATCAGACCACTGGTCAATCTTTTCTAGTACCTTGTCACCTACCAGGAGCTAATACCACATTCCTCAAGATTTCTTGCAACTTCTTTTGCAAAAGAAGGGAATTGTAATGTGACAATGGCTTTCAATAATTGTGCATTGATAATACGCTATGCAAAATATTTATATAAATTACTGATATTGAGTGTGAGGAGGACTGGGAGATTCACCTGACACAGGCAATCCATCATTTTATATGGGTTTTTTTCTCCTGTCAATATTAGTTCCATCTGGGCTGGTCTTGGCAGTTTTTGTTAATATGACTAGTCCTATTAAGTCAATGGGACCACTCAAATTGAAATTACTTGCATGAGTACAAGCTTACTAACTCAGTCCCATTCATGTACAGTAATTACTGCCCTGTCAGCTAACATTCTGAAATCTTCAGATTGCCTATGTAAATTTATCTTGCATATAATTTTCAAAATATTGACAAATGCAAATATAATTTTAGGCTACTCTATAGTTTGTGAAATAAACACTAAAATACTGGCAAGTTGATTTAAGGACAAAATAAAACAGAGTATAAGCTTATGTTTAGAATTATGCAGTGACATTCAAAAGCATCTTCAGCCATTCATTGAACAAGGAAGTTATTTGTACTGTGCCATGCTAATCTTGATAAATTGCTTTGAAAAAGGAGTAGTGGTTAAACAGTATCTAGAAAACTCTTTTTTATTTGAATCACACTCTGTGGAAAATATTTTCAGATGTCCTGAGTGACTAAAGAATATTGGCCCAATCCCATGTCATGTCCACAAACATTCTGTGCCTGGCTTAATATTTTGGTCAAATACTAACTTTTATAAATTGATTGTAACAATAATTGCATATGTGGATTGGCAGCTGGATATAGACTTAGCAAGGTGCATCCAGAAATATTCTTATTAGGTCACTTCTCAAATTATCAAATAGTAAATTATCTTGACTATTTTTTACAATTGAGAGATACTTGTTTTTATAATGGGCAACGGTGTGGCATTGTGCAATTGCTAAATAAATCAATGCAGCTAGAATTTCCTTGGGAATGATGTATTTACTAAGCAAACAAAAGTGCCTGCTGTTTCCTTGAGAAAAATTAACAGACCAAAATACATGTATATACTATTTTGCCCTGTTACAAAGGTTCTCATTCTAGAATAAACAATCAATCTATGATTCTACGCCTACTGAGATTCCTATAGATATGTCGGGTGAGAGCACATTCTGGCCTATTATTAAGACTTACAGAGGCATTTGTCTCACCTGATCAATATAAATTTTTCTCATCCGATCAGTATCGATTATAATGATAGGAATGCATTTACCGAATGCTATCTGTGATACTGAAAGACTAACAGGAAATGGAAAATAGTTAAACTCCTACGTTACTTCTTTGTACGGCACTAGTGGTTATTCATAAAGTTAAATGAGAAAAGAATTAAAAGCTTAAGTCTGAAAGAAACTGGAGACACTGCAACAGCTTCTAGATATGGTGAGGCTGGCCAGAACCCTCTCCTCCAAGGCCAGAAGTCTCTTGGGGACCTCTTTGGGAGTGGGGACTTGAATCCCTTCCAACAGGCATCCTTCAGCTCTGGTATCAAGTCCTCAATCTGCTTACATGGAGGGCACAGCCAGAAGTTACACTGGAAAAAAAAAGGTGCTCCTGATCCAGTTATTTTTAAGGCAAAGGTAATTGTCCAGCTTTCGTAGAAGTATCTGGGCTGAGGTTCTTAAGTGGAGGAAATGCTCAGCAAGGAATGTAAGCACCAAAGGGGGCTGGGGTTTATGGCACACCCTTGAATTGGCATTTTCTCCTCCTCCACCAATGTAGCTCCCTGTTCAGTGAGATAGGTGTTATGGATCCAGTTCTGAACTCTTCCCACCTATTGTATAAAAAAAAGGGAGCTTAATTTAGGACTAAATTACATAGACAGTCCCTCTTTGACTGAGAAATTCTCTATAGACACCTAGAGTGCTCATTCACATAATCCTGATCAGGATTAAGATACTAGTCATTTCATCACCTAAATCCTTTGAGGATTTAAGACTTGGCAGGTTGTAGGTACATGTTAGTCAACATGTTCCAAGCATGATTATCACATGCTGACAGCTTTCAGTCCTTCACAAAATAAAGCTGTAGCCATTTTTCTTTTACAGGAAATGCCTGCCATATTTAATTACAAAAGACAAGAATTTAGAGCACCAACCTAGGAGCCCAGGGTCAGTCTTTTTATAGGCATGAAACTGTTCAGGTCAATATTTGTCACGTCTCAAAAGTCTTTGCCAATACCTCCTCTGGTATGGTATTGCTGGGCCATGCATGGAAAGGAATAAAAAACTTAGGGAATCATGATGGAGAGAAGGAGACTTCGTCTGGAAGACAGTTCATGTAGCTGATCCAGTATCCATTTAACTGGAGGTACAAACTAGGCACAAGAATAGGATAGTTTTGATGTAGGTGAGTGCCCTAATCACATGGTCATATGACCATGGCCAATTTTTCCTCCTTTGTCACTGTCCCACTGTTTTCAGCAGCATCTCAGCTTCAGGTGGGGGTAGCAAAAACCCTTGGTCAAATAGACTTACAGAATGGTGCGTAAGCTTTTTTGCAGAGATGCGAGTTTAAACCATCTCACAGTAAGAAGATGGGTAGAACAGGAAACCTGGTTCTTTTAGTTACTTCTCCTGGGTTACTGGTCAGGTTATGGGCCCTTGTATTATCACTCAGAGGTACCTTCTTTCATCCAGTTGTAAAGCAAACCTAGATCCCTGACTGAGGCTTTAGATTTGCTCCAGAAGAAAAGGCCCTGTGCATAGGCACTAAAGAAACTGGCATATAAATATCTGCAGCCATTACTGGATCAAGCCCTAAGTTTCTTGTTTCTTTTAACCAGTTCTGTGCCTTTTTTTGTTATTACCTAGATACTACACAGCAATTTTAATAAATGACTCCCTTACATGTAGTGAATTCTTCCTGTAATTTTTTCACATATTAGTGCAGCAGTGAAATAAGGGCTGTGAACCAGTCATTAGAATCCCTTGTAGTGAGTTTTAAGGGAAACAACAAAGGAGATATACATGAAACATTATTTGGATTTCAAACTCTGTGCATTTGTAATATAAAGTCTCTTTCTATTATTACGTTTTACCTTTTGGGGGGAGCTGTTTCATTTTTTCTGATGTGATAAAGGACTCTCCCCTTTGTCTTACAGAGATGTATCTGGGTCCTTTGATCCTATCTAAATGCTTTGCTTTAAAAGTTCAGATACAGCACATTGCACTTAACATGCTTTTTACAATTTCTTCACAGGAGCCCAGACTGAAATCCAACAGGAAACAGAAAGAAAATACCCTGGGGTTGTTCAGCAGAAACAAAACAGTATGTTCATTTATACTGTGTATTTGTATTTCTTTGCTACATCTCTACTAAATAATAAAAATGCCTAAAAAACTTCCTTACATAGTGCTGGTAATGTCAATGTGTATTAAAAAGCCTCTCTCTGTATAAGAATTGTAATACCTTTATTAGATACTAGTTGCTAAACACACAGCATATCATTATATTCTGTATAATAATAGGTAGCTAAGAAAACAGGCGTTTGTAGAGGCTGTATGCATATGTGCCTAAATATATAAAATCAAAGTGGAACATACATGCAGGATGTTTGGCTCCTTATAAACAAGGAAATGAGACCACTTTGGCAAGCTGTAAAGTCAGCAGCTGATGCTGGGAAATCAAGATGGCAACTTAGCTTCACTGATTTTTATAATGTAAAAATGGTTTGTGATCATCCTGTACAATGCATTTGTGGTCATTTCTAAGGGCCCGTAACAGAAAAATACTAAACAGAGAGCAAAAGGAATAATTGAAGTTTTTATTCCCTCCTTAGAAAGAGGAGGTGTAATGAGAAGGCAATGATGCATTTGTACCAGCAACAGGCTAATTTAGTACAGCTTTACCCTTTGTATTGTTCAGTGTGTCTGAAGCACTCCAGTATGCAAAGCCATGAATTTCTGCCTCTCCTAACAGAGTACAGAGTTTCATAAGAGGGTCAAAATTAAAGGGCAGAAAGTGCTGATCATCACAGTTGAAAGCAATTTATTATGATTTAACTATCCTGATCTTGAATCTTAGTACACACTTTTAACCCGATCTGTGGCGTAAAACAATACAGGCTTAAAATTGTTTCATTGGATCTGGCGTATTAACTTCCTAGTCCTTTCTAGGTCAATTTTAGGTGCAAATTTTGGTATTGTTATCCTATTATTGTTATCCTTGTTTTCTTTCTTACTTTTTTCTAGCTCCTGCGACAGTTTCATCTAAGGTGAACATCATCCAGCCAATGCTGACAAATCCAGTAATAACATGTAAGTAAAGGAAATCAAATGTAAAGTAAAGGAAATTAACTGTATTCAACAAGTTTTCAATTTTAGGGGATATAGACAGAGGAATCTACTACAAATAGGGATAGATACTGGTAAAGGAAGTCATGGATTATTAAGAGGAAAAAAAGGGTGGTTAAGAAACATACTGTTGAACTGTTAGCTGAAATGTGGACAAATAAAAAAGCTCCAGCTGGACATAACTATAACCATGTATAACGGTATATAAGATGAGTAACATATGAGTAACATATAAGATGAGTAACATATGAGTGAAGAATGAATATACAGTTTTATAATGGATAGATGGACAGAAAATTAATGAAGGCAGGCAGGTGAAAACTATTCAATGACAAAACGAAGCCTTGGACAAGTTGATTTTCACCATGTTAAGGCTGGAATTTCTAAGTAATTTTTTTACAGCTAGTTTTAATTCACAGCTTCCAATCCTGCTCACAATGGCCGGGTGTGCAGCACATGGGGCAACTTCCACTTCAAGACGTTTGATGGAGACATATTCTCCTTCCCTGGGCTCTGTACTTATGTTTTTGCATCCCATTGCAATGCTCCCTATGAGGATTTCAACATCCAGATTAGGCGCACAGTAGTGGAAAATGCTCCAACAATCAACCGTATCATCATGAAACTTGAAGGCGTAGCTGCTGAACTGACAAAGGATGTTGTCATGATCAACAGCAACAGGTAAGCTTATTCACGACACTTGTTTGGTAACCACAGACCTTTTTCTCAAACTTGCCAAGTACTTGGGTGTATTGGGGGGAGTGTGTGTATGGGTAGACTTATGTATTCTTCAATAAATCTGACAATCTTACCAACTTAAATAATGAATAAGTTGATGTTAATTCCTTTTACAGTAAATAAATCCTTCCTTTAAATATTACCTCAAAAATAAAATTTGGATGAAAAATCCTGAGAATTTGGATCCAAATTCAGATCTATGTTTGATTACATTGGACCATCTTATTTTTTAATTGCTTTTCTTTCCACACAACTGCATTGTTTTAGAATCCCTACAGATGCTAGATACCACAAGCTATTTTTTTCTCTTTATCAAACATCTGGCTCAGAAAATACCTAGCATTCTTTCTGCCTTTTCCCAGAGTTCAACTGCCATACATCCAATCTGGAATTATGATAGAGAAAAGCAGCATTTATGTGAAAGTTGCCAGCAAAATGGGTATTGTGCTAATGTGGAATGAAGATGACAGTGTCCTGGTAAGAACTGCTCCTGGACTTGTCTACACCTTCAGAGACCAGAGCTAATCTTTGACTAGGCCAGTCCCTTTCTGTTTAGGGGGTTACTATTGCCTTCACATCTCATACTGTTGAGCAGTTCTTTCTTAATAAAGATAGGTTTGCATCCAAGTAGTCCTAAAGAGAACAATATGGATTTACTTCTAGTCGATAGCAGACATCTGCTTAAAATAGGGTGAAAAATCACTTTCATTATATCATTAACATATTGACATTGTTATAGGACCTACTTACCCCTTCAAATATAATCTTCTATAAGAATTTCACTTTCTTAGGACTTCATTTTTGACTGTGGATTTGATTTTCCTTCTGAAGAATGAATAGACAGAAAGAGGCTGATAGCAAGATAGATATTACAGTGAAAACTTAAGTCTGCATCAATAGCATCAATAGCTTGGACTCTGCATTATAAATCAAATCAAAGAGAACTCTTCATTCTATCCCCCAGGTTTGAATTAGATTGCTAAATAAAATTACACAGATCTGATGACAGAAATAGACAGCAGGTGCAGGTGCTTTCAGTGGTCTTGAATATATTTTAGAATGTTTATACTAATTTCTATCAATGTACTCTACATCATTTTAGCTGGAATTGAATGAGAAATATGCCAATCAGACCTGTGGACTTTGTGGGGACTTTAATGGCTTTCCGATTTACAATGAGTTCTATTCAAACAGTAAGTTTTTTAAATAATAAAAATTGCTTTCTGGAGTCTCCAACATGCTTTTTTGGTATCCTTTTAACTCTAACATCATCAGCGTTCCTCTTTCCTATCCCGTTAAATGATTTACCCAGAAGATATGATTCAATCTCTGTTGAAAAATATGTAGTACAGAGATCACATAATGTGATTTAATACTTTAAGTATAAATGTAGTACTGGTGCTAACAACTGATTGCATATTTCTTGTATGCCATGGTTTTATTTACCTAACCAGCTAACGCCATAAAAATGAGCCAGATTTTCACTAATAACATAATTAAATATAGAAATAAATTCAATAAAACAAAAGATAATTGTGTTATCTAGCTAGTACATTTATTGTTTCAGCTCTGTCTTAAAATAGGTATATCCACATTTGCCTGATGAATTACACAATATTTATAAGATCTTGTCTTCATCATTCTATCTATTCCCAGCTTGAGCTTTTTTCTAAACCTCTTCTCACAGCAGCCTCCCTTATCCAAATACCTGTTTAGATTCTTTTCTCTCTTCCCTGCATGGGCTCGATATAATCTGAAAACAGTTTGTTATTTTTCTGGTAAAGATCTTAGTTTGCATCTAGATATAATAGGCTGAGAATTGTTTTCTAATGTTTACTTTTTCCAGGGTGCTCTGCAAGGTAAATTGATACAGTGATATAGTGCTTCCTTTGGAAGGGATGATGATCAAATTTAAAGACTTAAGGGAACTAGCTGCCTTGGCCAGTCTTGAGCAGAATGGTTGAGAGGAGAAACAGATAACAGGCAGTGGCCTTGAGCAAAACCCTACAACCTTCTTTATGAAACTTATTTTGTACAGATATTAAGCTGACAGCCTTGCAGTTTGGGAGTATGCAGAAAATGGATGGGCCAACAGAACACTGTGAAGACTCCATTTCTACCCCACCAGATAATTGCACCAATAATTTTGTAAGGATCTTTTGACTATTCTTTTATTTTTCTTTCAAATTTATCTGTACCCTTCCACAGCTGCAGACAGGTCAACAGGAAAAGCCCTCGTGCGACAGCAACTTAAAGAGGGATGTAAGATTCTATCAAAGAATAATTATGCAAAGTAACAGTACCAAAAAATTGCTCCTTTCTATTTTCTGAAGTTGTTTAATTTTTTTTTTTTCTCTCAAGGATGACATATGCCAGAAAACATTGACCAGCTCTGCATTTGCAGAGTGTAATAATCTAGTTGAAGTTAGAGAATACATTACGGCTTGCCAAGATGACTTGTGCCACTCTGAAGAGTCTAAAAATGCCTCATGTATCTGTGACACCTTTGCTGAATACTCCCGGCAGTGTGCTCATGCTGGCGGACATCCTCAGAACTGGAGAACCTCGAAACTGTGCCGTAAGTTTCACTGGAGATAGCCTTACTTTATGCTCAGTAACTAACAAACAACAAGCTCTCAAATGATGCTGAGGATGCATGAGAAATTATGGGTCATTCAAGATTGTATTCTCCAGAGGGTTCTGATGTACAAGTTCCAGCATGAAGACTTCAGCAAAAGAGCTAAGGGGTTTAATGCAAACCAGATTAAACACTCTCAAACACTTAGATGGATATTCTAATTGACAGTCAAAGTGAGAAAGAGCAGGAGGGAGAAAGAAAGAGCAGGAAGGAGAAAGAAAGAGCAGGATTTCCAGCATTTGCTCCAGAATAAAAACCCATGAGGTACTATTTGCCCTTCCAATGGTATCAGAAAAATGCAAATATACTAAAGCTTTAGGAGCTTAAGGATTATATTTCATGAGCAATACAAGTGTTCATGAGAAGGGTGCCTTTGGTAGAAACACAAGCCTTGCTAACTTTGTGGGGTCATTACCTTGATGTCCCCAGAAGTCCAGTCATTGAGCCAGTTCAGCTCCAGGCGGTCGTGGAAAACACATCTCAACTGTAAAATATGGATCTAAGTGATTAATTTGCAAATTTTGAGAGCTGGTGGTGGATCTGCAGTTTAGTGTGGTTTTACATCTAGTTGAAAAACTTAAATGAACATAAATACTTTCATATAGAGTGAACTAGAAATATTTTTGACTGAAAAAATAATCTCTTCTCCTTTAAAATTTCAGCCAAGAAGTGTCCTTACAACATGCAGTACCAGGAGTGCAGCTCCCCCTGTGCTGACACATGCACCAATTCTGAAGGATCTCGGTTTTGTGAGGAGCATTGTATAGACGGTTGTTTCTGCCCCTCAGGCAAGTTCTTATATACTCACATTGCCAATCTCAAAGAATAGCAGCTCACCCACAGGCTCTGGGCAGGTTCCATGAGGTTTAGGCATCCTGTATTTGCATTTTTCACAGCTGCAAGTGACAAGCATTTGTCGTGTCTCAGCTGAGACAAGATATCTGAAGTAATTGCCAATACCTGTGCAAGATTCAAAAAGCAGGAAAGCAGAACAGCAAATAGATCAAGACCAGTCTCTCAACGAGCCACCTGTGCTACATTAAATCCCTCTTTCAAAGCAGGTGGAATTTAAGAATACAAAGGTTGAATCCTTCACTGTGCAAATTGGCACGGTCCTACTGTCCTCAGCCTAGATACGACCATTCACAACAGCTGCAGATCTGTCTCTAAGATGATATTTAGGATTCATAACACACAAAAATGGTGTATAGGAAGTGACTCTTTAATTGATCAAGGTTTTGTCTTTTTTTTTTTTTTTTTTTTTTTTTAATCTAGGGACTGTATTTGATGACATCAACAATTCTGGCTGCATTCCCCATGAACAGTGCTCCTGTGTTTACAATGGCAACACCTACGCTACCGGAACTTCTTTTTCAGAGCAGTGCCGTACCTGGTAACCTTTGTTACTTTTCTAACTTACTATTTCCTCTCATATATTTAATTATTTTAATGGCTTATTATATGCGATTGCATTACTGGTAATTGATATGTGTATTTAACTGAGCACTACAGTTCCAAAATATCCCTAAAGAACTTCCCTTGTATTTAGCAACAGCCTTAACTAGCTTTACATTCCAACTCAAGGTGATCAAGGCAAGGATTTACAATGTTTAGATTACTCACCAGTCAATTAAAATTATTCCTCTTTGTTTATTTTGTTCAAACATTTGTAATTCTCTAAGGCCAATGAAGTTGCAGTGATTTATATGTTTGTCAATATTTCTTTTCTCTGGAGAAAGCCAGCAATGACACAATACAACCTCAATTTCACAATTATTAATCCTGTACCTGTGCACTACCACATATCCTTAGAAAACAGATATGCTCTGCATCAGGAGTAGACCTGGGGACATATTTCTGCTAGTTTCTGATACATTTGTGTAACAAAACAGAAGAGATTTTAATTTGTCATTGTGTTTTATGTTAGCTGCAAAACCCAAGTAATTACTCATCCAATACCTGCTGCTGGAGAGTTCACCTGTTCAAAGAAGAAAATCAAATAAATAAACAAAGTGAATGCATACCATAGTAATTCCTTTTACACACATTCACAATGTTTTGGAAAGTCTTAAACATAGATTTACTGTGTGTCAAATTACAGCTTAAAGGGGAAAACAGCAGCAAAATAGCTGAACTTAATGTCACTGTAGTTCCTTTTACTCTGGACCACTGTTACTGATTTCATCTAACTTTATTCTCTCTCTTCCAGCACTTGTAATGGAGGCCAGTGGAGCTGCCAGAAGAGGTCATGCCCAAGTACATGTTCACTAGAGGGAGGTTCACACATTTCCACATATGATAAAAAACGCTATGATCACCATGGAGACTGCACTTACACCCTTTCTAAGGTGGGAATCAGATATTACTAGGTCATAAAGCCTTATACATTTATAGAAAGAAAAGGTGATCTCAATCAACGCTTTTGAAACTTACCTCCTTTGACATACAGATGTTAAATTGCCTCTCGCTTAGCCAGATGCTTACTAGAGCATATGCTGCCATTCAAATGAGAATCATCAGTTAACTATTAGGATGTTATGCAACAGTACATGGTGTTTTCTGGGGAATTTCCAGTTCTGTGATGTAGTAATTGCTGAAGAGCATTGCCTTTTTAAAGAACTTGCTTAATCTACATTCTTCAGTGTGATTAATCCAGCTTTCTGAGTTGTGTAATTTTTGCCGTGTTACTGTAGTATGTGGTATTGGGCTAAATGGTACAAGTCTGAAAAATTACACTAACAGTTCTGGAAAAAAAAATTCCATTTATAAGATCCAAAATTTTATTTTATTTCTGCAAAGTTGAAATACAGAAAACCAGTTCAAGTCAACTGATAATTTCATTTAGGTTTTGAATATTTTTAAACAGATTTTAAAATAAATCAAAATAAATAGAAGAATTAGAAGTTATTTATAATAAAAATACTTAATAGCAGCAATGTGCAAGTGAAATGTTTTGATCTTTTAGAGGCTTTTTCTGTTTGCTTCCCTTTTTCCCCATCTGCACAATTCAATATAAAAAAAGTGCTGTATGTTACTGTTCTCCTAAATTTTTTTTTATCTGAAATTTTTGTTCAGAATTAATACCAGCTACAGAAAGATGCAAGATACAGTAGAACTGAATCAAACATTAGAAGCGGTCATGAATAAAATATCCAAATGTGGATATCATCAATAAAATGCAAAACTAGATTCTAATTCTCTCATTACATCATTACAAAAGGCAAAACTGAATCTTAGGCCAAAGAAGGCCTGGGATTTGGGAGAGTCTGGATCTTCTCCAGAAACAGAAATATTTTTTTCAGAGTTGAGAGAAAATTTTACAAGGAAAGCTTCTGTAATTAGCTTTTCATGAAATAACTGTTGGCATTTTTTTCAGCACTGTAAAGATGAAACCTTCATCATCCTGGTAGAACTGTCCAAATGTGGCCTAAGAGACTCTAAGACGTGCTTAAGGACAGTGACCCTCAACATGACTACAGGAAAAACTGTAAGAATGCAAAATAAGCATGGGAAATTACTATTAAAAATACAGGGATCAAAGAAGCTAGGCCTTAGTCAGGGAACAGCATTTCTCTCTCAAATGGTCAGCATATGTTTTTTAATGAAGTGAAAAAAAAAATAGATTTTGTTATGAAAATCAGATCAGCTGTAAAATTAGCTTTGTGGAAGTTCATTAAGATAAGCGTTGTAGTCAGAAAGCAGAAAAAAGTATTTTCTCTGCCAATTAGATGGAAAAAACCCATGAGCTTTTAGGTTAGAAACTACAACAGTAAGGGAGGTAATTCATCACAAAGATGTGTTCAAAGAAACCAGTTTGATGTAATTCCCTAGGGAGCTGAGAAAGTATCTTTAAAAATAATTCTTTTATGGCAGAAAAAATTAGTAAAGTGTACAAAGTGAAAAGAGAGAAGAGGTGAAATCACAAAAAAATAGCCTTTTTATTTAATATTTTTTTAATTAATATCACTCAAGTCACCACCATTATTAGTCTTTGGACTACAGTTATCCTTCATGCAGTTTCCTCTTGTTCCTCTTCCTTATCAGCTAATCGAGGTCAAACATGATGGTGATGTGCTTGTGAACAAGATCCACACCCAACTGCCCTTCTCAGCAGGTACTTTTTTCTCTAACAGTCCATGAGCAATAAGCTCAGAACTTCAACTCCACATCTGCTTATTTTCTTAAACTATGGAAGGTAAAAGGAATGTGAGTTGTTCAGAACCTGAATGTTCACACCTTGGTTGTCTTTGGGATATTTCCTGAGTCACACAAGTGCTTTGGAAGTAGAAGTGGGAAGTTTGGTGTCATAAAGAAATGGAAGAGAGTACAAGCATAGGCAAGAGTTCAAACAGAAGCAACACCATTTACACTCTCCTGATTTGATCACTGTAAGGTTTACTTCCTTCTCACTGCCCAAAACTGAACACAGAAGACATCTGTTTGCCTGTTCTATCTCTACTTTTTTTTTCTTAAGCTTACCACCCCTGTGCTCACACTTTCTCAGACAGAAATTTGATTTTTGTTCTCTCTCAATAACTAATGAGTCTATGTGATATCTCTGACCTCCAGATTTGCTTAGCTTCCCTCTCCAGCAGAGTGATGATTCCAACGTATGCTGTACAAGCTTAGAAACAAAAATAGAATTATTCTTTTTAATGCTCAGTGCCATACAGTTTTACCTTCTTATTCTCTTGGAAGGCATAATCTTCAGCTGTTTAATGTTCAGACAGCAAATAAAGTTAACAACTTGGTAGCTACAGCAAATTCTGAACTGTAACTTTTGATTTATATTTGTGATTCATTTTCATAAAGATTGGTTTTATTTCACTTCAGAATTTGCAACAATTGCGATAGAAACTCAAGAAGAATAGTATAATGATGCACTGCATTCAGAAAGTAATCATTCTGGTTTTCATCTGTAGCTAATGCCATTGTGTTCAGACCTTCATCATTCTTCATCATCATACAGACAAATTTTGGTGTCCAACTTGAAATTCAAATCACACCCATCATGCAAGTATTTGTGCATCTGGATCCTATTTTCAAAAACCAGACCTGTGGTAAGTGAATGAAACATGAAAACATCTTGCTTGATGTCTTTTGTCTACTATGAGTATTAGAAACTTTTCACTGATTTTCAACAGGTCTCTGTGGAAATTTCAATGATAAGGGAACTGATGACTTCAGGACCGAAAGTGGCATAACTGAAGGAACAGCAACAGCATTTGCGAAGGTGTGGCAAGCCCAGGCTGCATGCACTGATATCAAGCAGAGTTTTGAGAACCCTTGTACACTCAGCATTGATAATGGTGCGTGCTTCTTAGCGTTTTTTCTAGGTTTTTTTTTGCTCATCCCTAAGGAAAACACTTCCATTGGAAAGCAAAGATAAGAGAGTAAAGACTTATATAGTTGGTAAACATATACATCTGAAATCAGAAACAAATATTCAAAATATAAGCACTAGGGATAAGTAACAAAGTAAAGGAAGAGTCACAGAAACATAACTGAAGGAAACTGTATGGTCACTGAAAACAGAGAGGATGTCTAAGCTGACAACGTGGTGTCAGAGGAGTGGATTGCAGGAGTATCTTTGGAAATCTTTTATTCATCCCTTCAGCAAGTTGTCTTCTTTAGTTTTAGGAACCTTAGCCACAAGTTGAGTAAAAAAAAAAAAAGACAGGAGAAGGAGAGATTTGATGTAACTTCAGAAGTGGCTTCATAGACCAGGGCAGTGTGGTTTTGTGACTAATGAAACACAAAGAGTAATGTGCATTTGTATCATTTGTTCTCTTCACAGAAAAATATGCTCAGCATTGGTGTGGACTACTAACTGACAGCAAAGGCCCTTTCGCTAACTGTCACTATGCAGTGGATCCCTCTGTTTACCACACGGTACTTTGTCAGACTGTTTTTCCCTTTATAAACAATAGAAGTAGGATCATTACAGCTAGCTACCAGAATAGGACTGTTCAGGCATGTCTTCTGTCTTACACAATGCTTGTATTTTCATCTCTGTACTGCAGCACTTCCTTCTTCCAACATGCGTTTGTGTGTGTATTGTAACATTACCTTATTTCAGTTGTCAGTCTTGGCTTCAAGATCCTGACTTGCTCACAAATGAAAAGGCAGCTATTTATTCCGGTATGGATGTACGTATATAGTAGGAAGTGTATGTAAAGGCATGTCAAATGTTTGTTTGAGTATCAGTGAATTGTTGTCTCATCAGCCTCATATCTCAATAATAACCACTTGGCACAGAAAGCCCATTAGCTAATTATCATTATTCTGCTATCAGTGTGTTACCAATCTTTCTTCTCACTATGAATCACCCAGGTATGGACACTGGTGAATTGACGCGTCTAGACTGTGTGCTGTGAATAGAGCTTTGCATGCGATTGTGCAGCATATTTGTAAATATGGTTCAGAGGAACATGAAGCTGTTAAATGTGTAACACACTTTAAGACCACTGTTTCCCAGTAACAACCGCAGACATCGACTGAGCTTCCATTACCTTCATTCTCCCCTGCCAGGAAACTCACACAAACACTGGAAAGTGATAAAGCTATGTAGTGTTGTCTATGAGTGAGCATATCTGAAGAAGGATTAGTGCATAAGACCAGAAAGATAACGTTCATTTTCATTAGACTGATGATATTACCAGCACTGAGACTTTATTTTTCTCTGCAATCTTAGAACTGCATGTTTGACACATGTGACTGTGAAAATAGTGAGGACTGCTTGTGTGCAGCCCTGTATTCCTATGTGAGAGCTTGTGCTGCAAAAGGAATCCAGCTGCATGGATGGAGGACTGATATCTGCAGTACGTACCCTTAACTATCCCATTTCCTAAGAACACACATCAATAAAAACTGCTGACCAGAGATTATTTTATACTGATTTCTAGGCAAATATAGTAAGTGTTGAGGAAGGGATTTTGTTAAGTGCACTCCTGGAAGTAATTCTCTGCTCCTCCCTTAGAATCAATCCATTGCTAGCAAGAGTGAATATGAAAAGGTGGAAGACATAGCTTTCTTAGGAAAGAGACCGCCGTTATGGAAGTACCTCCACCTGTTTCTGTGCAACTTTGAATTTCACTACAGCTTTATGTATCGCAACTTATTGTAGAGAAATTGCGACATATTAGAATAAGACTACTAGTAATACTAACCAGAATACTTGCAAATGAAAGGTCTCTGAAGCTGCATACTGGGTTGCACCGATCCAGTAGGTCTATTTTGAGCATACCAGGAGACATTCAGGGAGACATCTTGTCTCGCACTTAAAAAGGTTTGGAAGTCTTGCCAATGAATGGCAGCACCAAAATGAGTTTTCTTTCCAAAGTTTCATTTGGAAAAATATTTTCTTCTTTGCATACATCACTTGTTCTACTAACTTTGGAAGTATTCAGAAACATATTTACATGAAAGATGCAATGAAGGCAGAGGTGTACAGTATTGTTTACATGTTATTTCTACTGCCTATGTTTTCTTTTTCGCCCACAAGAAATTACCTTCTGGGATTAACAAACTTACTCTATTTTCTTCTCTCAAGCGAAACACACTACTTCATGTCCCAAATCCCTAAGCTACAGCTATACCATTTCTTCCTGTCAACCCACTTGTCGGTCTCTGAGTGAGCCTGATGTCACATGCAACATTAAGTTTGGCCCAGTTGATGGCTGTACCTGCTTAAATGGAACCTACCTGGATGACAGTGGCAAATGTGTGCCTCCTAATGAATGCCCCTGCTACTACAGAGGATCTCCCATACCATTTGGAGAAGTTGTCTATGAAAATGGGATTGTATGGTAAGAGAAACTTTTGCAAAACACTCAAGTAATAGTATATGTATTTTCTCATTAAGATCTGCTCCATTTAAACTGGTCACACCCTGCCTCGCTGAATTTTAATCCAATGCTCTCTTGGTTTTTTCAACTTTGTTTTCAACTGTTAAGAATGGTACACATTCCCCTGAGCTGGAAGACAGGGATGGGGAACAGAACGAAGCCCCCATAATCCAAGGGGAAATGGTTAGCGACCTGCTACACCACTTAGACACACACAGGTCTATGGGGCTGGATGGGATCCACACAAGGGGACTGAGGGAGCTGACAGAATTGCTCACCAACCCCCTTTCAATCA
>NW_009259490.1:1333953-1344357 GCF_000687185.1 Egretta garzetta | reverse complement strand
TTTATGAAAGGCAGGTCCTGCTTGATCTCCTTCTATGACAAGGCGACCTGCTTAGTGGGTGAGGGAAAGGCTCTGGATGTTGTCTACCTGGACTTTAGTAAAGCCTTTGGCACCACTTCCCACAGCATTCTCCTGGAGAAACAGGCTGCTCAGGGCTTGGATGGGCAAACTGGCTGGATGGCTGGGCCCAAAGAGTGGTGATGTTAACAGAGTTAAATCCAGGTGGTGGCCAGTCACAAGCAGTGTTCCCCAGAGCTCGGCATTGGGGTCAGTCCTGTTTAACATCATTATCAATGATCTGGATGAGGGGATCGAGTGCACCCTCAGTGAGTTCACAGACAACCCCAAGTCGGGTGGGAGTGTTGATCTGCTAGAGGTAGGACAGCCCTACAGAGGGACCTGGACAGGCTGGATTGTTGGGCTGAGGCCAATTGTATGAGGTTCAACAAGGCTCAGTGCTGGGTCCTTCACTTGGGTCACAACCACCCCATGCAATGCTACAGGCCTGGGGAAGAGTGGCTGGAAAGCTCCCTGGCAGAAAACGACCTGAGGGTGTTGGTCGATAGATTTATGGTTGGACTAGATGGTCTTAAAGGTCTTTTCCAACATACATGAGTCTATGATTCTATGATATTTCCAGATCGATAGAGCAAATGTATTTAAGTGCATTTTCTATTTAATTCCATTATTTTTCAAGCATAAAATTCTTACAAAACTAGAAAGATTATATGGGAAAGTAATTAACAAGCAGAGACATATACTCATTTCAGCCTATGATTTTTCCTGTTAAGCAATAATGTATATCATATAAAATTAGCACTGGTAGTGGTATTGAGGGACATTCTTCCCTGAGACTGCAAAATTTGGAATTCTGGAATTCCTTCAAAAATTCTGAAACTTGACAAGAGAGAAGTACCTCTCAGTCTCACTACATGGTTTGAGAAGAAAAAAAAATATGGTTTTCCCTTTCTTACAGCACTTGCACTGAGGGAAGGCTGAATTGCATTGGACCACCCAATCCAACTCCAGGTAAAAAAAAAAAATAAAAATAATCTTCTAATTATCTTTTTCTCTGTGCCAGGTTTTGGACAGAAATAGCTGATTTTTTTAAATGGATTTTTAAATAGCAGAAGTATTTCTGATCTAGTTATAGTGCAACAGTCATCATAGAAGGCAGGAGTGAACCTAGATTAATTTTAAGACCTCTTTTTCATAAAGATTTTTTTTTAAATACTGTGGGGTTTTTTTCTGGGAATTCAGTGCTCTGATGTTAATCTATTTAACAGATGGAATAGGGACAGCAATCCTTACTAACTCAAATATGCAATTTCCGAAGAATTTCTCGATGGTTTTAAAGGCTACAGCTGTGGGATTAACCCTGTGCCATTTCTTACCGCTCTCACTTCTTTCCTTCCTGTAGTCTGTAAATCTCCCATGGTCTACGTCGACTGTAGAAATATCACTGCAGGAACAACTGGACCAGAATGTCAAAAAAGTTGCCTGACTCTGGATACACAGTGTGTAAGTATGTTGTAGCATAGGATGAAGTGGTGCTTCCAGGTTTTGGCTGTGCTCTTGGTGTGAAAGTAATCGATCTATCTGATCTGTTCCAAACCTACAGCACAGATACACTGTTATTGTAGCAAAATCCTAAAACCATGTTGTGAAGCATTAACAATGGGACACTTAGACCAAAATATAATAAAGTAACTTCCAATTTAATTCATAAGATTAGTGTCTACCTTCCTTCAGCTACTGCAGGCAACAGTAATTAGTAGTGAAAATATCTAGGGCTCTGACACATATTTCACTTCTTTAGGAGAAAATTACTGGCTATAAACTGGCCAGGACAAATCACCCTTTCTCATGCCATGATACAACTGTGAACTTCTTGCACATCTAATTGTAAAACTCCACCTAGGTGCATGGTAGCCACATGCTATTTTGCAAATAAGTACCATATGAGATAAACAGATTTCAATGTAACTCAGCCAAACTGAAGAAATATTACCCATTTTCTTTTTAAAGCTCCATTCAATCACAAATCACCCACTACAAAGTGCAAGGGTTCTTCAGCTAACAGAGCAAGACTTAAGATTAAGGTGTTTCAAATTTCACAGACTGCAGCAGAGCAATCGGGATTGGCATACATAAAACATTTATCTTTAACAGATTTATATTCTGTTAAATCAATGGCTAATAACTTCCTTTTTGTTCCATTTTCCTATAAGCACTTTGTAGTCCTCTCCCAATTAAGCTGGGCAGCAATAAGACCATATAAAGACATTTTATGATAATTTAATCTTCCTTTTTCTATTGTAATTATTTCATTCTGAAATTATATCTTTCTCTTGACTTTTCCAGTATAGCATGCAATGTAGATCTGGCTGCGTGTGCCCAGATGGGCTTGTGTTAGATGGGAAAGGTGCTTGTATTCCTGAAGAGGAATGTCCATGTATTCACAATGAAGCTATGTACCAGCCTGGGGAAAATATCAACGTTGACTGTAACACCTGGTAAGTATTTCCTCAGAAGTCACATTCCCGGTTCCATCATCTATCTTTCCAAAGATCTTAAATAGTACAACAGTGAGGAAAGATTTGGATTGCACATTTCGTCAACTGATGGCTCAGTTAGTTTTGGATTAAGCAGTATGAGCAGGTTTCCTTCAGACGTAGGCAGATGGCCAAAGCACAAAATGGGAGGAAATCTTTGGGACAACAGTGTTCATTAAGTATTATCCTCTTTTGCAGTTAATGCATTCAGAGTAGCAGAACAGAACTTTGCTTTAATTCTTTACATGAAAAATGTAAAAGACTATTGTAACTCCAGACTCAATATAACATTTACCATGGATGAATTACCGAAAAAATACTGAGTCATTGGGATTTGTCTACACAAAACAGTGAGTTGTTTTATTATTAAATGTTTTATTCTCATTCCTAGTGTATGCAAGAATAGGAAGTGGGAATGCACCAAAAATCAATGTCTGGGCACTTGTGCTGTTTATGGAGATGGTCATTATAACACCTTTGATGACAAAAGGTTCAGCTTCAATGGAAACTGTGAATACACACTAGTCCAGGTACTGACAATTAGTAACAGTAAATGAGATGTAACCTTGATCGTGCCTACGAAAATAATATATTTGAAACATTACTCTCTACCCAGGACCACTGTGGGAAGAGTGGCACAGGCAATGGGACCTTCAGGGTTATCACTGAAAATATTCCCTGTGGCAACACTGGGACAACTTGCTCAAAAGCTATCAAAGTTTTCTTAGAGGTAAGAAGGTTTTGCATACAGACCGGTTTTGTTCTGTATCTGTTTAGGGCTTAGGAGAAGCCGAGGTATCCATGACTTCAAGGAAGCTGAAAGAATATTTAAAAAAGCAAATCAACTTGTAAATTAAACTTAAATCAGATTCAACTGAAATATTTGGTAGAGCTTCCCAGCTTTCTATATTTTCCATTTCCCACTCTATCTTATACCCTCTTGGGCAAAATGCAGATCTACAGGAAAATTGACTTTAGCAGAAATTTAGCCTATCATGTCAGAAGATTATTTTATTCTGTGCAATGTAGTTCCTCCATGACTACCAAAACTCCCTTTTTTGGCCTACGCCATTTAAAATACCTTTTTACCGCCATTCCAGGAACCTGAGATTTGAACTATATAGTTTTGATTTATCGCATTTGGATTATTTGTTTTCATTATATGAACTATTTGTAGTACTCTTAAAAGCAGAAAAATGTGTTTAAGAGCACAGCTGCAGCTATTGAGTTCATTCCTTATCTCCCTTTCCTCCTGTTTCAGAGCTATGAACTGATACTTCATGAGGAGCATGTCAGCGTCATAAGGAGAGGAAAAAATGATGAGGTGCCATACACAGTCCGCTATATGGGTATGTACTTGGTAATTGAGACCACAAGCGGACTGATCCTCATGTGGGACAAGAAAACCAGCATCTTCATCAAGCTCAGCCCTGATTTTAAGGTGCGGAACTAGCAGTTATAAGGCAATTTACAGTCCAGATTTGGACTGGGTGTGAATTTTTATTGTTTTTCATTCCCCTGGTGCCTCAGGAAGCCATGTCATCATTCTGCTGCTCTTATGAGCTTTGAAGGCAGCTTTCAGTGCCTATTTGGCCTGACAGAACTTGAGTTGGCAAACTGCTTTTTTTGAGATGACTTTTTGATTAAATTACCCAGTAAACCTTGGTAAAGGTTATCAGACCTTATTATAATTGCATAGCTACATGTGTAGAAATCAACTGAGTAGTCTTGATCTTGAAAATAATCCACTGTTTCTGGTTCTCACTGACACACAAATCAAATGATCATACTTCAAGAACAAGGAAGTGAAATATCGTGAGTAAAAGCCTCTTGTAAAAAGCTACCATGTATTTTTCAAGCATATATCTACAGAAGTGACAAGGAAAATGTATGCCTGTTGTCATACTCCTTCTCCTAACTTATGATATATAAGTATGAAAAACTCTAGTAAATGAGAAATTTCCTATCTTATTGTATACCACAGTGACATTTCAATTACGTATATAAATTAAGTGTAATCTAGAACTAGACATATAAATTTACTTTAGTATCGTAAGTTCATTTGCTGCCTCACTTACTGGCACTTTATAAAAATAGTAGTAATATGGAAAGTATGCATCTTAGATTCACAGAGAAAGCATAGCATCTATTGTAGCCTATCACGGTTTTACAGATCCATAAAGTTAGAATGAGGGATATTTCTGGATGTGCAAGGAAAAGGTTATTTCTTTTTATACCTGTGAGCAGTCTTAACAGTAAAGACTCAAATGAGTAGACTATGTGGCTGGACTGGTAGTATTTATGACAGCTTTGTAATGCTGTTTTTTATATGTACATCTATTGGATAAAATGAAAAGCTTAGTCGACTAACTGTGAGTCCTCCTTTCCTTGTTAAAGACATACCCCAAAGACAGAAGGTTACAATGACAAAGATGGTTTTATTGTTCAGATTTAAAAAAGAAGTCAACAGCAGTATCCTTCTAGCCTTAATGGCCCTGTTCTGTTGCTGAAGAAACAAGGGATTAAAATCTTCAGGAATGTTGGAATGGAATGGCACCATTCTAAGAGCTGAATTTCAAGTATTCTTTCAGTCTCAGGTGTTGTTTCAAGTTTTTTCACAACCGTTATTATTTTCTTTACTTCCTTTTGCAGGGCCAGGTCTGTGGCCTCTGTGGAAATTATGATGGCAATGGCATCAATGACTTTACTACAAGGAGTCAGTCTGTAGTGGAGAATGTCCTAGAGTTTGGAAACAGCTGGAAAGTATCCTCTACATGTCCTGATGCTCACAGCATAAACGACCCGTGTTCTACCAACCCTTTTCGAAAGTCCTGGTCAGAGAAGCAGTGTAGCATCATCAACAGCAACGTCTTTGCTGCCTGTCATTCTCAGGTACTACCAGGGCAGAAGTTTATGCTGTGAAGACTAGGCCTGTGTATTACTGAAGTTACTACCCTCAAACATCTTACCATGCATGCCTAATTCATTAGCATGTTTCACTTTGAATTGTGTCAGGAAACCTTAGAACTGAATCCTGCTCAGTGGGACAGATTTATAGTCCCTACCTGTAAGAAATAAAAGAACATTTAGTTCATAGGAAATATTGATCTATTACAAAAGAGTAGTAAT
This sequence comes from Egretta garzetta, assembly GCF_000687185.1. Taxonomy (NCBI): domain Eukaryota; kingdom Metazoa; phylum Chordata; class Aves; order Pelecaniformes; family Ardeidae; genus Egretta; species Egretta garzetta. Next base: position 1,338,673 of record NW_009259490.1, on the reverse strand, counting down.
TTCATAATTACTGTGTATTTTCTTGTAGCGTGATGAATAAAAATTCTCTATATACCATGTACAGAACACAAACTCAATGAAATAATAACATCGTAATGAAGTATCAGCATAGCCTTTATCTGACACTAAGTACATACCAAACAATGCAGGGCTAACTCTGTGCTCTTCCTATTACCTCAGTTCTTTCCACTGGCAGAGACCTTCATTTTCAAGTGCAGTTGCCTAATATTGCTTGGGAATATGAATCTAATCTTCTCTTAGGACACAGGTCTGGGTGTCTAAAAATCTGTCAATATGTGATTCGGATGTATCATCTGGCATCACCTCTGGTGTTTACCAGTGCATATAAACAAAAGAAAAACAAATTACTGATGGAGGCCTTTCTTCTGAGATACTACAATTTTAAGAAAATTACTCTAGCAAAGCTAAGAAGAAGTTGAGAAGGCAGAGTGTATAGTATTAAATTTCTTCTTAATAACAGGTTGAATCAGCAAAATATTACCAAGCGTGTGTGACAGATGCTTGTGCATGTGACACTGGAGGAGACTGTGATTGCTTTTGTACAGCAGTAGCTGCCTATGCTCAAGCGTGTAGTGAAGTCGGTGTCTGCATAGCCTGGAGAACCCCGTCAATCTGTCGTGAGTTTTATGCCATAAACACTTCCTTCTGAGAGTGTAGTTAAATGTACAGTGCCTCGAGCACCCACTATGGGCACCTTACGCATGTGCATTGTAATCTCACTGTGTAGACTTTTCACAGTAAGCTGTTGTGACGGTCACACCATTTCACCTATTCATTCGTGGTTTTCAAGACTGTTCAAGCAGCATTGCAGGGATATGATGAACCAGCATGAGTCAAAGAAAAAGATCTTTTTTTTTCTGAACATGTCCAAATTTCTGTTTCTCCTTAGCACTGTTCTGTGATTACTACAATCAACAAGGGGAATGTGAATGGCACTATAAGCCTTGTGGAGCCTCCTGTATGAAAACCTGTAGGAACCCAAGTGGAAAATGCCTCCATAACTTGCCAGGTTTAGAAGGTAAAAAGAGCTGCAGCTACCTTTAAGTGGGAATGTTTTATTAGATTTGAATGGTCTTTAATGGAGTGTATTTCCCCCACCAGCTGCATTTGCACCATGCAATTCTCTTCACCATCATTGCATCCACATGAATGGAGGCAGGGTACGGAAACGGGAGTTAAAAACATCTTTGTGCATGGGCTCTGCTGATGCTAGTACTCTGCATTACTTCCTAGAATTACTGGAAAAAATTAAGTAGTAAAAACTATGACTATTAAAAACAAGACCTGCAAACACATTCTGCACAAATAAAACCTTTGCTGACTGTGTCTCATTCTCACCTCTTCTACCTTCTCTGTGCCCTTTTCCTTCCTTCAGGCTGCTACCCTAACTGCCCACCAGACAAGCCGTATTTTCATGAGGATCAGATGAAGTGCGTCAGTCTCTGTGACTGTTATGATAATGAAAATGGAAAGATATATAGACGGGATGAATGTAATTTATGGTAAGACTTAACATACCAGCCTAATCGTGTACAAGGGAATACGATCAGCAGTGGGAAAGTGCATGTTCCGGTTACATGACAGGACCAGTTTATGCTCCCCGTGTAAAAACAATGCCTTGCTATCTAATGCCAGTTTTCTTACTACACTAGTAGTAAGAAGTTCTTATGTTATTTTATGTTCTGTTGAATTTGTTCCTGATTATGTTGTAAATCCTCAGCACAGATACAGCAAGAACAGCAAGTCCTTTACAACCAGGCTTTCTCTATTTCCCGTTCCTATGGCAAGAAAAATATTGTTCCAGGAGCACAGATATGCAATAGGGCTCTACTTCCAAGGTTCCCTTTTTAGCCTGCTTTTTAGTACAAAAACACTGCAAGCGCAAGGAAAGTGATAAGAAGAAAAGTCTTCCCTAAGACTTCTACCCATAGCTTTGCATAATATTTAGCTTCACTTCTATTTATAAGTTTGTGTTTAATATAAAGAAAGATTTTGGAAAACAATGGCAAAAAAAGAAGTCAACATGAACTGGACACTCAAGGAATAAACACAAATAAAGTGTCCTGTCTTTTGATGCTAGTATCTGGCAGAAAGTTGACTAATAAAATTACTTCATAATAAAAAAAATATGTGTTTTTTTGTTTTTTATTTCAGTGAATGCACATCAGAAGGTTTACAGTGCAAGTTTGATGAAAAAGGTAAGACAGCTAGGAAGAATTATTAAGAAAATGAAACACAGGATATTATCTTTTCATAGATGCCTGACAATAAACTTCTTCTGAATTACAGCATGCTACTGCATTTATGAAGACAAGAGGTATAAATATGGTCAACTGATCTACAACACCACAGATGGAATCAGTTGGTGTATCAGTGCAACATGCGATGTCAATGGAACAATAAACAGAAATACCTTTAAATGTGACATGATTACAACAACTCCGTTTACATTTTCTACAAGTCAGCCCACAACTGCTGCTTCAGGTATGCATTAATACTCTTTAAATTAACTGGAAAAATCTCTGGAAGGACCTGAAAATTGCCTGAAAGGGAGGGCCTTTTAGTTAATGGCATATAACTTTACTTGAAACCGTTGACTTCTGCTGGAGCCACCAATTCATCTGGCAGCTTCAGTTGCTAAAGAAGACCTTAATCAAGGATGTAGAAATGAGTACAGCATTTCTTACAAACTCAGTCTCCACTGTTTCACCAGGGCTTTTCCAGGGGAAAGAAAATAATAGAGCTTATTAATCGTTGCACCCTGGAGAATCTCCTCATTTCCTTGCAAATAAAACCCAGCAGTTCTAGACCAACTTCTGCAAACACAAAAGACAATTACTGCCATTTTTAAAATTACTTCTTAAATTACATCAGCGTGAACTGACGATAAGAAATCTAGTTTGAGGGAATGCTCAAATTATTTAAAGCCATTCTTAAGAAGTTCTCCTAATTGTATTTAATAAGCAAATCAACAGTTTCCTTCTACTCCTTCCTTTACATTATTCCTGCAGTTAACTCATTATAGTACCATGTAAATCTGAGAAGTTGTAAGGAAAATTTCCACAGAATTATACAATACTACAGCAAGAACTAAAAATTCAACTTTAAGTCTTCTACTAAGTAATATTCATATAAAGTGGTATATATTCCTCATGTTTACCTTCATAATGCTAAGAATAAGAAAAGAAATCTTATTAAAACAAGTAGAAAATATTTAGATTATATATTTCATAGATATTGTATATGTGTATTCTATATTACAATGTATTATGTGTAAAATATATGTGTTAAATATATATATTATAAATATATTACATGTTATAATATCAAAATAAGCAGAAAAGTCACTAACCTGTAAAAATATTTTAAAGCCTGTGTGGTTATGCAGTTAAGTGTAAGTAAGTAGAGATAATACCGAGGTGACTAAAACCTCCTTTTACTTAGGGGGTTTACCCTCCTCTCCTCTTACCATAGCAATCTGAGATCATACTATCCTATGCACTGACATTCTACACAAAGGATATCATATTAGCTATATCTAACTACAATTTTTTAATAACTGTCACCTGAAGTACCACTAGAAAAATAGTACAGAGATGAGATCAACACTTACCTTAGGAATGAAATTCAAGGCGCCAAAAGCAAGTTCATTTAAATACTATATTAACATATATAATACTACATACAACATAAACATGTATGGAAGATGAATAATTTTTTCCTGGCACTTTCTTTAATAAGAAGATGCGGGACTTCCATTTCCTCCTTCTAATTACAGAAATGACAACTGCAACATCTCAGACAACTGTATGTGTGAAGAACGTATGTGCGTGGTCAGAATGGTATGATTCCACACAGCCTAAAAATGAAGAGGACAGTGGAGATTATGAAACATTTGAAAATCTCAGAGATAAAGGATACAGAGTGTGTAAAAATCCAAATGGTGTTCAATGCAGAGCCAAAGAACACCCAGATGCAGAACTAAACAATCTTAACCAAACGGTACAATGTAGTGCAAGCAAAGGATTAATATGCAATAACAAAGACCAACAACCTAAGAAATGCTATAATTATGAAATCAGAATATCATGCTGCAGCTATGTACCGTGTTCAGAAATACAAACTACAACAAGAACCACAGAAGAATTCACAACTACTGCTATAATATCAACACCATTTACAATACAGACAATGACGAAAACAACACAAAAACAAGAAACAGAAGGACAAAAATCTGCAGTAACTACAAAGTCACCGAAAGAGAGAGAAAGCACGACGCCTCAAACTGAAACTTCAATTACAGCAAAGACATCACAAGTTTCAACAACAGGTTACCAAACCACAGCTACTCCAGCAGAAATCAGCACTGTGGCAACACAGGCTCCAACATCGGAGATAAGAGGCCGTTAGCAAACACCGGAGCCGCTGGGAATGCTCTGTGTGACAAGCCAGAGGACATTGAGTGCCGTGCTAAAGATTATCCTGACAGGACTCGGGAACAACTGGGACAGCAATTTGAGTGCAGCCTGGACACCGGGCTTGTCTGCAGAAATAGGGATCAGATCAAAAAATACCCCATGTGCTTTGACTACGAGATCAAGGTGCTGTGCTGTGACCGTCAACACTGCCAGACAACACCAGCACTGCCAAGCACCACTGCAGGCTCCTCCACCACAGCCTCTCCTGCAGAAACCTCCCC
>NW_009259490.1:1319681-1333255 GCF_000687185.1 Egretta garzetta | reverse complement strand
CATCATCACCACCACCAGCACAGCCAGCACCGCCAAGACCACCGCCCCTCTACCACAAGGAACGACCACCATCACACCCACACCAACAGTGCCCACCTCAGCAGCCACCACCGCTGCCAGCACCTCCAAGACCACCTACAGCTGCCAGCCACGTTGTGCCTGGACCAAGTGGTTTGACTTGGATTCCCCTACGCCTGGTAGCCAAAATGGAGACATAGAGACGTTTGCAAAAATCCGAGCCGCTGGGAATGCTCTGTGTGACAAGCCAGAGGACATTGAGTGCCGTGCTAAAGATTATCCTGCCAGGACTCGGGAACAACTGGGACAGCAATTTGAGTGCAGCCTGGACACCGGGCTTGTCTGCAGAAATAGGGATCAGATCAAAAAATACCCCATGTGCTTTGACTACGAGATCAAGGTGCTGTGCTGTGACCGTCAACACTGCCAGACAACACCAGCACTGCCAAGCACCACTGCAGGCTCCTCCACCACAGCCTCTCCTGCAGAAACCTCCACCACAGCAACCCAAACTCCAGCACCACCCACTGCTGCCTCCACCCTCCCCCAGTCGTCACGGACAACCACCACTGGCACCACGGTTGTCCCCAGTACCACGGCTCCACCAACGCAAGGCACAACCATCATCACCACCACCAGCACAGCCAGCACCGCCAAGACCACCGCCCCTCTACCACAAGGAACGACCACCATCACACCCACACCAATAGTGCCCACCTCAGCCAGGAGCACTGCCAGGACCACTGAAGAAAGCACCATAAGGTCCACAGCCACGTCTGCTCCAGCAGAAACCTCCACTGTGACAACACGGGCTGCAACATCAACCTCTGCTGCCTTCACCCTGCCCCAGACAGCAACGACAACCACCACTGGCACAATGGTTGTCCCCAGTACCACAGCCCCGTCACCACAAGGCACAACCATCATCACACCCACTAGCAGGCCCAGCACCACCAGGACCTCTCCCCCTCTGATAGAAGGCACAACCATCATCACACCAACAGTGCCCACCTCAGCCAGGAGCACTGCCAGTACCACTGAAGAAAGCACCACAAAGTCCACAGCCACATCTGCTCCAGCAGAAACCTCTGCTGTGACAACACAGGCTCCAAGATCGCCCACTACTGCCTCCACCCAGTCTAGCACCAGAGGCAGTACAGAGTTTTTTCCCACATCTGTTTCTTCTACTGGACAAAGTACTGTCACCACTATTTTTCCCACAAGTTTGTCTACCACAAGCAGCCCAGGTATGTCATTGTTTACCTCTGGAAAAGTTAGAAACAGGTATTTCAGTAGAACTATGTTGGTATCATTGTGTACTGTGACTTCTTCCACTGTCATCCCTATTTCTTCCAACATATAAACCACCTTTTTGCTCTACCTGTCCCTCTGCTACTAGTATCTGTGTTAGACAAGTGTGTGAGTGTACCCCGTAGCTTGATATTACTTATCCTGTGCTCAGTGGAGATGGTGGCAACTATGAAACTTTTGAAAACATCAGATCTAAATGTCATAAGATTTGCAAAATCCCAGATGATATTCAGCGTAGAGCTAAAAGATTTCCGCCATCTCCACTTAGCAGTATGTCAAATAGTTGAATGCAACAAAAATGTTGGCTTGATTTGCTGGAATGTTGAACAGTCCTCTCCAATATGTTGAAATTATGAGAAGAAAATTCTGTGCTGCAAACTAAAACATGTCTTGTGCTCAACAGTAGTGACAACTGGTACTTCACAATCAAGTCATGCTACAATAAGCACTCCTGCAATCTTCAGTTTTCCCCCCAGCACACCTGTCACAATGGGAGCAAGTACAGACACTATATCAAGCAGAACAACTCCATGTTTTTGTCGCGTGCTTGGTAATATTTTTTCTCCTGGTAAGTGTCTTATTTTATGGTTATAAATATTTTCATAAGCAATATAAACGTTTAATGCTTTATTCAATTAAAGATAACCCCTCAAATTCATCTAAAGACAGAGCTTTTTGTAGATGAATACACTTTATATTTTCACAATATTTTTTTTTTTCCCCCTAAGTATTTTCATTGGTCTTTTAATTTCTCCTCCAATTTTTCTCTACAGGGGAAGTGGTATACAACAGAACAGATAGGGCTGGCTGTAATTTTTATGCACTCTGCAGCACGGAATGCGAAGTTCAGCCATTTATGGGACCGTGTCCTTCGACAACTCCTTTCACTTCAGTCGGCTCAGAAACTACAACACAAGCTGCCTCATCCACAGGACGTGTATTTCCTTCTGTCTCACCAACTACAGCAACATCCCTCACAACTTCAGCAGAAAAAAACTGCACTGATGTCAGTCCTCCACGAAAGGTGGTTCCCCTCATTATGTTCTAATCTATCATCATTGCAAAACCAGCCAAATTTCTCTCCTCTAATAACCAAATCAATCAACTTTTATGTATTTCAATAATGAAGTTGGCCATGTTACAAATGACTTTATAGCTCACAGTTCTTCCACCTGGCATTACCAGGTTTTTAAGTAATCTGGAGATGGAAAAGCTCACTAATAGAGACTAATGCAGACCGCACTAATGGTGGAGACTTTTTTTTTGTAAAAGACACTTAAATGTCATAGAAATAAGTAGACCAGCTATGAAAGGCTAAAATCTCATTCCTTCAACACAGAAGAAAATTCTGTGATTGTTCTCAGCTTGCCTGCTCTTGAGGCCTGAAATCATATGCTAAGAAAACTCTAATCTGAACTCCCTACCAATTTTGAGAATCTATCTCAAGGTGATCCAGAATAATTAGGGTGAGAGAGCACTTACGAATAAATCATTTATATATTTTCAGCCTGGAGAGACGTGGATAAGTGAATGCCAGATGTGTGTCTGTGACGCCCTCACTACTACAGTACAATGCAAGCCACTCCTATGCCAAACAGTTCAGACACCAACTTGTGACCTAGGATTTTTTTCCGTGCCTGTAGTACCACTGAAAGACCCATGTTGTCCTGAACTTGAATGCCGTAAGTATTCAATATACATATATTCACACACCAGGCTACACACTCTAGTAAATTGAATTTGCACTTCTGTTAACATCTAAGCAAGTTCCTCCTGTATCGCAAAACTAGCAACGCCTTCCTTAAATTGTTGTGGCTCAGCAAACATGCATATGCAGTAGAAGTTTATTTAAAAGCTAATTTTTTTTTCAATGACGTTTGCAGAGAGAATTGGCATGGGTGGGAGAGCAGGATAATACTTTGAACCTTCAAGTGGTCTATGTAGCTCAACTATCTCTGTATCTGTAATCATAAAGGTTATTGATGCATTTTACTTAATGTTATTAATGTAGCATTGGAGCACATTAAAACTAGCCTAAGTGTAGCTAAACTAAGATGCATAAACCTAAGAATAAGCCAGAAGAAAGCTTAATGGTTAACTACAAAAACAAGTAACACGAAGCAATAATACACAGTGAATTGCAATCAGTAACTGAATTGTCGATGTATGAAAAATAATAATTATACTTACACTGTTGTTGAATGCTCATGAAAATTTAAAAATCCAAGTTATATATGTTTGTTTATATACATAAATTTTATATGCATATATTTTTATACACATATATTTATACAAAAGAATAAAAAGAAAAAGGTAGCCATAAATTAAGCCCAAAACAGGAAAATCAAAACAAAGGAACAGCCAGGTTCCTTTCAGTAGTTCTGTGAAAGACATGAATGGGCTCTGCCATGTAGTCAAATTATTAATATGACCATGGTAAGAATACCCGCTTTCCACTCAGAGTCAATCTTCCATCTAAGCCATGTTCTGAGAGGTCATAAAGAATCAATAACAAAGGCATCTTTGAAGGTTACTGGACTTCTAGGGTTCAAAGAGAAAACTAATTTAATTTGGACGATGTCCTGGGCAACCTGCTCTAGGTGAACCTGCTTTAGCAAGAGGGTTGGACTACATGATCTCCTGAGGTCCCTAATGCCAGATGTGTGTCTGTGACGCCCTCACTACTACAGTACAATGCAAGCCACTCCTATGCCAAACAGTTCAGACACCAACTTGTGACCTAGGATTTTTTTCCGTGCCTGTAGTACCACTGAAAGACCCATGTTGTCCTGAACTTGAATGCCGTAAGTATTCAATATACATATATTCACACACCAGGCTACACACTCTAGTAAATTGAATTTGCACTTCTGTTAACATCTAAGCAAGTTCCTCCTGTATCGCAAAACTAGCAACGCCTTCCTTAAATTGTTGTGGCTCAGCAAACATGCATATGCAGTAGAAGTTTATTTAAAAGCTGATTTTTTTTTCAATGACGTTTTCAGAAAGAATTGGCATGGGTGGGAGAGCAGGATAATACTTTGAACCTTCAAGTGGTCTATGTAGCTCAACTATCTCTGTATCTGTAATCATAAAGGTTATTGATGCATTTTACTTAATGTTATTAATGTAGCATTGGAGCACATTAAAACTAGCCTAAGTGTAGCTAAACTAAGATGCATAAACCTAAGAATAAGCCAGAAGAAAGCTTAATGGTTAACTACAAAAACAAGTAACACGAAGCAATAATACACAGTGAATTGCAATCAGTAACTGAATTGTCGATGTATGAAAAATAATAATTATACTTACACTGTTGTTGAATGCTCATGAAAATTTAAAAATCCAAGTTATATATGTTTGTTTATATACATAAATTTTATATGCATATATTTTTATACACATATATTTATACAAAAGAATAAAAAGAAAAAGGTAGCCATAAATTAAGCCCAAAACAGGAAAATCAAAACAAAGGAACAGCCAGGTTCCTTTCAGTAGTTCTGTGAAAGACATGAATGGGCTCTGCCATGTAGTCAAATTATTAATATGACCATGGTAAGAATACCCGCTTTCCACTCAGAGTCAATCTTCCATCTAAGCCATGTTCTGAGAGGTCATAAAGAATCAATAACAAAGGCATCTTTGAAGGTTACTGGACTTCTAGGGTTCAAAGAGAAAACTAATTTAATTTGGACGATGTCCTGGGCAACCTGCTCTAGGTGAACCTGCTTTAGCAAGAGGGTTGGACTACATGATCTCCTGAGGTCCCTTCCAACCCTTGCCATTCTGGGATTCTGTGGTTCTGTAATTTGAAGTGAACCTGATAACAAAAGGACGAAAAAGGGACTTTTCAGGCATAGCTCGAGTTTGAAGCCATTCCTCCTCAACTCTTCTAGCCAATTTCAAAGATGAAACTTTACTTAAACATCCAGCTATAATAAATATGAGGTCTAAGCATGTAGGGGGGATTGAATTCAAGTTTTCCATAATCCCTGTGTTCCTAACAAACCTCCATAACATCTTGACTTCTCAGGGAGTCTCACAATTTGAGCTTATACTGGAATTTTTTTTTTTTCAGGACAAATACCTGATACCTGTGTGATTAATGGTACAATGTACACGGTGAGAATATTATACTTACAGTGGTATACTGCTGGAAGTGAAACGTACACCCTTTCTACCAAAATAAGCCTTTGAAAGTTCTTTTCCCAGTACATGCTGTTGTATCTCTAGCCCTTAATTGAAAGGTGGTTTGTTTTTTTTTTTCTAATGTCAAAGACGTAATTGTCACAGAATAGTGTAAAACAAGAGTGTACCATTTGTAGTGATGTACTTTCTTTTTAAGCTCTCTCCCGCTTCTGGAATTAATGAATTTTCCAAATGAGCTGATGAATAGCCAAAACTTTATGATTCTTTGAAATAAGCCCAGAGAACCTTCAAAAATAAAGCTAGGATTTTTGCTTAAATTGATACGTAAATCTTTTGCTAAAATTGGTGCTTATGTCATTTAGTAAAATATAAAACATTAGAACTGGAGCCTTTTAGGGATACATTTCAGAAAGACTAAAATCCATGTGTAAATTTGTATCTCTGCTTATGTATCTGCATATGTATCCAATTATTTTAATCTCCATTTGTAAATTATAATTCTTTTATAACCACTAAACATGAATTACAAGGGAAAAAATTCTTAAATGGAATATTGAAAAGCTGGTAAAATAATGAGGCAGTACAAACCAGTCCTACCTGCATTTTATTAGTTTACTTTTCTCTTTTATGTTGCTTCATTTAGTTTCATCCTCATGTGTGTTTTCTTGTAAGGCATAAAGCCAAACAACTTCATTACGTTTGAAGCGAGTTGAACAACTCAGTCGCACTTGCATTTCAACAACCTTAATGGTTTTCAGCAATGCTTCTAACTCTGCCTATACATTATATGGAAACTGTTTCCATTTGATTTTTTTTTTTTTTCTGTCTTCCAGGTTGGAATGTCAACAATAATTAACTCATGTCAGAAATGTACCTGCAGTTCTGAGAAAGATCCAGTGACTATGGAAAATATCGTGCATTGTGAAACAGTTCAATGTGAAACATCTTGCCCACTGGTGAGTTCAGATTCTCTAGGCTGCCCAGTCAGCCCTCAATTACAGGAAGGCTCAAACTCGCCATGGCCAGCTCAACATACTTTCTCTTTCATCCCCTTGTGAGTAGGGTCATCAATATGTGACCGAGGACGGAAAGTGCTGTGGGAAGTGTATTGAGGTAGCCTGCAAAATCAAATTCAGTAACAACACTGTTCACGTGCTCAATGTAAGTACTCCTTTCATGTTCAGATCTATTAGCCAGTACAGGTTAGAACAGCTAGGAGTCAACTCGTGTCCCTTACTATTAAAAATCTAACTAACACTGAAATTACTTTGAAAATAACACACCAGTTTTCTGAATCGAACACTTACATGGAATAACAAATTCTTGATGTGTGTAGTTAACTGGGCAATGGTTTCTACTTTGTGGTCTGAGTGTTCAGATCCAGGATTTAAACTTTCAAGCTAGCCACAGTTGGCAAAATTTTGCTTTTGCCACTTGAAAGAAGTTCAGAAGCACCTGAGTATCTTTGAGATGTAAGAACTTAACTAGCTCAGACATTTTTTAAGTAACCATACTATCACAATGAAAAAAAAAATTGTTTTATTTTCTTATAAAATCTTAGGTTGATGAGATCGTGCAACTCGATCATTGCAGCCATTACAAATGTGAAAAAATTGAAGATCAATATGTTGCAGTCCAAACTAAAAAAACGTGCCCCGAATACAACCCAGAAGAGTGCGATACTGTAAGTTTTAATCAATTCTTCATCGATTGAATGGAGTTTAAAAGAACAAGGGGGGTGGGGGCAAGGAATAATACAACAAATCACTTTCACTGAAGTTGCAGGAATGTCTTAAGAATGAAACTAATCTTGCTGAAACATTAGCAATAAGAAAAGTTTAGTTTTCCATGAGGCTGCAAGGATTCAGGACTTCTATGGTGGGACAGTAAGTCATCCATGGTTTCATTCAGTGCTCATCACAGAAGGAGCCTTCTGCCCAGTATCAGTAATGCTAACTCATAGTCTTACTCATGGTTGCCATCTGTGCATTAATACAAATCCTCCTTCTTCACTTCTGCAAAGGACGAAACAAAGACTACTCCTGATGGCTGCTGCAAAATATGTGAAAGTAAGTAATGCTCTGTTCATGTTTTCTGTTTGAAGAGCACTGTATTCAACTTCTAACTATCTTGGAGCAGATGGAAGCATTCTTTACTCCCCCAGTTTTCACTTACTCTGTTTATCAATACCCTGAGTTTCACTATTTATTCAAAACAAAAAAGAAAATTTGTTTTCCTGATACTGAATACCACAGCCCAAGCTACGAATGCTCAAGCATCTGCGTTATCTTCCAAAGATGCTGTACAGCTGAGATCAAAGAATAACCTGAAAACTCCAGATGCATTACGCAGTATCCCTCTGCCACTGTCACACACTGCAGAGTCCCAATAATCAGACATCATGCACTTTGAAATTGTTTTAGCATTCATTTAGTTCTGAAGAAGGGATTTAAATTATACATTTTTCCCCCCTCCTTATGAAGCTGCAAAATGCAAACTTTCCAGCAAGAAAACTGTGATCCACTACGGTGACTGTGAATCTTCTGAACCCGTTGAGCTGGCATACTGTAAAGGAACTTGTCCTGGCTCCTCCATGTAAGTTCCAAAAACTTAATTTAGCATCTTTATGGCTTCATTTATATTTGTGGTCTCTCAAGTTAATCAATCACCCAAGGGTCCTGAGAGAGCTGGCAGAAGTGCTCAGCAAGCCACTTCCAATCATTTATCAGTAGTCCTGGCTAACCAGAGAGGTCCCACTTGACGGGAGGCTAACAAACGTGATGCCCATCTACAAGAAGGGCCAAAAGGAGGATCCAGGGAACTACAGGCCTGTCAGTCTGACCTTGATGCTGGGGAAGGTTATGGAGCAGGTCATTGTGAGGGCCATCACACGGCATGTACAGGGCAACCAGGGGATCAGGCCCGGTTAGCATGGGTTTATGAAAGGCAGGTCCTGCTTGATCTCCTTCTATGACAAGGCGACCTGCTTAGTGGGTGAGGGAAAGGCTCTGGATGTTGTCTACCTGGACTTTAGTAAAGCCTTTGGCACCACTTCCCACAGCATTCTCCTGGAGAAACAGGTTGCTCATGACTTGGATGGGCAAACTGGCTGGATGGCTGGGCCCAAAGAGTGGTGATGTTAACAGAGTTAAATCCAGGTGGTGGCCAGTCACAAGCAGTGTTCCCCAGAGCTCGGCATTGGGGTCAGTCCTGTTTAACATCATTATCAATGATCTGGATGAGGGGATCGAGTGCACCCTCAGTGAGTTCACAGGCAACCCCAAGTCGGGTGGGAGTGTTGATCTGCTAGAGGTAGGACGGCCCTACAGAGGGACCTGGACAGGCTGGATTGTTGGGCTGAGGCCAACTGTATGAGGTTCAACAAGTATCAGTGCTGGGTCCTTCACTTGGGTCACAACAACCCCATGCAATGCTACAGGCCTGGGGAAGAGTGGCTGGAAAGCTCCCTGGCGGAAAAGCACCTGGGGGTGTTGGTCCACAGTCAGCTTGGTGTGAGCCAGCAGGGTGCCCAGGTGGCCAAGGCAGCCAATAGCATCCTGGCTGGTATCAGGAATAGTGGGGCCAGCAGAACCAGGCAAGTGATCATCCTCCTATACTCAGCACTGGTGAGGCTGCACCTCAGATACTGGGTTCAGTTTTGAGCCCCTCACTAAAAGAAACACACTGAGGTGCTGGAACATGTCCAAAAAAGGGCAACGAAGCTGGTGCCTAGAGCACAAGTCTTCTGAGGAGCAGCTGAGGGAACTGGGGTTGTTTAGCCTGGAGAAAAGGAGGCTGAGGGGAGACCTTATTGCCCTCTAGAGCTCCCTGACAGGAGGGGGGAGCGAGGTTAATGTTAATCTCTTCTCCCAAGTAACAAGTGATAGGACAAGGGGAAACAGCCTCAAGTTGCTCCAGGGGAGGTTTACATTGGACATTAGGAAAAATTTCTTCCTGGAAAGGGTTCTTAAGCATTGGAAGGGGCTTCCCAGGGAAGTGGTGGAGTCCCCATGCCTGGAGGTATTTAAAAAATGCATAGATGTGGCACTTAGGGACATGGTTTAGTGGTGGGCTGGGGAGGGCTAGGTTTATGGTTGGACTCGATGATCTTAAGGGTCTTTTCCAACCTCAAGGATTCTATGATTACAGAATAGCAACAAAGTTATTGTGCTTACATGATTCCGTTGAGTGGAATCAGACTCAGTGGAAGCAAGAACAGTTTCACTATTGAAGAGACAGGTAATTAAAATCACATTCATAAGTGCGTAGGGGAGGATGAGGCTGTAAAACCCACAACTGCCAACAACCCCCAAGCTAAAAGTCAGTGGGAGGTTTCTGTGTCAGTTTTTGATGAACAGATATATTTTCTTTTCCTGGCGGAATGCAGGTATTCTCTCGAAGCAAGCCAGATGCAGCACGAATGTACTTGCTGCCAGGAGTCCAGCAGCCAAACAAGAGAGGTGACCCTGACTTGCCAAAATGGAACAAGCATAAGTTATAACTATGTCTATGTGGAGCAATGCCAGTGTATGGATGCATGCGATTCGAAAACATCTGCAGCATATAGTTCCCAAGTGAAAAATGATGTAGAGTACGTTCCTATGTTTCCTAAGGGAAAATCGGCAGAAGAAAGAAAAGAAAGCAAAACAAAGCAGAGACCGTAGGGAAGCTGGAATCACACTTTCCCCAGAATAACTTGTGCTCCTTCTTTTACAGATCTCGGTTCCGTTTCTGTTATCACCTTTTCTCATTTCTTACTTGTAAAAAAAAAAATTAATAATAAACCTCAAATAATTAAAAATTGGTGGTTTTGGCTTTTTATTTTAAGTGATACAATATGATATTTGAAAAGTCGTGGCAGTCAGGTGAAGTCCCTGGGGACTGGAAAAAGGGAAACATTGTGCCCATCTTTAAAAAGGGTTGAAAGGAGGACGCTGGGAACTACCGACCTGTCAGCCTCCCCTCTGTGCCTGGGAAGATCACGGAACAGATCCTGCTAGAAGCTGTGCTAAGGCACATGGAGGCCAGGGAGGTAATTCGAGATAGCCAGCATGAAAGCTCTAGTTAGTTCAAGAGTACTTAAGGTAAAGTCAATGAACTTAGTAAAGAAAATTCTCCTGCCCATAATTTTAACAAAATCCGCAAATAAGTTCAGGATATGCTTTTAAACTGTGCATGTGTTTCCTGTGCTATCTAAAAGATTTTGATTGGATTTACACTAGTGAGAAAATTGGCTGCCTTGTCTCACAGTAGTTCATCATGTTTACTTGAACTGTTTGAAGCATTTACCCTATCAGTAGCTGTTACAATACAAAGCCTGAAATCTGCCCTGAAGGCTTGGCTGAAAAATAAAGGAGGAACTGTTTGATCAAATAATTGCACATTTTATACAAGTTTATTTAGAAGTGAAATTCAATCCCTGAATGAAATCAGTAGAGCCCTACCTGTTGGCCTTCACAGGCAGGACCTGATATCACATTAGGATTAACTAGAGGGGGACAAGTAGGCAGCTTTGTAGGCTTCGCGTTTCAGTGCTGAACACCATTTGTATCTCAGCTACCCACGGTTTGCCTGCCCCACAGCAGGTACGCAGGCTGCAGGCAGGGTTACCAGCTGTGACAGCGGAGCAGACAGCGGCACCACTCCCCGAACCTTCTCTGACCCAGTAATAAGGCATTTTTCATCGGGAACCCGGTCTGAAGCCTGACCAGCTCTGCACCACCAGTTTTACAATTTCATCACTGCATCCTCAGACCCTGAACACCAGGTATCGCAATGAGGAGACATCCAAATAGTCCTGAGCAGAGTGACCAGTGGGTCAAGCGGTTTGACAGCTTCAGCATAGCTTCCCAGCTTCCTGGCTTCCAGAATGTTCAGCACTTTGGGCATAGCACCATGAGGCCAGAGAGCCCCTGACAGGACCTAGAACTGTACCACAGTGAAAAAAATAGCATCTAGAACTGGACTACAATGAAAAACCAGTGCCACTGGCTGTAGGAGGGCTTCCTATGTGAGAGGCATTCACGGATGCCTGCCTGGTGTTATCATGCAGAGCTAGGAATCTAGTCCAAGCTAGACAAATCGATGCCTGCAGAGCTGATCGGTCAGGGCACGGAGTGCAAGAACCCAGTGACACTTTGGTAACATGCAACAAAACCCCATCTGTAAACACTTCTGAAGTTGGCTTCGAGTTCAGACTGAAGCCAGTGAAGTCTGTGTGCTTGTCCCCGTTCCTCCCTAACTCCCTAGTCCCTATATTCCGTCTGCTCAGTACCATGTTCACCAGTCACAAAGCTTCCCTAACATTTTCTGGTCTGCAGGTTTTCCCTCAACTACTGCAAGCATTTTATTAACATGTTAGCGGTACATTCCAGTTCAAGTCTTAAGCTGCCCTCTGATGGTCATTATTCGCTTCTCTAAAGAAAACTAAACCAGGAACTATTCCCTTAATTCTACTGGCTTGCAGAGCATGTTCATCCATCGAGATGGATACTGGCATGTAAAAATATTTTTTTTATTTTAAATTCCAAATTATTAAAGATATAGAGGCTATTTCTCAAAGCTGAACACCACAATATTTCCTGGTAGCTGATCAGTTACCCACGAGTTTCATTTGAAGATGCCATTGCAATCCTCACTGTTCATGCACTGCGTTCATCAAAAAAAAAAATAAATTTAAAACAAAAATCAGCATCACAATTCACCACCTAGGAGAGATAACCTTGATTAGTGGGCGATTTGGATTTTGGGTTGTTTCATTTTGGGGTTTTTTGCTTGGAAACCAGCCCACAGCACAATGCTAGAAAGCACTGAATTTTCTCTGATCTCCTTAAAATAGAGCTCCCATTTTTTTAAAGGAAATTATTTTTGTACCTTTATTCTCTCAAGCCTACACAGAAGAAAACCCCAGGGATTTGCACTTTAAGTAAACAGGATTCAGGAGACAGCAAACACGTCGATTTCTCTTTGGAACAAATGCTATACTAAAATTCCAAGTCCAAGGAACCTCTAGTAATTTCTTTAAAGCAGAGAAACTAGCTAAAGAGGAAAACACGAAGACATACATTTGTTTGATATACAAGAAGTTACCATTTATGTTAAAATATATCTAGCTACTGTGTACTATATCAAGCTCCTTAGAATCTGAAATGATAAAATGCATGTATGCCTTAATTTGATAGCAAAATTTCCAAACATGTTAAACGTACAATCATAGCAGCAAAATAGTTCGTTATAGAACTACAGATTAATAAATAATATTTTTAAAAAGCAGTATATAATATATAAAATTAATCCCGAGCTCTTTCCTGTCATTTCCATGGGGTATCAAATTAATCAGGAAGTGCTGACCTTGCATCCTATGATATATGCTGTAATCAAATGTACCGATGCTTCACTAAAATTGCCATAGAAGCTTATTTACCTAGATCAGGAAATAGAACACTCATTTTTCTATTCCACTAAGTAGTCAATTACAGGGACTACTGCATTAGGGAATGTTATGTAGTAATATGCATATATGTGGTGAAACTACCCAGTTCGTGCATTTTATTGCTGTGTCGACATAATGCCTTTTAAACAAACCTATCAACCATAGCGAGAATCTTAAACAGCTCATTGAATAAAATGTCCCCAAAATAATTTACAGGTTTTATTGTCAGACGATCTAAACTGGGCAAACATGAAGGTTATGGTGTTCTGTAAAAGTCAGTGCATCCATGGAACTGTGATACTTAACCACGAGAGACATTTGTTAAGTTTTAAATTAATCTCTATAATAGATACTCAGAGTTCATCAGTTGAAGGACAGAATTTAGTATCACTGAACAGACTAAACTGGGTAAGATAGCTGCACAACATTCATATGCAGGGCCCTTTACCTTCCAGTCTAAATTTATGACTTATGCTTGCTCTAGGCTTTCCAAAACAGAAAGTATCAACAACATTCAATCAGGTGGAGGACTGGAAAAATAGCCAAATAGACTAAAAGTAATTTGAAAGATTAGATGAAGCCAATTACCCTGTAAACTGGGAAACAATAGCTCAAAATTATTTTGGTTAATAAAGAATGGTAGGCTCCCACTTATCAATCT
>NW_009259490.1:1317324-1319533 GCF_000687185.1 Egretta garzetta | reverse complement strand
TCCCTAAGTATTAAGCATATTTTGAAAAATTTGCATGATATAGAAATACTGAACAACAAGATAAATAAATCTCCCTTTACACCAACGTTTCTCTTTCCTCCTCACCTTTCAGCACAACTTTTTCCATTTCCTCTTCTTTTGAAAGAGCACCTCCAGGCAGAGATTTAAGGAGCTATTTAGTTAATTTTGCCTTTGGACTTTCATCCACCTTCCTTACCTCCCTCCATCTACCGAAATTTGATAGCACTTCCCAGGTTTTTAACACAGTAACATTATGTCTGAGAAGCTTGATGTGTTCATGCACATCACCTGCTTGTCTCCCAACACCACCTGGAGTTTCTGCATTGTTAATTTTGCCACTATGTGTAACGCAATTCCATCTGTTGGAGAATAGAATCCTTGCTCTCTCAAGAGGCAACATGCTGCTTGGCAATGAGTTATACCACAACATTCTTACAGATACCTTTACTTTCATATCTCCTGGTTTCACATTTTCATTTCCTGAGCCTCAGGACTATGTTGCTAGCAGGAAGATAAGTCACTGATTTGTCTTATTAGGCTCCCCAAATACTGTGCCAGTAGCTAACAGAAGTACAGAAAGTTCACTTAATGTGCAAAAGTGCTTGCCCAATGTACAAGTATCATGCAGAGACCTAACGTTTTCATGATTCTGCGGATCTAGAGTTTTATGAGAAGTTGGCTACAAACTAAAGAATATCTCCTTTCTACATAGGGTCAGAAGGGACTATTAAAACATGGTACGCTGACCTCCTTTAAATGACCAATCATACCCCATTCATTTTTGTTACAAAAATCAGATACGCTAGCTTGGAATCTAAAAATTAATATATTGCAGACCTTGACCTTGAAGCCATTTTTACTTACTACTCTTTCTAAAGCCACCGCCTTTTCCTCTCTAGAGAAGTAAGAGTCTTAACTGGATTTTGCCTCCAGTAGAAAAGGATTGAGAATTTCTTTTGCATAAGCTTCCTCTACCCCATGCAATCCAACCCACATAATAGAACAAACAAGCATGTTTGTTTGAAATTCTAACATCTAGCATCACAGCAACTTTGTGGTTGGTTATACTAGTCACAACACAGTTCTTATGATCAGGCTATTTACTGACAGCTGACTATACCACACTATAGTAATTAAGCTCCCCTGATTTTCCCAGCTGCTTTCACTGTTTGTTTTGTTCCCCCTACTAAAGACAGCAGTACTGGATCACCTTCAATATAAAAATATTCAGATTAGCCCAACTGAAATGGCTGAGCCATTTCTGAGGTACATTTTAGCACTTCTGCTATATTTCAATAGTGAAGACACAGATCATGTTAAATTCCTTTGAAACATTCACTTGACATGAAGGCTAAGTCCTGGTCCTGAGGTAATGAAGCTCTCTATCACGTGAATTTAAGTCCTGAAGAATGCCAGAAAGTATTTAGCCGCTTCTTGCCTCCATGCTTTGTGAGCATGCTGAAA
The DNA here is from genome assembly GCF_000687185.1 of Egretta garzetta. Taxonomy (NCBI): domain Eukaryota; kingdom Metazoa; phylum Chordata; class Aves; order Pelecaniformes; family Ardeidae; genus Egretta; species Egretta garzetta. The sequence goes on along the minus strand of NW_009259490.1, from coordinate 1,318,048 downwards.
CCCTGAGACACACAAATCTTCCTTCCATTTCTTTTGAAAAGAAATATGCTCCAGAGAGGTTATCGGATTTGTCTTATCAGCTGTTTCAATTGAAGTATTTAAATTTATAATTTTAAAGTATTCCCATAATACTCTGTTAAAAGAAAAATAAAATCATCATTTCTTTTGGCATCATCCTGCTAAGGTTTTCTTATTCAGACACCCACATTTGAATAGTTTCAAGGGACCTTTTTCAAATGGACAAAAATAGCACTTGAAAATGTGTTATTTAGGATGAAGAGGGAGAGTTCTCTGGCTACAGGCCACATGCTGATTTTTAATTTGAGCTAAAAAAGAAATCTCCCTTCACAATTTCTTACTAGTACTATAAAAATAACCCCAAGCAGGTACCTTAGAGGGTTTTTTTTCTCTGCAACGATCTCAATAGTACTATAAAAATAACCCCAAGCAGGTACCTTGGAGGGTTTTTTTTTCTCTGCAACGATCTCAGTACCAGTTTCTGCCAGCAGCACCACACAGACTAATTGATAGCCTATTCCTGTTAGTGTAACTTGAATCAAATTGAAACATCCAAATGAAAGTATATTATAGCTTTATGTAAGTGGTCAATTAACAATCAAGGAAATGCAGAGTTGATGAATAAAAGACATCTAAAAAATGTAAGAGTAACCCAAAGCCTCTCACACTCCAGTGCTTACCTCCGTGTGACCCGTAATGAGACAGA
>NW_009259490.1:1280278-1317267 GCF_000687185.1 Egretta garzetta | reverse complement strand
AACCACACATTTATGAAAAAAGGCAGATAATGTTGTTTAAATTATGTTAAGTCCCTCACTCATGAAACTGCAATGTTATTCTTATGACTGTAATGATTGGGTTTGCTAGTCACCTGCCACGAGAGTTTCTTTTTAAACACTTGCCACCCTTGTCAGAAGCATCACCAATGGTAATTCATTTCACGCCTGCAGATATCTCTCTCCACATGAGAAGGTTCAAGCGTGCATTATAGAACACGGAAACCTGACTGTTTCCCTCCTCTCTCCAACTAGGCTAAGTGTGTTTTGCCAAGAGAATATACTATTTGCCCCATAGTTCAAGATGCAAGTGTATTCATGGAGAACATCAGCCCACTCTTGGCATCATACCTAAGAGCAAGGTAACATGAAACAGCACATGAGAAATCCCTTGCCAGTTGTGCGCATAGATAGTGTAGCAACTCAAAATGAGGGATGCAATCTAAGAACTTCTAAGCTGTACATGACCCCACCCTTTCTAACCAATTAGAAATTTTAAGATTCAAATTTATGCTTTGTAAAAAATAACTCAAGTAGTAATTTTTTTTGTAATACTTAGGATATTTGGGATGAAGAAAATTATTACTAAAACCTAAACATTTTAACCCTTCACCACTGTAGCAAACATTTGAAGTGAAAAGATGAAGAAATAGCACACATCCCCAGTTGTTGAGGAGTTTCTCCGTATTTTATAACACTATTTCTAAGTTAATGGGAGTTTTGAACTTACTACAAAATTCTGTGGCATTAAAACCACGCTGTTACAGCCTTTTATGTTTTGTATTTTCTTCAGTAGTGCTACGGCTGTGCTGGAACTGCACATCTGATTTCCGGTGTTCAATGTTCTTCAATGCCTCACTATCTGCAAACAAACAAAGCATTATGTATGACAATCAAAAAAACCCCATGAGACAGGCTGATTAATAACAGACCGACTACAAAAGGTTTCAAGCTTGGAAACATCTACTAGGACAAGCAGAGTGATGAATGATTCCTTAAAAATGATAGAAAATGAAAGGATCAAGCCCAGATAAGAAGTCACCATAAAAGTCACCATTGGAAATTCATTAGAAATAGCGCAAATGTATAAACCTCCTTTTTATAAAGCTCAAAATCTAGACACTTTGAAGTTGAGGAGCTGAACTGGTACTATTCTCAGATATTATAATCTGGATCTCTAGCTTCCCAAAGATTTATTCCAAGCACAGCTGTATTGTTTAAAACTATATGAAGCATCTTCTGGACTCTCAGACTTATCACCGAGCCATGAAATTAAACTGAAATTGTGGCCTGTTTATTTACAAGTCACACATTAAAATAAAAAATATTAATCTTGTGATAACAAGCAAGCTTGTTAATTCATACTGTGCCATCTGAGAACAGAATAAATTCCATTTTATAAAGGGAATTACATCTAGTAAGCTAGCTCTAAATAAAAGCTACTATCACAGAATATCTGAAGTTGGAAGGGACCCATAACGACCACCAAGTCCAACTCCCTGCTCCTCGCAGGACTACCTAAAATTAAACCATATGACCAAGAGTGACATCCAGACGCGCCTTGAACTCTGACAGGCTTGATGCCATGACCACTTCCCTCAGGAGCCTGTTCCAGGGACTGACCACCCTCTCAGCGAAGAACCTTTTCCTAATGTTCTGAACTTTCCCTGACACAGCTTCATTCCATTTCCTTGTGTCCTATCGCTGTTCACCAGAGAGAGGAGATCAGCATCTCCTTCTTCACTGATCCTCTTGAGGAAGTTGTAGCTCTTAACCTTCTCTTCTCCAAACTGAAGAAGTCAAGTGACCTCAGCTGCTCCTCATAAGTCTTGCCCTTGAGACCTTTCATCATCTTGGTCACCCTCCTCTGGACACACTCTAATAGTTTGATGTCCTTCTTATATTGAGGTGCCCAAAACAGCACACAGTACTCAAGGTGAGGTCACACCAGTGCAGTGTAGAGTGGGACAATCACTCCCTCAGCTGGCTAGCTATGATGTGCTTGACACAGCCCAGGACATAGTTGGGAGTTTTGGCTGCCAGGGCACACTGTTGACTCCTGTTCAACTTGCCATCAACCCAAACCCCAGATGTCTTTCTGTGGGGCTGCTCTCCAGCCTCTCATCCCCCAATTTGCATACATAACCAGGATTACCCCCTCCCAGGTGCAGAATCTGGCACTTGCTCTTGTTATGTTTCATACAGTTGATGATTGCCCAGCTCTCTAGCCTATCCAGATCTCTCTGTAAGGCCTCTCTACCCTTGAGGGAGTCCTAGTTCAGTATCATTGGCAAACTTAACATACATTCGACTCCTTCATCCACGCCATTTATAAAAAAAACTAAAGAGAACTGGCCCTAAAACTGAGCCCTAGGGAGCCCCACTGGTGACTGGCTGTCAGTTTGATGTAACCCCATTTATTATAACTCCTTGAGCCCAACCTGCCAGCCAGTTGCTCACCCAGAATATTATGGACTTGTCTAGCTGTGTGCTGGACATTTTGTCCAGAAGGGTATCATGAGAGACACCGTCAAAGGCTTCGCTAAAATCCCAAAACACCATATCTACTGTTTTCCCTTGGTCAACTAGATGGGCGACCTTGTCATAAAGGATTAAGCTAGCTAAGCAGGACTTTCCCCTTATGAACCCCTGCTGACTGTGACCAATGACTGCATTGTCTCTCAAGTGTTTTTCAATAACTTCTGGAATAACCTTCTCCATAATTTTACCAGGCACTAAAGTGAGACTGACAGGCCTGTAATTACTAGGGTCTTCCTTCTTTCCCTTCTTAAAAATTGGGACAACATTTGCCAGCTTCCAGTTGACCAGGACCTCTCCAGACTCCCAAGACAGTTGAAAAATAATGGGGAGAGGTTCTGTGACAACATAGGACAGATGTTTCAGTACCCTGGGAAAGAATCCTATCAGGCCCCACAGATTTATGTGCATCCAGCTGGAGAGCAAGTCTTGAACAAGTTCAGAGTCAGCTGGGAGTTTATCATCCCCCCAGTCACAGTGTTCCAACATAGGGCTCTGGACATCCCCCAGGGCCCATCTTCAGTGTTCAAGACAGGTGAAGAAGGCATTGAATGTCTGCTTTGTCTACATCCCTACTTGTAAGGTGACTGACCTCATTAAGCAACAGACATTACCATCTCTGATCCTCCTCCTTTTGCTGTTTAAGTATTTTACAAAGCCCTTTTTGTTGTCCTCCACACAGTGCTGGTCAGCTTGAATTCTGCTGTCCCTCTCTGTTTATGAACAAATCTAGGAGGGCACCTTTCCTAGTACCTACACCAAGAAGTTGACTAAGGGAGCCATCTTCAATGTGCTTCAGGAATTTCCTGGATCTGTTTGTGTCCACTGTATGATGTACCCAGTTGACATCTGGAAAGTTAAAATCACCCATAAGGACAAGGGCAGTTATCTAGAGATACCCCTTAATTTCTTGTAGAATAGTTCATTGGTGCCATTATCCCAGCTGGGTGGTTGATAGCAGACTCCCACATGAACATCCGCTTTATTTGCTTTCCCCTTCTTCCTTACTAGAGGCTCTCAACCACATTGTTGCCAACTGTAAGCGCCACATAATCCAACCCTCCCTTACATACAGTGCCACCCCCCAGCCTCACTTGCCTTGCCTATCCCTCCTGAGCCTAACCATCCATCATGGCACACCAGCCACAGGACACATCCCACCAGATTTCGCTTAAGCCAATGATGTTGTAGCTCTGGGACTGGGCCAAAGCTTCTAGCTCCTCTTGTTTATTCCTCATGCTGCGCACATCAGCATAAAGACATTTCAAATGTGCTTCAGTGTACTCAGCACATTGTGGAGCAGGCTGACAGACCTTGCTAGCACACCATCCCTCATTGGCATGCTGCTGCCAAGCTTACCTCTAGCAAGCCTAGCTTTGTCCCTTTCCCCCTTCAAATCTAGCTTAAAGCTCTTCCAGTGAGCCCTACTAACTCTTGCACAAAGATCCTTTTCCTCTTTGAGGCAGGTGTATCTGATCTGTTGCCAGCAGGCCTGGTGTCATGCAGACCAATCCATGGTCAAAAAACCTCAAATTCTGCTCGTGACACCAGTAATGGAGCCAGGCATTGATCAGCTGGATCTTCTTGTTTCTTCCTGCAGCGTTCCCTGCAACTGGAAGGATAGAGGAGAACACTGCTTGTGCTCCTAGTCCCTTAACCAGTTGTCCCAAGGGCCTGAAGTCTCTTTTCATTGCCCTTGGACTTATTGCAAGTTCATCACTGCCTACATGAAGAATCTATAATGGATAATAATCTGAGGGCCATACCAGGGTAGCAAGTTTTAGCATCACATCTTTAGCCCAGGCCCCGAGGAGGCAGCAGACTTCCCCAAGAACTGTTCCTCTCGGAAGAGAGTCTCCTATGACAATAACTTGTCTTTTTTTTTTTTATGGAAGTGGTTTTGATGCAGGGCACAGGTCAACTTAACCTTGACGACACCTCCAGCCTAGATGAACCATCGTCCTTGTCATTGTTTAGTTCCACTTGTAGAGCCTTGTACCTATTATGCAAGGGCACCTGGGAAGGTAGGGTAGTCATGGAGAAGATGCCTGCTGTGCTGGGCAGGAACTTGTTGCCATTCCCCCCACTATGTGCACTTTTATAATTACTTAAGTGTTAAAATAGCATTAAGCATTTCAAATCAACCTGAATGCTCCACATTTAGCTGATTAGTATTATAAAAACTATGCATTTAAGGTGGAAAAACATTGTCCTGTGACACAGTACCAAGCTCCCGAATCTAATCCATAAAGAACACAGACATTGAAGATAAGTTCAGGGTACTTTTTCACTCACTGTAGTTATTTTACAATTGGAGATAATTTTAAAATAAATTGGATCATCCTGCATTCTCTTCTAATGATAAATGCATTAAAATTATAAAAGTTGTCCATTGTATCTCATCAGCTTCATATTCCAGATTAGTACAGTTAAAAACATGTTCTAACTGAATTCTTTGAATACTCCAAACAGCAATACTTTCATAGTTCTCCCACACCTGGAAACACAGATGTAGTTAAGATCAGTTTCAATCTACTGGCTTTCCACAAATTTACTTTTCCCACCTATATGCAAATTTTACTTCAAAAGTTATTGCATACCATAAGTACAGACTATTTGTTCTTACAAAATTAATTACACTTTTTGGCAAGATAGTAAAGAAAATCCATCTAAAATATACTGTAGTATGAAAATAGATCAACATACGTTTCTGAATAAGCTTCATGAAGACCTAGGGGAGAAGGCTGAAGTCTTCAGTAGGCTACAACTTAAAACTGCAGCAGAGAAGATGGTTAATATGGGTTTTCATTTTTCCTACTTATGCTAAGAAAATTTATTCCTAGAGGTCCTGCTCTCATTAATGTACTTAAACATTTTAATAATTCAAAATACACTGATTTCTCTTTACACACCCACACATCATCACTGGTTGATTAGCATTGAAATTAAAAAGCTAATAAATATTAAAATGCTAAATAGATGCTTTAGCAGCCACAAGAATGCCAACATTTGTTTAAGTAAATTAACTCTTACTTTTCTTATCTCTCACAGTACACTGGAGAAATGTAAAAGCAAACTAAGCTTTAGAACATAAACTGGGATAGAAACTGATACTCAAGGGCTAGCAGAAAGCACAATTTAAACCACTGCATTTTGTAGTAGGTGCTACGTACATTAACGAAATAAACGAGGAAATTCAGTTGTGAAAGATTCCTCCCAACTACTGTTTGTCAAAAAAATTAACTCCCGATAAAAACCATACTATGAACTGGATGGTAAAACCTGAAATGTTAGCTTGATAATACACTAAATACTACAGACTAGCAGTTGATTAATAATCACTGAGCATAGATAGCAATGCTGTTAAATGAGAAAGAGGACCTCAGATAGCTTTACAGTCAATCATAGAATTAAAAAGCAATGCTATGTAAACCAAATCTTTAAAATTCATTAATTATATATGAGCAGATAAAGCCAGCTCTTATTGTAGCTAAATAGCACATAACAAGGTCTGTTTCATAACTCTTCACTTGAACACCACTCTCGCCTAGAGTTCTCAACCCCTTCATAATGAAGAGCATTTCCTCCATACCACACACTATTCTTCCCTCCTCCTTTGCCCTCCAACGCTGTCTTTCAAACAATGCAACCCCAGTATTCCCTCATTCTGTCCTCTAGACCTGCAATAGTGTAACGTTTTCTTGAGAAAGTAGCACCTAGAAGAGTTAGACAAAGACATCTTAGAGATGAATATTTAAAATACTTTTACTGTACTAATCCCACCAGACTATCACATTAAGAACCAGTGTAACTTGTTAACTAACGTGCACGACTGAGTAAAAGACAGTAACTGATACCTGAATTCTACAGCAGTCTATAGACTCACATTGTGGTGCTCTCCAACAGAGACATAATACACTTTCATTTAGAGGATACATTTATTAAATTAGAATGAAAAAGTTAATGTACTTTAGAGTGCAAGAAACACATTTGGATACTGGACCTCGATACAGAGAAACAACGTCTTCAGAATTATTACAGCGAAAAACATCCTCTGTATGGTATTACATATCAACCAAACAAGCAGTAACATTTGTAAAGGAAAAAACATTCAGTACCATCAGCAGATGCAAAGAGCAGTAGAGAAGTTGTTAGCAAGGATCTAGCTAGACAAAAAATGTTCCTACCTTTAGCAAGTTTAGGCTCTTGGCAGGACTCAAACTAGTAATAAAAACAGTAACTTTTAGCAGATGCCAGTCTTATACAGCTGGCTTTGGCTCCAAGCTGCTTGAAGCTGTTGAGCAGAAGAGCAGCATCACACAATTATTCCATTAGCATTTTGTCAAAAGCTACAATCATAATGAGTGACAATTTATTTGTTTTAAATCAAGAAACAGACTTTCAGTTCCAATACCTTAATTTCACAGACCCTAGAATACACTCCCTGACTTTTTTCATCTCTCCAATTCAAACCTGACAACGAACAGTTTGACTGAGAGGATATGTATGCTGAAAAGCTGAGTAGACTTATGATCAGTGTTTTGTTCTTTTTAACACGATAAAGTAGCACATCTTGACATAAGAGTTTCAGCTATAATGCTTAATTAATTCAAGACAAAAAAAATCCCCAGAACAGTATTTAAGTATAGTGTAACATGAAACCCATCTACTGGCCATACTGCTCCTACATATCCCATCTTCAACTCATACCTCGACCCTGTTTTGCCTAACATTTGCCTAGAACAAAACAAACAAAAAAAATTTCTAAGAACAGGAGCCTCCCTCAGAGGCCCAGAGCCTTGTTTATGAATAAACCTGGCTAACCTAACATTTGCACTTACCCCTCCCGGTGGTTAGGATTGAAAGGTGTTTATTCCGTGCTTGAAATCGAGCTGTAATAGGATGCAGTACAATTTACCAGCCCTTAAGTTGAACCATGACCACTTGCTTTTATAAAAAGCTGTATTATGGATCCCAACGTTTTAATATAAAAATTTAAATATATACATTTTCCCTGAATTGTTTCATCCCTAGCAGTTCATGCCATCTGTGTAAAAGTTAGAGCAAGGGACTCTTCCTGGAGATATCTAAGCATTAAATCCTTACCAAGATTTACTCTTTTGGGTGACAATGTCACAAATAACTGTGCTAGAAAGACCAAATGACTCTACACCTGCTCAATCACAAAGTTTACCATAATTGTAGGGAAGGGGCAAGACCAGTTTCTTGATGAAGACCTGTTTTATTTTAGAAAATAAAAATGTGGCGACTAAAGCACATAGAAGCCTTGAATCTCATTATTGAAAAGCCAATTGGAGGATGTATAAAGACACTTATGCTTTCAATGGTAAATTTAAGATGGTAAGGGATTCATAACAGAACTTAAAATTGTACATTATGAAAAGACAGCTTTAAAAGGCCAGAAACTCGGATGATTTTTGGTGCTGTATTTTAAAAGTTTCAGTATCATTTTTAACCATAAAAAAATAAATATTCATGCTCTAATGCCAGTGCTACCTAAAGGCGTCTTGAAGGGGGGATAAAATCAGCTTTTCAGCAGATAAAGAAAATATTTTAAGCATGAGACAAAACAAAGTGTGGGGAAGAAGAGAATATGGTTCCCTTTTCCCTATTCCAAACCTGGCTTTAATGTTCTCATGGATCACTCAAGAGCCTAGATTTCAAGTGTACATTCATTCCAACTCTTGAAAATATAAAGGTCTATGGCTATTGTAGAAAGTATTTGAAATTGAACATTAAAAAAGATAAAACAGCAACATTGCACATCACTGGAAAAATAAACCGGTGCATACTATTTAAAGTGCATTACTTTACCAGCTACAAAAACAGACACCATAGAGATTTATCCAACAGGAGTAACTGGTGCATACTGTAAGATTCTGCAGCTCCAACATGAACTGTTATCTGAAAAAAATAACACTAATAAATACAAGCAACCCACAACCTCCTTTGAGAGGATAGGATCAGACTATAACTCAGATATGTTAATTTTCTCTCACAACGAATTTAGTTCCATCTGCGTCAAATAATAAATTGACTACAGCAACCATAGCCTAAGAAGTCATTGAGCAACTCAATGCCATTCAAAGATTTTGAAGCTAGTTTTCATGCTTCTCCTTTCAGATTACAGGAAAAAAATACAATAGTTTTTCCACTGATATAAAACAATAGTTTTGCTGAAATATAGGTGTAAAGAAAGAAGCCTTATAACCAGATCATAGACTTCTGCTTTTTTAATGTAAGACAATACCTTAAATAATTGTTTATGGCTTCAGTAATTTTTCAGATATAAAAATCTTTCCTTCTGCACTTATTCTTTGAAATAGCCATGGGAATGCAGAAGTAGTACTTAGAGTGCAATTAACTGTGGGAGTACATTAGGGCTCAGTCCTTTTTTCTGCTACAGCAATACATGCTGTACAAGTTAAAACCCTTTAAGATTTTACAGATACATAACAATACTATATGGGAGGACAAAGCTCCAAATGCACACCAGATAATATATTGCTTTGGTGCCCGATGACTAGATTGAATAGAAGATGCTCATTACAAATACCAACAGCGCAACCTAAGAAATTTACCTTATTAAATTAAAAATCTTCAGTCAGAAACAGCTGAACATATCACAGCAATAACTAAACACCACAGATAAGGAAAGGGTCTTTCTTTTAATTTCTGGTAGAAACAGACTGCTTGATGAAACCCAAATACTTTAACAAATCAGTTATGTTTAAAGAGCAAACCCTCCACAGAAAAATAAAATTCAGTCTAACAAACAGTAGTAAATCCTGTACTGCATAGAGTTACTTTGTAAGAACAAGTTTATGAAAAGGGGGAGAAAAGGAGAAAAAAAAAAAGCAGCATTACTCCCCATCCCATCAGAATATAGCCACACAGGGCACAGCTGATAGTAACGATGCTTTGATGCTATATTGTAGGACATAAGCTAAACTGAGTATGTACAGATTGAGAAAGAAAGTGAAAAAGATCCAAACGTCCACGGAGAAAAGAGGTATAATCTTTCACACAGGATGCGCTAACAGAAAGCTGTTGGGAAATTCTTCCTCTAGCTAAATCCCTGGCTTGGCAAGTAAAAAGAAGTGGCATCAAGGACTGGGACTATGCAGGAAGTAGGGATCTACGATTCTTCAGCCATCTGAAGCAAGGAGTTGATAGCTGCATCCTTGTTCCCCCTCTGAGCTTCTAGCACTGAGCGGATTACTTCCCTGTCCATGTTGGGAAACATGTCCTGGATAGATTTCAGGTCCTCTTCATTACACAGGTGCTGAGGGTTCACTGCAGGAGGTGGTATCGCCACTGGTACCATGCCTGGATTACAGACTGAAGGAATTCCTGCAGGCAAAAAAACAGAAAGGAAAAAAAAAAAAACCCAATGCATACATGAGTGAAGGGAAAAAAAAAATGAATCAATGATATTGAAGAAAGCGGCTCATGACTCACCCCAACCTACCAACTTCAGCATTTTTTAACATGTACTCCAGGAGAAAAAAAAAAAAGAAAAAGAGATTGCAGAGATTATACCTAGACTGTTGCAATCAGAATACATTTTTCTGGAACAGATTCTCTGCCCAAGTTATTTTCCAGAAGTGGTAAACTACAGTATGGGAACAGGTACAGCTCAAAATTAGCTACGACTTGCATTAACCAGGTTTACACATGAAATCACTAACCAAACACTAAGCACACCACAGAAGTGGTGGTGGTTCCTCCCCAACTCTAAACTCCACAAACAAGGCACCCATCATATTTTAGTTCCTAGTGTATTTATGTTGTGATGAAAAAGATGGGTTTACATAAGCAATATACATAAATGGTATTTAGAACTTCAATGAATGCAATCTCCATTACATTCAAAGGAAAGCAAAGTACTTAGGTCCACTAGGAGACGGGACCACACTCCTAAGCAAATTTTAAGCAAATGTCTTCCCCTGTTTAAAGTTTCCATCCACTTCAGCCTGCAAAGTCACAAAGTGGCAAAAGAGCAATTCCTCTTATGCCTATAAGGGGTACACACTGCTTTTCCCTGTTCTTCTGCCAGAGGACAAAATTCATCTGACATTTTTCATGAACTTCTTATGTGTCTGTATAAAATTAAAGCACTGTCAGTTTATAAAGACAGTTTTAGAACACACATTTTCTAATTCCCATTAAAAGGAATTACTTACGCAAAATTCCCTTTTCGTCACTTAACTTTTATCATTAATCAAGCATAGATCCATTGCAAAAAAAGCTACCATTTGTTTTTATAAAGCTGAAATCAGGTACAGTATACATCTGGTCTTTTGTTATCACTTCTGAAATTGGCATATTTAATTTCTTCTCCAAGTAGTTCCAGACCCCTGATTAGTCCACACACCTTTGTGTATTACTTTTCCAGTTCTGCTGTATTGTTTCTAAGGTAGGGCAAGGAGAACTACCTGCATCTAGCTGCAAGCACAGCACTGCTTCATACAGCAGCATGACAGGACGAGAGGAAACGGCCTCAAGCCAAGCCAGGGGAGGTTTATGTTCCATATTACAAAAAATTTCTTCACCGGAAGGGTTATCAGGCACTGGAACGGGCTAGCCAGGGAACTGGTTGAGTCACCATCCCTGGAGGTATTTAAAAGACAGATAGATGAGGTGCTTAGGGACATGGTTTAGTAACGGAGAGGTACAGTTGGACTCAATGATCTTAAAGGTCTTTTCCAACCAAATGATTCTATGATTCTATGATAAAGCTTTTGTATTTGTTCTCTCGTTACTTTCAATCATTTTATCTACTGTTTCAAACACTATTCACCTGGTATTTTCATAGAATAGTCCACAGAAATTCAAAGATCTTTATGTGTGGTAATGACCAATCAAGAAATCATCACCAAAGAAGCATTGGTTAAGATTTTTCTATACACATAATACTTTAACACCAGCCTTAACATGTGATTTTATGTCTCATTTACAATGAGATTAATGGGATCCTTCTGCAACCTCCTGCAGGCAGAGAGACTTGGAAAACAGCTACTTCTCTCCCCCACACTCCCCCCCAAGAGTCTATTAGTCACCTTCCTTTGATCAGTTTTTTTAAAAATATGATGCACCCCACCAAAGGCCTCCCTCCATTAGGGGATGACTCATCACATTTTTAGCTGTTCATCAGCTTTTCAAAATAGCTATTAGACCACAAGAGAACCTTTATTGTATCAGAATATCATATGATAGGAAGAGTCATTAACAAATAACATTTTCAAAATGCAGTTAACAAGGTGATATACACAGACCACATCATGCTTCCCACATACCTTAGAAGTCATAGGTGTACGAGTATGAGCTTTCTCCAGATAACCATGTCACCTCCTTCTAAAGTTCACCTAGTTAGTTAATTGTTTTAACTCAGCTCCTTCTAACCTCCATAGTTTTTAATCAGTTTACACAATGGGAAAACCAGTTACTTCAGAACTGGTTTTAAAAAAAAAAAAGTAAAAAAAACCAGTTTGTTATCCTCCAGTCCTTTGCGAGCAAGGCTAATTAAGCAATATGCTACATACTGCTTTTGGTAAAAAATTCCAAAATACAAGACTGGGAATAAGTGTTCTTTTACCTGCATTTTTTTACTGATCATCTTAATTAGCATTAAATTCTAAAATTGTAATCTGAGGCTCCTTCTCTATAAAGAAGCATTCCTCCCCAAGAAGGACAAAACCAAACACTTTTTTCCTCCCCCCATCATGGTCTCACATTCCAACTGGGTTTTTTTGTGCTCCCTTATATACTTATATCTTTATAGTTACTTAATTACCTAAACCATTCTAGGCTCTCTGCTTCTTTAAAATAAATAGTTCTCAACTCCCTACACATTTGATCTTCAAAGGCTTTATTAGCCAACCTTATTACCAGTTTAGATTTAATGTATAATTTATCTCTCTCACATCCCCTCATTTGGGCAGACCTATCAATTTTTGGCAGAAACCTACTTTACTGTTTTACTGCTGACACTTTTTAGGATTCTCCAAGAGTGCAGCTTTTTTTTTTTTTTTTAAATTTGGCATACATTTACTTTGAGCAGCTAACAACTTTTTTTTTTTTTACATAGTTTTCAGTTCACCTGTTTAGCTTGCTTTCTCTGACCTTAATTACTTCTCCTTAAGTTAAACAAAAGATGAACTATTTGCATCACCACTACTATACTTCTTCCAAATAAGGAACTTTTTGAACTGGGTTTCATATACTATAAATATATATATATCAAAACCTGCCCCTTTTCTATTGAACTCTGACTAACTGCTCAAAGCATAACATAACAGATGTACCACCAACATAATTTTCAAGTATGCCTCTTTGCAGCCTCATCTCTCTTAGAATGACTGAAGTACTGAAGTGATCAAATGTATTGCAACTACATTATACTACTTCTATTCAGACTTAACACCTCCAAAAGAAGAACCAAGAGCAATTTCAATACTTACCCTGTCTCTTCAAGATTTTCTTTAACCTGTAACTACTTAACCAAAAATGTCTATGCTCACTCTAACTTGCACAAATATTTTAGCATCTCTGTGATTATCATTCTTCCATCAGCTTTAAAAACACCGTATTAAAATTCACATGCAAGTTTGGATCAGCTAAAACTATCTTAACTTACATCAACTCTGGTTGACAAGGTACTGTATTTGAATATAGTTTGTGTGCATTGCAACCAAAATTTTATCTAATATACTCTTTGCTATTTCTTTCCTCATCTTGGACTTCTGTCCTATCTGAAGGGATGAATTGTAAGCACCTCCATACTTATCAATGTTCTCTAATTTTTATTAAATTCCCCTTGCAACCATTTAAAGCTTTATTAGAATCAAAAAAGGAATCTAGATGCTTTAAGTGTAATGTACATGCTGCATCTATTTGAAAAGGTTCATGCTGGCAACTACAGAAGTGTCCCTCTCACCAGAAATTTATTACCTGCACATTGGAACCACATCTCTGCCCAGCATCACACCACTACCAAGGATATCTATCATCTCTTCTGCAACAACCTGAACTTCAGCTCTAGAGCTTCTTTGGCCATGGTCCCTCGAATTCTGTCAGGCACCATGTGTTTGAACATCCGGCAAGTCAGACCACACACGCACCCTGGAGGCAAACCACAGCCCTCACAAACACTGCACCCAACAACCATATCCAGCAGCATTTCAGATTGCCTCTTCTACAGCTTCAACATGCCTCGACTCATTCCTCATACTTCCTACAAACAAATTAGACATTTAGAAGAGGTGAACAGAGATTTATGGCCTCAGAAAAGAAAGTTGCAAAGTACCTGAAAGAACACAGCAACAGAAGTTATGCTTTACTTCTAGCATAAGCTTCCTAATATTCTTCAGTAAGTCATCAGCACCCTAAGATTATCCAACTATCAGCCTAAGTTATGTAGGAACTGTCCGTACAAGAGGTCAGTTTAAAATATTAATCCAAATGAAATATGAGGTTCACTTCAAGTACCACAGCATCCTACAGCTTACCAATAAAGCTTCAGTGCCTTGTCAGTGTCAAAAAAATCAAGACCAGCACACTTTAATCACTTTGCTTTAATCAAAACAAGATAAATATGAAGACAGACATCTGCACAGGCAGTATTCGAGAAGTATTTGCAACCTAAATATTCAATTTTAGAGACCAGAAATCTCTCAACAGTATTGTTTTTCACTAATGTTTTCAAAATCTATTTCCTCAGCCCTTACAGTTGTAGAATTAGTTTATGCTGTCTACAACTACACTGTATACAAATGGAAATTAGTATCACAGTGATTTTTAATAATTCCATGATAAATGCTTATTTTTCATTAAATTCAACATTCAAGCTGTACAAATATCAATTTAAAGAGTACCTTTGTTTTGCTTTGTTCCACACTTAGACTAAAAGCATCCATAATTTCCAATTTACAAAATTGTAAGCAAAACTTGCAGTTTTGAGCTATGCAGTACTGATGTAGAAAATACACATATGTGCAGTCATTAGAGAAAGTTATAATAAACTTGAATATTACCGATGTTCAGTAAAAAGTTGCTTTACATATTAAGCACCTCGTTTCACTAACAGGTGAAAACTGAAACTAAACCACATAAGAATCCACTATAAATAGAATTGCACACTCCTATGTTGCTCTCAGATATTAGCTAAGTGTTATAAATCAGAAGAATGGAGCACTGTTTTCCAATTCATTGAAATGGCAATGACAAACATGCTGGCATAAGCAGTGAAATTCCAATACATGAAATGAGTATGTACAATAGCAAGCCAATTGCTACGAGCAGCAATAGAAGCATCAAAGCAGCGTTAACAGGGTAAACTTTCTAACTGCACACAAGGCATTACGCACTTTTTATTTTATTGTCTTGTTCAGTCAAGTGTCCTATCTTTAATTTCTTAACTCATCGTTATTCTGTCCCATGCATAGACCCTTTCAGAGTAAACTCAGGAACCTTCTCAGCATGAATTCTTTCATTTAAAGGAAGAAATCAGTATCGCACTTTTAAATATACACAAATAGGTCTTAATGATATTTGCTTCAGAAAAAAATTCAGTGCTAGAATATTCATGCCATCATCTCAGTTTTTTTTAAAAATGTTACTTCTTTGCAAACTACTAAAAAAAGTGAAGTGTATGGACCTACAGAAAAATTCCACAGTTCCACTGCTCTGCATAAACCAAACAGGCTGTGACAACCACATCAGTTCTATTCAGAGCATCAAGAAATGACATTTTATCTCACAGAATTCTAGAATTTTCTGACCATACTTGAAGACCAATGCTTTTATCAAAGTTAAGGATGTCACAATATCTTTGCACAATTCAAAATCAAAGGTGTCATAGTAAAGTGAGTCTAAATTGAAGGAAAATGGATTCCCTGTAACAATTTGCCTTCTCGAGTTCAAATCAGATGATCAGATTGACATGGATCTAGAACAGATGTGCATGAAAGATACACACTGATAAAAAAAAGTGTTATCTTTCTGAAAAAAGGCTTATTTGAAGACTAACAGAAGGCAACTGGCAGGCTGTCTTCATAATGTCACTGCAGAACTGAGTTCTTTGCTTTCAAGTTTACAAAAAGTCATGACATTACCTTCTTCTCCCCAAATCTTGCAGTGGCAGAATAACTGCAATATTAAAGTTTCTCTAAGAAACCAGTACTATCACGTAGAATAGTTCACTGACATACAACAGTTTCAGAAGAATATTAACATCATGTTTTAGCCATCAACACCACTATCACCAATTACTTTAATCATTATAGCTTGAAGCTGAGCAGATGCCTTTAAAGACTTTCCAACAGGTTACAGGGGCGTTAACAATTTCGAGGAGATGCATTAAATTGTTCTATTGTGACATTCAAGTGGCAGTACCTTGTGATACAGTCTGCTGTAACAAATAAAGCTGTTTAGATGAGTTCATGCAAAGACTCGAGTCAATGAGGATGGGAGTGAGAAAAGAGCTTGGAAACTTACCCAGAGCAAAGTACTCAAGCCCTAAAGGTAGGTGAAAATGAAGGGGCAAGGGGAAAGGAATAAGACATGGGAAAGAAATATTAATCTATTTTTAAAAGGAAATGAACCATTTAGCTTCTGAAGGTGAAAGTTGGACAAACCGAGGCAATTGGGTAAAGACTAAACTGCGTAATATCAAAACCTAAATACTGCTAGGATTCAGTCTCCAAACTAACTTGCTTCAGTGGTTTGAACAATTTTCCTAAATGTGTTGTTTTTACGAAGTAATCATTAGAGGAAATGTTTTCAAAATAAGTAAGCACCAGGGGTTTGCAGCAAGGATTATATTTCATAGCCCACAAAGGACAACATATATCCATGGATTTCTGAACAAGTACCAATAACATCACAGCTAACCTATGAAACTCAACATCTAGAGGAGCAATGCACATATACACGCAACTTCACCGCAATAAAAATGTTATTCTGGACTCCAACAGAGCCCTGAAATACATGGGGTTTTAACCTAGTTTTCACACAGGTGTTTGTAAGTTAAGTACAAATTGATTTCCTATTTATCCCATGAATACTTAGCTTACTGTCTTTGATACACTATCAAGACCACCAGCTTGGACTGTAAGCAACCAATATACAATACAATATTCTAACAGCCTAAATTAAGTAATCTTTAGAAAAAGAAATGGAAAGAAATGGTAGATAAACTCAACTTTTAGAAGAGCAACAGGATTGACAAGTTCAAATTTTCCCAAACAGAATCCACGGATATCATCTATGGCAACTACAGTAGCAACTAGCACTACTGTCAGTGGGTTTTATTTTTAAAACTTTTGAAATTAATTAACATGGTGCAGGAATATTACTATGACCATCTCTGCTTTCATCACAGTTCCGTAACACATACCATCAAACGTGGGGGAAAAAAGCATTATTTGTGTTGGCATTTCAAGCCGCATCTGTTTACCACAGTGACTAACTGCTTGCTACTACTGTTCACCTCAGAGACACGTGTGAGAGGAACTAGTAGCTTTGACCTTAATTAGAACATTAGTTATGTATACTAAGCTTTTAACAGAAATTTTCTGTTACAGAAAAAGCTACTTGGCCTTTGTGACAACCAAATTTGACTTAACACCTCCTCTCTTTAAGGAGCTATTATTTTGGACAGTTAACAAATAACTGTTAAAATTGTCTAGATGAGCATGTTAGTCCACCCACTGTATTTCCACCACAGATAAGGCTTAGAATCTAACAGTCTTTCCCAACAGCACAATCTCCTCCATTTCAGACATAATAAACTATGCAGTTTACTATTCATTACTATTCCACCCTTCTGAAGGAAACAAATAGAACTTGCTTATTGACTATGCTCATTCAACTGGATAGGTAAGAAACCTGAACTAAGAAGATGGGAAGAAGGTAAGCATTCCTGTGAGGCATACTGATGTCCTACCATTGCCCTTCTTGAGGCAGGCTCAAGAAGAGAGAAAACCCTGTACACTGTTGCAAAGAGCATACCAGCAGAGTTTCCCCAGAAGATACAGTCAATTCAGCTGGGCAGGGATGGCCAGTAGTTTGCATGCTGAAAGAGTTTATGGAATCTAGAAGGAGCATCTAGTTCAGTATATAGAAAACATTCTGACAATACTCAATGTCTTCCAAGATGCACTATTGGTTGCTTTATAGTTTGAAATTACTTTTATTAAGCCATACAATTAGATGTATGAAACAGTAAAAGCATTCTGAAGTTGAATCACTTTCAAAGTCCAAAGCTAACCATCCATCTAATTATTGTAAGTGGGTCATTGATTAGTGAATAGGCAAAAGCTTTAAGCCTCACAGTGCTTTGAGAAATTTTGATGGTGCACATAGAAGTTCTAGAACAGCAAACACAAAGCACAGTAATACTAAATATGTAATAAAATATCAAAAATACTAACAAATCTAAATACGTCAAAGGTGGCTCGTAATAAGTTTGGCATTTATAAAGCCAAGTACATTCAAGCTTTTCCAGAATAAAATAAAAGTTCAAATTGAGGAGTGGGACTTGACAATGCTTTAAATACACAGGTTATAGAATCAGGAAGAATTCTTAATACAGAAGATTGTCATAGCAGTAATTAAAACAAAGATGCTGTCTGGATCTCTGCAGAAGGGCAATGCTACAACACATGGATCAATAAAATTGTTACATAAAGCCATGTTCTTATATGCTAAAGTGTCAGGCATTACTAAGATGCTGTCTGGATCTCTGCAGAAGGGCAATGCACATGGATCAATAAAATTGTTACATAAAGCCAAATTCTTATATGCTAAAGTGTTAGGCATTACTGTCACTTGCTAAATATTAGTGATTTCTTTACTTGTTCACATAGATTTAATAAGTATTACTGAAAAATATTCTCAAGATAAATACAAAATTTACAGAACAATAAGATCTGAACATCAAGATACACCACTGTACTTGTTTTTCAACTTTGAAGGTCTAGTATCAGTTTCATCTGTTCTGTTCTATGTGTAGTTTCAATTATACCCGAAACTAGTCTCTTCATTTCTACTGTTTGTACTCTTGACTGGCACAGCAATTTTGCAATACAAAGATTCTCATTTTGATCTGTTCAAGAAATTCTATAGCACCTTCTATTACATTGCTATATCTACCACCCCAGCTATTGTTTTCCTTTTAACCATAGACAAGATAACTATGAAGCTCATAAACTGCTTCAGTATATAGGGATGTGATGAACCTACAAACAAAAAAGATACGGCATCTAATTCAAACACAGAAAAGCTACACAGAAGTCTGGCTTACCACAATGGAATCACACTTCAGGATGCACACACAGGTTGAAACTAGTTCGTTGGCAAAGCAAGCAAGACTTAAATTCTGAGAATTAAGCTATAGAGATAAAAGCACTTTAAACAAAGCACTTTAAACAAAGCAAACCATGTTTCATCGGGGAGTAAGGTATGTAACCAAACTTTTCCATGTTTTGCTCTAACTTAACTCTATAAAAAAAATGAAACAGAAGGTATGATGCTTTAAGTTACATACGCAGTCTTCCGTTGAGGAGGTTTGTTTTCTCAGAGAATTAAATTTTAAATTCAGTCAGGAATTGAGTCTTTAAAAAAAAAAAAATCTGTTGTGTCAGCACTGCAATTATGTGTCACACACATTATCACTCATTCATACACTTTCATGCAAATAAATTCAAAATATGTAAATTTATCTTATTTTCCCTAAAAAGCACACATATTACTGAATAAATGTCCATACAATGAACTGAAGCTTTAAAGAGCTGTAAGTGTAACGCACAAAAAAGCCCAACTGAAATTTACTTATCAGTTATCTAAGTAGGGCAAATTCAAGCTTATTTACATAGTTTAAACTTTTAATCTTTGGTAAAAAAATTACAAAACATAAATTAACACGTTTCTATACAAGTCCAATACTTACTTTGCACAGACTAAGAGAACTGACAGTATCTGCTTTAGCTCTTTTTGACGTATTTACGTAATGATCTCAGAGCTCCCTATCATTTTTCATTCACTGTGCTACACAGTGCTGTGTAGCAAGTTTTCAACAAAACATTTTCAAAGACCACAGAAAAGTCAATCCCTTTACAGGCTACTTAAGCTGCTCTTCTGACACTACAAGTCATTTAGTACACTTTCACTTCAGATTGTGAAATCTGAACAGTTTTCACACATGGCTTGCCACCATTTAAATAAGCACATGCTTATTACAGTGCAGCCTGCTAGATATTTAGTTATCAATGACCTGACAGAAGTCTAAAAGAAATACTTAAAAAGAAAAATGTTCAAGCTACTTGTTCCAACTTGATAGTCATTTTAATCCATTTAATCAAACTCATGCCACTCCCTTAAACCAGGGTACAAGACTGAAAGCAGACCTGCACCTAACTCACTCACTCTTCTCCTCCCACAAACGTATCATGGGAAAAGTAGTCATGGACACAATCATTTATAGCTTCCTTTACATTTCAAAAAACAGGAGAAACTTGGTAGTTATTTCTGCAAAACCCTTCATCTGGAAGTTTTAAGAGTCTTCAAGGAGAGAAAACATACCTGCTATGGGCACATATCCAACTCCTTGCTGATATACAGTGGGCATCAGGACCACTGGCTGGGGTTGCATCATCATGGCAGCTGGCAAAGACTTGACACAAAAAGCACAGACAGATTAGAATTACTCAAGAAACAGAAAAAACCAAACCAACAATTAAAACAGTATTTGCAAAAAAAAAAAAAAAAAAAATCAGCGCATTGCAAATCCATGTTCAATATTACAATATGACTACAAGTGCTAATCTATACTAAGCAAAATCTCTGGCAAATTAACCATCCTTTAAAATTACAATTTATTTGCCTGTAAATTGTTATAAACACAACATGTCAAACTAGCCTTTTGCAATAGTTAATAAATTTTACCACTGAAATTCTGTTACTGAAGCAAATTATTTTACAATATGGGTTTAATCAGCTTTCATGCCTTATTCTTGTGAAATGAATATATAACATACTCATTGTAAATTAAAGCTTAGAGCAAACCTGAATTTTATTAAAAGCAGTATACTGCTCCTAGAAGCATATTTTAGTTCAAGTCAACTATTTTTGAGTTAAACCAGTACTTTAAACAAAGCATCAGTTTAACTCCATTCCCTTTTACTACCACAATTCCTGTTCAGTTTGATCCTGGAAAATATTAAACGGTCAGATTCTATGTACAGTACATTCATGGTCAGGCAGTTTTAAATGTTAATTACAGACTCATTTCTCCTAGGGGTAATGGAACAACTCTTCAGATGTCGGGCAGAACGTGAATTTCAAATAGCAGGGAACATCTGTTCCCAGTTGTGTACTCAACAGCAGCTTGGAAATTTTGGTTATGTACAAGCATAGTATGAAGCATTCAGGGCTGCACATGCTACACACGCTACCCAAAAGCTACATAAATCAAAAGTGACAGATGACAGAATAGTCCATGAGCAGCTAAATGGACCAATCTAAGTCAGCACTTCATGACTGACCTTCACTTTCATTTCACGAAATGAAAAAGAATGGAAATAAAAACCAAAGTAATCAGAAAGAGCATTCAAACTATCCAGAAAGACCTAAAACAGAGAAGAGCTTCCATTATTTTTGCTTTTGAATCAACAAGAATTTCTAAAGATTTTGGGGAAAAAAAAGAAGTTAGCTAGATTCCATGGAACTTTTCTGAAATTAATTAATTAGAAATTACAATGGACCATTTGACTGAGGATTTCTTTTTTATGCTTCTATTAGCACAGGACTAAGCTGGTATTTTGTAATTGCAAAACCAGGTAAATAAATACCCATTTACCACCTCACCAAAAAGTATTTACTGCCTTAACTAATATTTTTGACTGCCATTCCAAAGTTAAGTATAACTATTTTAAATGTTAACACATACAAACTAAGGTACAATGGAACTAATTCTACCTCAGACTAAAATATCTCCCTCCCGCTCCCCAAGAAGCTTCTATCCCCTCCTCCTCCCACCCCAAACTTGGCTTACCGTGTATGACATAACCAGATTAATCATTCCTTCCTTGTCATCACCCTGTCTTCCGCTCAGGCTATACCATTCATCCTCCACATTTCCTTGTTTCAGAGACTCAGGAATTGTAATGTGCGTCCAAGCAATGCGGTCATCCATTGAAAAGGCCCGCTGGAATATAATTTTAAAAATATTATCACGTTAATTGTCCTGAAAAAAAAAAAATCTTTAAATTATTCTTGACTAACACTTCCTTCAGTTTTATTCTATTTCACTATGCCAATTTTATTTTTAAGTTATTCCTTTTGAAATTACTAAACTGTCAGTAAATATTTTAGCCATCTCCTTTCCAACAAGGATGAATGATGCTTTAAGTGGAATTAGAGATTTGTTTCAATTATTTAATGAGAAGAAATTGAAAACCTGAAGCGGAACACTTCTAGAAATATAACATCAGCATAGTCTATGTTAATCTAGCGACATCATATCAGAGGTCATCAGCTTTTGTTTACACTACTATGATAGGCTGTCAACTCCAGTAATTCAAGAGCAGATACAAGTACTGATCTGCCACCTGGTTGCAGCAACAAAACAGACACTTCAACCAATCAACTAAGCCCACAAAATGGCATCCAAAAGCCTCACTCATGTAATGATCACACAGCTGGTGCAGTGTCAAGTTTTACTACACGCACTAAGAGAGGCAGCAAAAAAGGCCCAAACACAGACTTTAGCCTCAGTTGTAGACTTAGTTTAAATCTTTCAAGAAGGTATGTTTGTGCTAAGTGGAACAGCTGAGGTGTAGGCACATATTCCCTGCTGCCAACAATAACAACATCTAGCAGAATCTACTAAAATTCAAGATAGTACTCTTCTAGAAAAGCTTTGTAGAGCAGATTACCTACCAAAGCTGCTAATTAGACCCACTCAATCTCTAAGGAAATGAAATTGTTCAGAGGTTAGGTATTTATTACCGTGTCTTAAGTAAAGCATAGACAAGTGCCTCCATGCCCACTTGGAATGAAATTCAGGCAAGTGTAGATTAAGTTATGTTCCTGCTAATAATTCCTAGTGACTACACACAGTTGCTATTTGAGTTTTGTTCTCAGCATTTCCAAGCTTGGGAAAGCTTCCAAGCTCCTCCTGGGTTAGAACAACACTGAAGAATTTCTGAGTAAAACAGCATTGTATAAACAAGCCATTTTTAATAGGACAGTACAGAACATAAGGCTGCAGGGCATATTGATAGTGAAGAAGAGCTTAAACACCACTCAGACATTTTTGCTTCTCCTCCTTTGCAGGGAATCCTGATAATGACCCTTATCAGCTACCAAAGGAAAAGTAACATCTCTGACATCCCTGGGGAAGAGTGAAGCCTTATGCACTGCTGCTCTTGGGATACCGAAAATTCTCGTCATCTCCCAGAGAGCACAGCTAAGAAACAGCCTTAGGTAACTCAATCTTTTTTTGCAAGATTCCACCCAAGCCTCTGTCCAAACAGGAGATGGGGAGGGAGAATAAAACATATAGTAGTTCTGACCTCATCAAATATCTCTAGATAAAAAGAGTCCACACCCGGGGGAACAGTGCACTGAATAACTTTGTTCCAGCGGGGGTTCTTGGCTCCATTATGTGCTGTTGGAGTTTCATACACAGCATACCCCAGCCGTATTCGACAATATGGATCCATGCGGGTCATTCCATAGTTCTTTGCCAATTTTGCCTGAAAAGAAAAAAAAGCCTGTAAGTGTATAATATTTAGATTGACTTGAGAAGTTAATTACTATTAGTTCACAAAACCAATCAGATATTGAACAAAGGACTAGAATCAATTATAAGGTAGACAGGAAGGAAAAAAACCCCGAAGAATAAAAACAACAGTCAGACAAAAACATAGAACAGCCAACAACACCATTAAATGTCTGGAGACCTTGAAAAAGGAATGTTTTTAACCTGTCTGTTGTAGAAAATACCTATCTTTACCACAGGTAAAATAAGTTACTTCATACCAGACCAAAAAATACATGATTACAAGGAAATAGTAATAATTTCCATTTTTGCCTATGTAGCTGCTCTCCAATATGCAATCATAAACTTAATGTGATAGGTAGCCTGTCCTCTTTCACTGAAGTACTTTTAAAGGATGAAATACAGAAATCCAGTAGCTTCAAGAATATCACACAATACAAAAGCACAAACTGCAAAAGCCCCAACTGAGGTAAAACCTAGTAGAACATACTTTTCAAAGCAATTAAACTTAATTCAGTGTGTGCGTTTGATATTACTCAATTCAGTGGGCAACTTAAGGTCTACATTTCTATAAAACTAGATGAGGTAGAGAATCAGAAGATGTCCAACATACTTTTGCTGTAACATCACAGGAATAGAAGAAAACAAGTTGATGACAGTCTTGAAGACAACACTGAGTACAGCTGCATAGCTATGCCAACATAGAAATCGGACTTTTTGGACATGCTGTTTCTCTGTCCTCTACTAAGCAGCCTATAGCTCTTTTTATAGTAAGACAAGTGACAAAATATGGTGCCTAAGATGCCTCCCACCTACAGGACATTTAAAGAACTGGAACAATTGAGACTTGCATAAGATTTAGTCACAATGGCTGAAGCTCTGGCCTGGAAAGCACTTTTCTCCTTCAGGGCACATGCTGGTTCAGTAATTCATTCATTAGAGCTGGTGAGAAGTACCTCAAACTGTTCTTTGTAAATGTGGGTTTAACAAAGTATAAAAGTTGGCACCTAAATTATGCACTCTCTAGAGACTCTGAAGTCCTGAGATTAAGCCGCTTACCATAAAACTTCACCAAAAGAAAAAACAGCATATGAATTGTCTGTCTAGTAATTTCAGAGGACACAATGAACTGTGCTTAGACAAACTCACCACCCTTCCTATATATCTGCAAGGAAAAAACCCAGTAAATTACCTTCCCCAAAACATTTTCTGATCTTCCACCATTTTATTAGTAAAGGAATTAAGGCATGCTGCTCTATATATTTTATCAACACATATTGAAATACAAAAGACTTCAACAAGCTTTTTATGTTCCATAGGTTAACTATGCTATGGTAAGTCTCCTACCCAGAATGCCACATGCCTTAAAGCACAGCCAAGATTCCCACATCATTCTTGCATAAACTCTCAGACAGGTACAGAAGACTATCTCTCAGGACGCCACAAGGTTGTACTGCCATTCAGAGGGACTTTGACAGGCTGGAGAAGTGCGCAGACAGGAATCTCAAAGTTCAGCAACAAAAATGTAATGTTCTACCCCAAGAAGGAATAACCGCATGCACCACTACAGGCTATGGGCCAACTGGTTGGAGAGCAGCTTTGCAGAGAAGGACTTGTGGGTCTTGGTGGACACCAAGTTGGAAATAAGCCAGCAATGCATCTTTGCAGCAAAGATGACAGACAGCACCCTGGGCTGCATTAAGAAAAACACAGCTAGCAGGTCAAGGAAGATGATTCTTTCTACTCAGCACTGGGGAGACTGTATCTGGAATACTGCTCCTTTAGTTCCGAGCTACTCAGCAGAAGGCATGGTCATACTTGAATGAGTCCAGCAAAGGGTCACTAACACAGTTAAGGGCTTCACAGAATGAGTGAGGTTGGATGGGACCTCTAGAGATTGTCTATTTCAAGCTCACTGCTCCTTGTAAAATGTTTAGGCAAGTTCCAAGTGTCTCCATGGATGGAAGCTCCACAACCCCTTTGGGCAATCTGTTCAGATGTTTGACAATTCTCACAGTAAAAAGGTTTTTCATATATTTAAACAGAGGTTGCTGTATTTCAATCTGCGCTCACTGCACCTCTTTCTTTCCTCTAGATAGCAACTGAAAAGAGCCTAGCTGTCTTCTTCATAAATACCTGATGGCAGGGATTACTCGTTGATAAGATTCCCCCCCCAAGACTCTTCTCCAGCTCTCTCAGCCTTTCCTTGTATATAACTCCTTAATCCTTGACTGGCCTGGGGGGTAGGGAGGTGGGATAGGGTTTGGACAAAACAAATTCCGGAGGTCCCCTCTAACTTCAACTATCCTGTGATTCTATAACAAGTGGTTATTTACAGACATGGCATCAAGAATAGTGATTAGGTTTTATTCTTCATGGAAAGTAAGTATTTTTTTCTTGTCTGCACAAGCACCTAAAAATAAATGAGAATTGAACCAGATAAAGACCAGTATCAGCTCCATCAGTTCACCAATCCAAACAGGAATCTGGATGTTTCTGTGCATAGTCACTCAAAGTGAGATGCAAAATTCCTTCTTGAACACTGTACTGTCTGCCTCCGTATCTGCCCCGGGAACTTCTGCCATCTGTACTGACTGGATCAACATCCCATGACAAAAAGCACTTTAACCTGCCCAAGCAAACAGCCAAAGATGAACCTATAGAGTAGCATACAAATTGCTAGAAACTGCTAAAGACTTTATACAGACATGGCATCCTATTTGATATATGTTTTGTTTCCTTATAGGCCTGAGGTTTAACCTGAATCATCTATTCCCAGCTCTGCAAAAAAAATATTCTAAAGCTTCTTCCGCTATGGTCTAGAAGTGGTAACATTTTTCTGCTGTTCAAAGTTTTTTTTTAAACACCTCAGAATTAGAAAGAGGGCTGCAATTGTATACAATGAATGAGTTCAAGTGTCTAAACCTTAGAAGTAATAAACTTTGAAAAAGTATTACCCCCAGTTTTCAAAGGAAGGATATCGGTTATGAAGGAGCAAACTGAGCAGTGAGAGACATAGAAAGGAAGGATCAGTGCCTCTTTTCCTGAGAGACAATATATAGATTTACTCCCCAATAAGTACCTCATCATGGAAGCTGTAACCATATGTGTACTATTCCAGGCTTGGTCCTAAATTTGAGGTTAAATATCTGTTTGGTATGTTTTTAGGGAATGACTTGAAAACAGCACTTTTAAGTAGATGAGGTGCATTAAGTTAATATGAAGAACATCTGGTATGCTAATGTAGATAAACAGAATTATGTTAAGACAGGTAAGATTTAAAACCTAAAATTTTATGCATAATCAACGCAGGCATACAATACTGCCAAGAGATAAAAGAAAGGATAACCAGGGAAAAGAGAAAACAGAAAATAATGAGCTAGGACTATGCATTTGTGATTAATAAGAAAGCCTGCAGAAAGCGCAAGGAAAAACAGCAAATGCATTAGAGGAAATGGGGATAGAACAGAGAAGTCACTTAAGGAAAAATATGTAAGGCAACTGCAGTTCCCTACAATATTCTCAAAATTGCTAATGTCTTCCAACACTAAGTGTTTCTACAGGAAGCCTTCTTAACAGAAGTTTTCAGAAAAACCTGTTCACTGTGAGAAAAACATGAGTTTATTTGATTATGTGCTATAATAGCAAGGTTTATAGGAAATAGCTGTACCATGTATGATGCAGCTATGAAACTGGAAGAAATGCTGATGACAGAAACACGAAGCTACAGAAACTTCAAAAATTACTCATTCCCTATATACAAGTAGTTTAGTAACTCAAGTAATTTACTAACTCAAATTCCAACACAAAATCTTTTTGTGGCCACCAAGCAAAAAAGATTGTGTTAATTACAATTACTTAATTGTACAAAGATGGTACAATTTATACCTGTACTACAGTAATGCTGAGTCTGCCTACTGTCCCCATTGGTCCTCCATACTGTAGCTGCTGAGCTGCCTGGGCATCCAGCTGGATTTGCTGTTGCTGCTGGGTTGGGGTAATGCGAAGAAAATCTTGAGGAAGCTCACCAACGTATACCTTAAAAAAAGAAAAGAAAAAGAAAAAACCTTCAAACATGTCTTTCAACTTTCACAGTGGAAAAGAAAGAATATAAATCAAAGAAAAGCTTAGCAAAAACATTTGGCAGATTTTAGCCTAGTTTTGACAGCGTGAACAAAGAACTAATTAAATGACAAAACTGCCAACTCATATAGAGAATGTTCTCATATTCACTTTCAAAAACACTGATTTCCAACATAAGCCTCTGAAAAAAAAAGTAGGACACAGAGCCAAGGCCGCTCTGTGATTAAACATTTAAGTAGTCCACACAAAAGTCAGAGCTACCAAGTTTTACAACCCATTCATATATGACATCTGATGGCACACAGCTCTTTCACTTGTTCATCACTCATGTTGCATCCAATCGTTCCTGCAACAAGACACAGCACCCCGCTTCCATCTGAAAAGGTCACTTTCACAGGCATCGTCAAGACGGATCATAAAGACGATCCCTCCTATGAACCAAATGCTTCAACACAACTAAAAATCCTTCAACATAAGAAAGATGCCCTAATGCTTTCCCAGTGTTAAATACCACCAGCCTGCAACTAACTCTGGGGACAATTTTGGGGCAAAATCCCACCATACCCAAAACAATAATAGAGGATTTCAAAACCTGGTCTATCACAAGAACGAACCATGAGAAAAAATTCAAAGTAGAAAAATCTTAGAGCAACTCCATCACATGTTCCGCTATGAATCAGCACTCACCGTGTATTTTCTGATAGCTTTATGGTAAAAGAAGGGAAAGTTTCTACCTATTACTTGTCAATTCTATTACTGTCATTTCAACAGCTCAGGTTGTTTCTACGTTTTAAAGGCTCAGTGAACATTATCAATAACACATTTAGGGAGCTCATCATGTTAAAGTAACAAGCATATTATAATAATAAATTTTAAAACGCAAATGAAGTGGCATAGAAAATATATAATTAAACTGTACTCATTTCTGTTGACTATAGAGTTGCTTACATATTTAACACAGAACCGTCCACTGCATCAAGACAAATGGCAGTGCAATTTCTTACGTTGCTATCCCAGGCAAGATTACTCAACTGCATATTTGGCAAGATGCAAGCCTACAGAACATACTTTAAGAAGTTAATAGGCCTCTAGGACATAGCTTTTGAAGATCAGACAGCACTTGCATGTCAAGATTGCATCTTGGAGATAGCAATAGTCATACAAAACATGATTAGGCAAGACAGTCCAAGAGCCTCAGGATCCTGGCAACAGTAGGTGTTACATGCCAGAAAAGTTTGTCAAAAAGCTAAGGAGGAAGTACTGAATACCTGCTGCTAGGCTATTAGGAGGGAGGGGAAAAAGAAAATCAGTTTTGCTTACAAGCATCTTAAAATTTTACAATTAATATCCTAAGTAGCTTAAAAAGTGTGGGGGGGAAATGGGGGCAGAGAGGGAGAAGACTAAGCTAAAAGATAGTGCTAATATTAAAAGAAAGCTTATTTAAGTTAGGCTGGAAATTAAACAGGGTCTTGTAACAGCCTTCTCATTAGAATACATGTTATAAAAAAGGGAGTTAGTTTTAAAATAAAACGTAATCCATTTAGGGAAGATTTGAAATGGCACCAGAATTAGCAAGGTGATGGCATTTACAACACAGCAGGTCCCCTCCAACCCTTGACCTCTAGGAATTTTCAAATCTGGTATTATTAGCATCTCTAAGAATAGACATCAAAGATGTCCCATAGCCACAAGTGGTGGCTGCAGCCCTGAAATTACATTCCCGTATGTGCAAGCTCCCTCTGTCAACTTCTCAGAAAACAGGATAGCATATTTTGTCTCAACCATCTTAACATGGACATTGGAAAGCTTTAATTCACTCACAAGTGAGAAGTCTAATAATATCTTTCACTTTTTAAAATTTAAGTTACCCAAATAGTGCTCCAAAATAAAATATATAAACTAGTCTCTGTACTGAGGTCCAAAAGGGACAAACAAAATCCGCAGGGAGACCAAAGTTTTCTTAGAGCATCTAAGCTGATTTTAGGTCATTCAGTTATCTCACACAAAGCTACATTCTTATCCTGGAATCGCAGAGCAGACATACACAGAAACTGAACAGCTAGCGTAACTAAATTCTCCAAAGATCTGACTGGTAAACCCCTCCAAAAGGAAGAGTGGGGAACAGGAGATGCATATGCTACCATCCTAAATGTTCTGCTCTGACTGAGATCTGGTACCCAAGTCCTGGTGATAATGTTCAATAAAATAGCTGAGAGATGCTTATTGAGGAAAATACACTACTGAGTTCTTATGCAAATTGTCAGTTGATTCCATACTGATAGAGACAAATCAGTAGTGAAAACAGGCTAATTTATGTCTGCCTCAAAGCATTTAAAAGAAGGCACATAATTGTCACCTCCAAATCTGATTCCAAAATACAAAGTTACATAACTGGAGTTCAACCACAGGTTTCATTTTTACAGCAAGGAAAACATAAGTGACAAGCTTGTATCACTGATCCTACTCAACACCCACTTTACAACAAATGCACTTCCTTCTACTATAACAACATTTAAAGAAGAATGTGAAATTCAACCCTGCTCTGCTGTTAACTATAGACCAAAAAAATTAATTCCATTTAACATTTGAATTTTACTAGAACTCTCTTTTCAAGCAAGACAGCAATATGACAGTGCTGTGATAAAACAACAACTCAGAGGACAAATGTTGAGCAGGCATTCATAAAAATAAGCCTGCCTTGTTAATTATTTCCTAATAAACTTTATTGACAGCATTGCATATAAAGAATATGAATTATCTAGAAACAGAATAATATTGCCCTTCCTATCTGCCAAAAGTACCTAAGAACTAGTTTTGAGGACCTTCAAAGTGAAACATTGCAGGTAGGAAAACTGAATCTCAACTTCTTCAAATTGAAGGCGGTGTGATGTTCTACAGCTATTCGAGCTAATTTAGGGCTGAGCCGTCTCAGCCTCACCCTCCTGCTTCTTCTCACCCCCATTTCTTCTGCAACATTAAACGGTGCCAAGGCAATTGTAACCTACGCTAGTGCAGAGGGCTGATCAGAAGAAAATGAAACAAGGTTGGAGGCAAACAGAAGAGGAGGGGAAGTCATCAGGGCCCTTACCTCACTAACTGATCGTGTGAGTACTGGTACCTACACACAGGAAAGGGAACGCAGAGCTGAGGACAACCACAAATGCCCTGACTTACGGAACCATATGCTGAGACACAATACATTCAGGGAACCATAACTAAGGTTTCCACACAAGCAATTACCAGGACACTCCGATACTAGGTTTTAGAAAAGTTATATGTTAAAGAGCTTTAAATACCTAGCTACTCAAAAAAGTTTTAACCATTCTCCTTTAAATAGTTTTATTGTTTTTAAGAAAGAAGTAGTGAGTGAATGAGAGAATTCTGAACTATTACTCTGTTTTGCACACTAAAGAAAAAATTTGGACCAGATAGGATGCATCCAGAGGTCCTGAAAGAGCTACCTGATACTTTTTCAAGGCTACTCTTTTATCATCTTTGAAAGGTCATGGAGATTAGACAAAGTCCTCTATAATTGGAAAAAACAAATGTTATACCCAGCTTTCAAAAGGGCAAGAAGGATGACCTAAGGAATAACAGGCAGGTCAGCTTCACTTCAGTTGCTAAGAAATTCATAGAGCAAGTCCTACTGGAAGCCATTTCTAGACACAATGAAAGAAAAATCAGGGACTAGGAATAGCCAGTCTTTACCAAGTTGTTGGTTTGTTTGGGTTTTTTTTTTTAAAAAAAAAAACAAAACCCTAATGAGCCCAACTGCCTTCTGCAATAAAATTATTGGAATCTATGAATAAGAAGAGAGCAGTAAGTATCAAAGCTGGGTCATTACAATCTAGATGGATGGACCACTGGATGGATGAAAAACTGGCTGGGTCACTGAGCTCATAAGTTGAAGTTCAGTGGTTAATGACACTGGAGGTTGGTTAAAGGCAAAGTTTCTCAGAGGTCTGAGACTAACTTATGCATCTAATATTTTTCTTTATCAGTGAACAGAAGTGAAGACAGAATCTTACCAGTTTCGACGATGACACCAAATCTGGGGGAAAAATGACTTCATGACCTGGTTTCGGCTGGGATAGAGTTAATTTTCTTCCTAACAGTTGTCATAGCGCTGTGTTTTGGATTTAGTATTAGAAGAATCTTGATAACTCACTGATGTTTTAGTTTTTACTAAGTAGTGCTTATACTAGGCAAGGACTTGTTCAACCTCCCATGCTCTGCTGGCGCACAAGAAGCTGGGAGGGGACACAGCCAGTACAGCTGACCCAAACTGGCCAAAGGGGTATTCCATACCATATGACATCATGCTCAGTATATAAACTGGGGGGAGTTGGCAGGAGGGCAGCGGACAGGCTGGTCAGTGGGTGGTGAACAACTGCATGATGCACCACTTGTCTTGTATATTCTATTATTTTCCTCTGCTGTTTTATTAAACTGTCTTTATCTCGACCCACAGGTTTGACTTTTTTTTCTCCCACAATTCTCTCCCCTAATCTACTGGGGAAGGGGGGGAGTGAGAAAGCAGCTGTGTGGTGTTCAGCTGCCTGCCAGGTTAAACCACACCACTTGAGCTCAGGACCAAGAACCAGAGAGACAGAAGAAGTCACTGGCAGGAATCTCATGAAATTCAACAAATGCAAAGTCCTGTACTTTGGACAGAAAAATCCCTGGCACTGGTACAGCCTAGAGAACAGTTGGCAGGGCTGCAACTCTACAGAGAAAAACATGCGGGTCCTGGTGGAGAGCAAGCTAAACGTGAATGAGCAGAGCACTCTTGCAACAATGGAGCCTAACAGCATACTATACTGGATCAACAAAAGCCTAGCCAGTACGCTGAGGAAAAAGACTGTTTCCCTTTACTCAGCACTCATCAGACCACATCTGGAATACTACAACCCATTTGGGGCCCAGCAGTACATGAAAATTATAAACTTGAGTGAGCCCAGACATCCACCAAGACGGCTCATGAAAAGGGCTGTAGCACAAGACTTGTGAGGACAGACTGAGGATTTTTTAGAGTAGAAAAATCTTAGGATGCACCTCATAGCAACTTCCCATTGCTATAAGAAGGTCATTAAGAAAACAGAGCCAGGTTCTCTTCTGAGACACAAGGCAAGAAGAAAGGAAACCTCAACTGTCAAACTTGGGCAGGTTTGACATGAAAAAGGAGGAAAAATAAGTTCACCACAGCAACAACCACAGATAGGGACAAATTGCCCAGGAAGACTGCAAAAACTCTCACCTTAGAGGTTTTGAAGATCCTGCTGGACAAAGCCCTGAGCAACCTAGTCTGAATTAAAAACTGACCATGTTTTTATCAAGAGGTTGTACTACACGGACTCATAACATCTCTTCTATCCTGAACTGTTCTATGATTCCATAGAACTCACGTTATAGCATGACACATCCCCAGTTGAACTCCTGTAAAAATGTCATCAAAGGCTCTACTTCAGAATTTCAATTAAGAGATGGACAAAGGAAAGAATATAACAGCAATTAAGTTTATTACATGTACAGATCTTTGCTGTTTGGTTTTTTGTTTTGGGTTTGTGTGTGTTGGTTTATAAATGTCACCAAAATAAAAAAAAAATAAAATTCATGGACTGCAAGGTACCAGACATTTCTTCTCCCATTCTTATTATTTCCTCCTGTTGCTAGAAATTTCCTATCTACTTTGTTGCTGCTGTATGTCTACCCATAAAGGCTTTATGATTCTTTAGCCACCACCTTAACCGTATTTTCCCTTTCCCCCAATTACACCACCTATATTTAGTCTTGGCTAAGTATTTTGCCATAAGCTACTGCCTCTGGATTTTCCCAGCACATTTACATTTCTTCAAGACATTAAAAATTAAATATTTGCAAAATACATTCCTGTAGCGGAGGTGTCAAATCAGGTAGGTGATATAACCCAAAATAATATTTGTTCTAATCTAAAGTGTTTGGTACTCCAATGAAACCACAGGTTCAGGGTGACAATGGGAATTTAATGCTACACAGCTGAGTTAAGAAATCTTAAGCTTTGGAATAATGACTCAAAATGTGCAATTACTCACCTAATAAGGCAAGGGCTCTCAACATTGATGAGCTACCTTGGGCAGTGTCCTGACCCAAGGGGAGAGTCTCTGACTGAAGACTCACTGCTCTGAGGAGGACCAACTCCATTTGCCCCCCTGCGGGACTCTGTTTACACCCTAGTTGGATATGACCTGTGGTCATAGATGGCCATGTCCATTCCTATTACCTAAGAGCTCTATCTACCGGTGACTGTGTACAAGGCAACAGCCACAATGAGCAGTAAGAGCGCAAAAAGTAAGGGTGTGCAGCGGCTGCTATGTTTCTATGTTCAGGAAGCCCTGGTCTTCATCAGGACAGGTGCATCTGACACACAATTCCATACTGCAAAAGTACAACTTTTAATAAAGTTAATAAAGAAAAAAAGTTTGATTTTACCGAAGAAGAAATCAATAAGAACAATTGATTACAATCAAAAAAGTTCCCTTCTTCACTAAAACAATAATTTGAATTCCTGCTAAGCATGGCAGGAACTATGGTATTCAAACATGAGTTAAAAATTAAAGATAGAATGAGTGTCCATTGACATCAAATTCAAGAAGCATTTCTAGCATATTTGAGCCATGTGGATTTGTTTTGCGCTCAAAGTAACAGAGGAATACCACTGGGAAAAGCCATAGAAACAGTTCAAAATAAGGAAACCCGTGAATTCACATTGGGATTAGCATTGAGAAGGATGATTGTCATCAGTTCCAGGAACAGGCTTCTGATTTTTCTACACTACCACTAGACATACCAATACACATCCTTCTTTCCTCCAAGTCTTCATTAAAAGAAAATGCTATTGGGTGCAAGAGGAAATAAGCCACTTAGTGCTGTAAGGTACTTCTCTTATATGTTAGAGAGCAAGAACTTAAAAATACTACCAATGCTGCCCTCAATATTTTCTGTCAAAGGAACACATTTCAGAGATAACATCGTAGCACTTAAAAAATTAATTTACATTTTCCTTAAACACACTCAATGGCATCTTACTCCCTCAACATTTTAAGCAACTTCCGAAATCCAAACTGATTGCAGAAATGTGTCTTTACGAAGTTTCCACCTTCACAGGTCAGGATTTTAATACTACATATATGAACATTCTAATAAGGAACGAAATATCTAATAAAATACTCAATTATACGCAGAATTATCAACACAGTTATTTTGGTGGCAGGACTTTGTATTCAAAATTGCTCATGTGACAGCATAACATATTGTAATACTGGACAATGCAAACAGGAATTGCTTCTTTGTCACCTTCGTTCAGAAAAAGATATCAAATTTTGAAGTCTCAAACATCAAGGAAAATCAGAGACAACACGACTTAGATAGTTAAGTGACAGTATTAGGACAAGAAAAGAGAAGTAACCATAAAAATAGCCTGCCCATTAGAAGATTTCCAATCATCAGACTGGTGATTATTAGGGAAATTGCGAGCAGAAATCTAAGTAGTCCTAGCTTGGTACTTGATCTAGTTTTGGAGGACCTGACATTTGCCAGCAGGGTGAATAATCACAGAGATTAACTGTGGGTGTGCTTGGCTAGCTAAGGAATGACAAATGCAAGACTTTAGTGTCTCTCAGACTTAAAGTGAAGCCTAATCAAACTGTTCATTAATAACTCATTTGGAACGGTATCATTTAGCAGCCCTTATATATTCAGCTCTAGTTCAGACTTCAAAAGCTTCAGATGACAAGAAATCACAAAACATAAAAGCATGCTAATTCCACTACATCCCGAAAACCGCCAGAGAAATCTGTATTCTAGCAGAATATTTACCAAAACAGGATGAATTCCAGTTTTGTTTCATCTGAAAAACTGAACAGCAATCAGAAGTTTTAATTACTCACCAAATAAGCATGGTCACAAAGCAGAAAGCACAGGTATAAGAACAAGACCAGCAGCAGTATAGCAGCATACTTTCTTTTCGTACCTGAAGGAAACGACCTCGAATATTTTCTTGCCTCTTCAAACAGAGACAGAACTGTTCTCTGCAGCACTAAAGAGAAAATGTTTCCCAATCCTTTAGCACCATTTAGTGGCTATTCATTTGTAATGCAGTTGGATATATAAAACCAAGTAGAATTCTATCTTCTGCTCTAGAGAGAATTAAGAAAGGCAGGCATGTACCATATCAGAGAGCTCACCTGTGAATGGCAGCTTACTATTGCATAATTTATTCATTCATTTGAAAACATTCAAATCTCTAAAGTGGTTAAGACAAGGAAGAAAAGCATACACAACAATGTTAGGAACACATAAGAAAAAAGGTATTTGTATTATTTTGAGCTTTTTAGAGTAAAACATGTTACACATTGAGAGAATTCTAGCTGGGTACAATCACACCATCAACCTTTGGTGACAGCAACTACTTAATGCACCACAGATTCAAGCAGAATAGCAGTCGTTATCTTTTCACGATACCATCAAGTGAGAACAAAAAACTTAATTCACTCTTTTTACCTTAGTTCTCCATTTCAAAATTTTATTCCAACAACAGAATCATCATCACAATCCACTGCAAAACGAATCTATTCTGGAATATCAGACAAATGAGGCATTTTAAGGAATTCAACTGATCATCATATAACACCGCTGTCATGAGATAACAACAGATAGTGATGCAGTTTTCAAGATTAGCAGTTTAATAATTCACTTTGGTCTTTCATCAAGGCTGCATACACACACCAAAAAAGTAGTTGTTTCTAGAAAATAAAACACAGCAGTTTAAATTGATTACTTAAGAAAAATCTTACTTCACCCACAGAGCAACATCATATTATCAATTACTACCAGATCCTTCCACCGAGGAGGAAGAGACAGGAGCAGCGATTCAATCGAGAGCCGATGTTATACCACAGTTATACACCACAGAGTAGAACATCCCAGTGCGGGGTAAGATTATTCCAGGGCAAAACTAGACAGTAACACATTCCTAATAAACTATCAGTGCTAACTCCCAGAAGGGCGTTAAATTGGTTTTAAGACCGCTCAGTTCCTCCCCCCAACACCCCCCCACACACACACATACATACTACCACTGAACGCGTCTTTCGGCACGTTGCCTCCTGAAAGCTGGAAGATGAAATGTCGGAGACAGGTACCTGAATCCGCCCACCCCAACCACGAAAACACAAAGCTCTACTCCGCTTTAAAGGGACCGAAGCTTTAGCTTTAGCTTTAGCTTCGGTTCCGTTTAAGCCGTTCCCTCCTTTGGAAGGCCCGTAGACAAAGAACGGGCAGAACAGCCTCTTCAAGCCCTACACGCGAATAGGAGGGACTTTCCCCTCCCCTTTCCCAAAGCCTCTTCGCAAGGCGGAGAGTCAGGAGAAGAGGCAGACTTTCCTTCCCCCGCCCCCCCCTCCCCCCCGTATCGCGGCAGCCTGGAGAAGAAGAGACGTCTTTTCTCTCCTCTCTGCCACGGGCGGCGAGCGGGGGAAGGGAAGAAGGGACACAAGAAGGGCGAGGC
>NW_009259490.1:1270351-1279783 GCF_000687185.1 Egretta garzetta | reverse complement strand
GGGAGCGAGGCTTCGGGGCCGACATCTTGGGGCCGGGGGGCAGTGTGCCCCGCCGGCCTGAGGCAAACCGCGGCCCCCCCGCGCGGGGAAGAAGCGGGCAGAGGTTGTGTGCGGGACTCCACCGAGCGCTCCCCCCTGGGTTTTGTGCCAAGGGGTGCGATGTGTGTCAGGAAATGACTTTTTGCCTGGCCTAGGCGGTCCTTTCGGCAGCTGGCCGGGCGTTAGTGGTTTTCCAGAGCGGAGGCCGGGACCTCCTTCAGCTTGCTGAGCAATTGCAGCCCTTTCCAGAAGAACAAAAGCGGCTTTAATATTCATCCGAGTGCTGCTTTGGGAGATAAAAATCTCATCATTTCAAAGCCTATTTAAATAACATAACTGTTTCCTGTTGTTAGGATCTGCTGCACGAATTTAGCCCTTAATTAAAATTCTAGCGCAGATTTCGGCAGCTGGAAATAGAACAGTGCAATTAGGAACGCTCCAAATATAGGACCAGCTTTTTTTCCACACTACCCTAATATCTGCTTGGAGTGGGAACAGCTTCATCTTTTTACTTGTGTCTTGATACTCAGAAAAATGAGTACTACAGGATATAATTGATTGGGAGCCATTGAACAAATATACTTGATGCCAGCTGTAAGCCAACCAGCCAGCTGAAGAGAAAGGCTGTAACGTTCCCTCTTACCCCCATCAATGGTTCCTCTGCTGGAAGCAGAATTCAGGTCAACCTACAAAACCATTGAAGCAAATCATCCTTCCCTTGTTCCTACCACTAGAAAAGAAACCAAACCTGAGAAGACATGGAATTTTTTTTCTTTAAAAGGAATGGTAAATTCACCCCCTCTGTTTTTTAGTTTAAGTCTCTAAACAGTGCCTTGACGTAGGGGTATTTTGCAGGGAGAAGGGCTTAAGTTTCTTAGAGGAAGCTAAAGGGACTTGATCTTTTTTGTTGCCTTTCGTATAGGCCTTTCAGCAGAAATAGTGCACTATATGAAGGGGCAATGCAATGGACAGTTAAGCCAAGTGATTAAGAATATTCAGCATCTTAAAATGTTAGATATGTGCCCTATCTGTACAAAGCTTGTGTACTGATACAGTTACATTAATTTACTACAAATGCTATCCAGATGTAGCCTCCTTCAGGAAACTCTCCATTTCTTTGTACTGCATATACATGCAACCAAGTTTCAATGAATAAATGACAGACATGGGTAAAACAGTAAGTAAACCCTACAGAGGTAAGGGAAGGTGATCAGTGCTTATCTCCATAATTACAATCTTGACACCATGAGGGCAGGTTGGAGGGAAAAGGGTGTTAACAAGCCTCATTGCTATTCTTATGTCTATAACCACACAAGCTAGGAAATTACATTTTGGCTAAGTCGTAGGCAGTTACAGTTTTATTTACCGTGGATTTTGTTCTAAGACCTGGTTTAGTCACAACAATTTCAAAGAGACTAGAAATGAGAAAACATTATTGTCTCTATAAAATTTATATCAATAGAAAAAGTAGTAGTATTCACTCAGAGATTCTTGAGATTTGTTTTCCTCATACAGAGATGCAGCGACTAGAGTGAACATTGTGCCTTCCTGATGGCACCACCATTTTCCAACTGCATCGTTTCTTTTCCTGTTTTATTATTATTCCCAGGAAATCCACATAGAATCTAATCACGTATTTTTAATCACCATTTTTAATCTATGCAGTAAATGAACTGTTGTTAAACGAGCCCCTAGTCTCCCTAGGGGAAATTAGTATCTGAAGGTGGCCTGGAAACTCTACAAAAATACCGGCTTTGCCATCTGGTGGACGTCCACAAGAACAGCAAGTAGCCTTCGACCAGAAAAGACAGGTGGGTTTGTTTCCCCAAGTGCGATATCACCGCAAATAGGGAGCACTGGTGCAAAAACGTTAGGCGAGGCATCTGATGTCAGTGTAGTAATTAAAGTGGGAATGTAAGCCATGGGAAAGGTGAGAGAACAAAAGTCATTAAACCCTGTTATTTGCAACATATGGGCATCATTAAAAAAAGGTTGAAAGGTAATTAAAGAAGCTATAATGACAATAAATTGCATTTATATTGTAATAAAAATTTAGATGTCTGTTTCTCCTCTATCATTCTTTCATTCTGATTCCCAGTCTCTTCTCTGTTCTTCCCAGTTCTTCATCCGTCACTCCCAGAATCTCCCCTACCCAGATCTGCCCCTTTTTTCCATTGCCCCAACAGTTCTTTCCTAAATGCTTCTACCCCTTTTGCATCTCCTCTCCATCCTCTCTTTTCCTTTAACACTCTGTTTCATCTCCTACATTTTTCTATTCAACTTTGCTACAGATTTGTCATAAGCCCCATATTCCCTGAAATTTCACCTGGAGCTTCCTGTTCACATTTTTTATAACCTCATCTCCTTGCTCCCAGCTACTGGCTGGGTTAAGAGGCAACGCATGTTTCTGAGCTCTCCGTGCTGCTTCCCCAGTACCAGGTCAAATGCCAGAGATGACTATTACCTTTGCTGAAACCTTTGCCTGATGGGGTCACTAATACAGTTTATTTTCTGTAACCAGTTGCCTATTTTTATGAAATTTCTAAGAGCTTAATATCTCTGAAGACATTAAGTAAAAATCAATGGAAATCAGACAGCAAGTTGGAGATGTGTAGACACAAACATAGTCCACATAGTGGGGCTGCTTGAAAATTATCAAATAGGCATTGCTCCCTAAGCTGGCTCCAGAATCTGAAAGTGGATACCGCCTATGCTTTTCTTCATAAAAACAGAAACCAATGTCTCATGGAGGGGAGGAGGGGAGAAGAAGAGCAATGCACATGATGCTGTCCTCACTGAAGAACAGTTACAGTGGAATTCCTGCCAAAATAATTTTGTGCTCGTTCACAAAACCAGAAGGGACGCTTCAGAGGATGAGGAGAGTCTGATGCTATGGGGGGAGCGAGGGAACACGAAGCTCAGTGGGATAGCATCTAGCTATTTAGTAGGTATTTATTTAGCACTCAGCATTGGGGTCTAACTCTAAAACTGAAACCTGTCACATCTACAAAAATGTAACCAGCAGTAATTAGTGTGGTGAGAGGACTACATTTGCACCTCTTTAATAGTGCCCTTTTAGGAAGGTCAAGCCTCCCAGTTTATTTAGGTAAAATAGATAATAATCCCTCAGTTAGGAGGTGAACTTCACACTGTTTGTTAGCTGATCTCTTTCCCAAGGAAAGCTCACAAATGAATTGGGTGGTTACATTTTCTGCCATTTTTTCTGTCAATTAGAAGTATCTGTCACGATACTGGGGAAGTTCCCACAGTTGTT
Source organism: Egretta garzetta (assembly GCF_000687185.1). Taxonomy (NCBI): domain Eukaryota; kingdom Metazoa; phylum Chordata; class Aves; order Pelecaniformes; family Ardeidae; genus Egretta; species Egretta garzetta. Next base: position 1,276,470 of record NW_009259490.1, on the reverse strand, counting down.
TAAACTCCATTTGTTTATTGTGGCTTACAAAGACAGTGAAATCACAGGAATGTGTTTTAAAATGCACTCTTACCTGAACTAAAGCTGGTGCATAAAAGCAGAGTAACAAATCATGGCTGCGATTTGTTTAGTTCAGAGATATTAATCTGGCCCTGCAGAGATTGAAGAAGGATCTCACAGTGAAGTAGCAAAATGAGTTTTGGGTTAGATTTTGTAGGTGTTACAAGCATACAGGAATATTGCGGGATGGCTATGCATCACTTGCATCGCTGGCTTGGGTCTCAGACAAGATCAGCCCTTTTCGCCATGTCCTCATAGGACTTCAGATGCCACACAAAGGTACAATCCTGTTGCATGGGAAAAAGCATCTTTTGCAAAATGCAGAGCCCAATTCCACCATCATTTCTTATGCAGTCTCCCAAAGCTGACTTGAAGTTAATAGCAGGCAAGGGTGACAGTGGAGAAGGCCAAAGGGATCCAGGGCTCTGTGGATCCAGTCCATATCAGAGTGGAAGTGCAGAAAAAGGAAAGTGATGTTGCAGGCTTCAAGCTACAGAAAAGCCCCTGGAGTCTTCATGTGCCGAGCACAGCTTCTCAGGATGTGTGTGGCCTCACATAGGCACTGGACACAGCGCCAAACACGCTACAGCAACGGAGCGCAATGCTAATCTTTTGTTCATGGTACTAGCTCAAGCTTGATGATGTACAACAGAGCTGAAACAATAACATGGAAATCCCAGATGGCATTCAGGCTGGCTGTAACAAACAATAATTTCCACTTCAATAGCATGCAAGGTACTCACAGCACACTGCAAACTTTAATTAATCCTCACAGTCCAGTTGGGATGCAGAAGGATTACATCCCTCATGACGAAGGAGAGAGAGCTCCAGCGTGAAACATGGCAACTCTGTAAGAGCACACAACAACATTACCGAGGAATTTCAGCCAGGATGCGTACTGCATTGAAACTACATGGGAAATCAATTGGATAGACTGAAGAGAGAAAGAATTAAATAGAAACTGAAGCTAAGAATAAGTGTTGCATCCCTCCCAACACCAGGCCATGAAACAGAGATGTTAAACAGCAGGCAACTCCACAACCACCGCATAACTTCATACCCCAGCGTTACAGCTACTGATTGAGCTAGATGAGTATTGGCAAAAGTGTTGTTTGAGCAATTGCGAGGGATTCTAGCAGAAAAGCAGAGAGCACTGCCGAGCAGCTAATAAGTGCCTGTTCTTCAGTCACGCTGCATTCAAAATAGCTTTCCAACAGAGGAAAAGCAAATTCTATTGGCTTCAACACCTGGTTGAGCAACTTAATAAGGACAAAATTGGAAGTTAGAGCTGAATCATTATTTATTTTATAACTACATCTTCATCACACAGTCCACTCCAAACTGGGAGTTATTTCATTTCAAATCAAGCTCGTGCCAGGTTTTTCTGTAGGCTCATTCAGCACAGAGGTGAGGAGAAGGTTCTTTGAAAACAATTTCAGACAGCAGCTGCTTCAGAGGAGGAGAGCAATCTGCAATCATAGGAAGATTTTTTCTTTTTTCTCCAGTTCTGCCATGCTTTTCCTGAATTGTATTTCTTAAGCGTATTTTTAATGCACCGGGAAAATTGTGGCAGTGCAAAGACTGTATTTAGTGTTATTTGGGTAACATGTCGATTTCCAGACAGCACTTCAAAAGAGATGAGCAAACAGTTATGAGAGCAAAATGTTTCTGTCCTGTCCAGAATAGACAGAGAAAACAGCTTGTTCCTCTCATTGAAATTACCTTTTATGTATTTGAAAACTGCTATTGTTTTACCTTAGTTTTCTTTTCTCTGAAGTTAAGCTGTTCAGATGAATGTCAAGTCTAAATTTAACCCAATTCCTTCAGCCTTTCCTTTTAAGTATACTTTTATGAAGCTTGATAATTTTTGCTGTCTTCCTCTGTTTTTTTTTTTTTCTCAGTAGGACCACACCTTCCTTGAAGTATCCAAAATTGGACACAGTGTCCCAGCTGGGGCACAGACAGCTCCAAGGAGAGCTGAAGAATTACTAAATGTTTTGTAGGGGATAACACTGGCTATAAATTGCAGTAAGGTTTGCCTTTTTTTACAGCAGTATAACATTGTTTACTCCTGTTCAGCCTATGATCTATGCTTACATCCAAATCTTTTTCTGCGATGCTATTACTTAGCTTGTCCTTCCTTGCCTTCTGTTTTTGCAGTTCATTATTCTTGTCTAAGTGTGGTGACCTGTTTGTTTTTATTGAGTTGCATCCTCTCAGCTCCAGCTCAAGTTGTTCTACAATGTATGTGTTACGTTTGATTGGCAAAAATACCTACCCACAGTAACTGTGAATAAATCAGCATGTTTGTTTATTTAAAAAGAAGCCACTTTCTTCTCTAGAGAGAAGTCTAGCAAATGAAATCTTCGCATCTTTTTTATTGAATCACATTATCCTTTTTTATCTAGATTATTTCTCAAATAAGAAAATTCCCTGCTGCCTCTTTTTTAAAAAAAAAACAGAATTCAGAAGTGATTATTTGAAAATAAAGACTAAGGCAACTTAGATTTTGTCATTCTAGTCTCACAGAAGGAGGACATGCAGCAGTCTCAGTTGTGACATCCATATTTGTACCTAGTACCATGCCAGTCTGTGAGTGGATATTGTAGGAATCCTGTTCACATGGTGTACGATTGTCCATATATTTGTTTCGTTTTTTGTTTGCTCTTTTCTTTGCTTTTCCCTTTTCTTTTTTCTCAGAAAATAAATGTGTTGGAAAGACACATTAAGGAGAGAAATGATGAAAAATAAGTGAAATGACACAGGAAAAAGCGACAACTTCCATCAAGAAGTTAAGGGTGTTATTTTAGAGTAATGTTAACAGCCCAATTTTTTTCAGATTTCTTCCAAATACGTCACACTCAATTTGTTCATATGTTTCTCATTTGATCTAATATTTTGTGTAGGCACAAGTAGTGCAAATTTGAATCTGTGCTCAACACAGCAAACGTTTCCTGCTGGTTTAGGCAAGGTACAGTTCCCCACACTTACAGTAATGGGCAGAAATTCTTTCTCCCCGACTCCATACCCAGGCAAGCAAACATTGCTGTTCTGCTTACTCAAGTTCATTATAGAAATCTTTGCTTATATGCAGCAAAACACGGTTTTTCTCCTTTGTACTTTAGCTAATTTGTTGCTCCTCCTCAATAACAAGATACACATGCAAATCGATATGTTCGCTCTCTCCTCTCTCCAGCTGCTGGTTTTTACAGAATAAGCACCAATTTTTTGTGTGTGTAAAAGGATTGAAGGGAGAGGGAATTCTGCAAGTTAAATGTCGTGCTTTCTCCCACTGGGTACTTCAATTTTATAGATATTAGTTTTTATAATTAACAGTGAATATTAAGAGGACTCCATGATAATAGGGGCTTTCAATAGTGATATTTAGCATGTTCTTTCTCTGGTTGGCTCTCCCTCTGTGTCTTTATATTTGGTGCCTAAGTGCCTGCAAGGAAATCATTATTTTCTGTTAGATGTTTAATCACAAACCTTGCAAGGAAATTTGCTGTTTTCCAAGCAGTGCAGAACTAACTTCATTACCACATTAACACGCTAGATACACTTGTCAGCTCTGAAGTCCCATCTTAAAAGTCCCTAGCCTATATTCCCTTTGGAAAAGATTATTTTCAAATAATACAATAGCCTGATTTACTATTTCCGTCTTTCCTCCAGAGGCTTTCTTGCTGAATGTGATGGGTTGTGGGGAAGAGGGTAAGTTGCACAGAAATACACTTGGTGCCTGCAGTGAAAGGATTCTTAAACATACCGGCTCTGGTTTCTTTGTGGTCAGATCCTCGGCCTCCTTTGAAGTCAGCACCAATGGACAAAGAGGGTCTGGAGCTCTGTCTAGGGAGGGACAGCGGTTTTGCTTCTCTGCAGAACTGCCTTACCTCAGCCTCAGGGGAATCAATAGGAGCTGCAGGAGTGTAGCACCTCTGAAAATGCAGCATATTTTACTTGTTAGCAGGTTTCTTCCAACAACCTCAAAGTTGTTAGGGTACTAGAGACAGCACTGAGGAAAAGCAATTAGATACTGAGTCAGCTGTAGCTTCAGAGTTCTCAAACATCTGGACTGGATGAGTCTGCATCAGTAGCTAAATATTTCAATTTCCCAACTCCTACTTCTGTTCACTGTTCAGTAGGTGTCACCATATAAGGTGTCACCATAATATTTGGTCACACAAGTACCTGAGCAAAGAAGAAAATTTTCTCCCTACAAGGGAGACTTCTATTGAGGCATTGTTCTTGTGTTTAAAGCTAATTGCTTTAAATACAAGGGCAATATTCATCTTGCTAGACTTGCTGAAGATCAAAGTTCAGTTTCCACAGGCTCTATGATCTCAATAAGTAATCTGGACTCGCCATGCTGCCTCTCCCCTCCCAAACAAGGTGATATTAACACATCTGTTGTGTGTTACAATTCTGCACACTCAAGGGCAGGATCTCTGTGTCAATAAACATGCATGGAATGTTTAGCACAAAAGGTCATTTTGGTCAAGGTCTTCAGCACTTACTGCAATATATAACATACATACTGTTAATTTACAGGAAGAAATTACAAACCTGATATTTAGAGCGTATACTTCATGCCTTTCTATCTTCTGAAAGTCTGGGAAAAGACTTAGAACAATGGAAGTGTTTTTTTAAGATAGAGGATACGCAGGTGATGTAATCACTGGTGCCACACGGGAGCTGCCAACAGGCCCCTTTGTTACAATTAGCAGGCTAGGTTTTCCCTGTGGCCAAAGGATATGTGCAACACACCCCAGGCCCGAATATCAAGCTGAATGTACAGCACAGCACAAGCCCGCACCTCAGGTACACCTCAAATTGTCTACAAGAATGCATGTGGAAAGAATGAATGCCAGAAAAATTAATGAATCCAATCAAAGAGTGAGAATGAAATTAGGTAGGAAAAGCTAGTTTTCATCATCTTTGTGTGTACAGTTTTCAGATTAAGAAAATTGCTGTTCAAAAGCAATGAATTGCTGCTGTAAGTGTGGTTTTAACTGAAGTTGCAATAAGCTGTAAAGAAAGCAAAAGTTTGTATAACACACAGATATATCTCTATAACACATATGTTCACATACCTGTTTCAAGTCACTTCTTGCTTGGCTTCCCTTCTGCTGCTTATAGGGTGGTGTAGCATTTTCTGGCACATATGGTGTCTTCAACGAAAAGGTGTTGTCACCTGACTGTAATTGTACAGATTTCCCCTGCAGGAATTCAGCCCTACAGCTATATTCAGAACTTGAAAAAGGTGTGAATTAAAAATATGACTTTGCCTTTTTTTTTTGTGATAACCAAGCACATAATTTTTTTTTTTTTTCTAAAATAAAGATGGGAAAGACAGAAACGTTGTAGGATTATCTGAGCCTTCTATACATCATTCATAAAGCCTCCAAATTGTAGAAAGGACAATGCTGCATATAGGCTACAGAAGCCTTTAAAGTTTTGTGTAAGCCACCCTCAGATTTTATGTATGTTATGCATACAGGACAGCAGCTGAAGCTCTGTTGAAAAATGAGGGCAACAAAGCTAGCTATCTACCACATTGCAGTTATCTTCTTGAACTCTCCTCAGGATATAGTGCTGGTTTTGGCTGAGGCAGAGTTAATATTCTTCATAGCAGCTGGTATGGGGCTGTGTTTTGGATTTGTGCTGGAAACAGCGTTGCTAACACAGGGATGTTTTCGTTACTGCTGAGCAGGACTTGCACAGAGTCAAGGCCTTTTCTGCTTCTCACACTGCCCCACCAGCGAGTAGGCTGGGGGTGCACAAGAAGCTGGGAGAAGGCACGGCTGGGAGAGCTGACCCCAACTGACCCAAGGGATAGTCCATACTGTGTGATGTCATGCTCAGCATATAAAGCCGAAGGAAGAAGAAAGAAGTGGGGGACGTTTGGGGTGATGGCGTTTGTCTTCCCAAGTAACCGTCAGGCGTGATGGAGCCCTGCTTCCCTGGAGATGGCTGAACACCCGCCTGCCCATGGGAAGCAGCGAGTGAATTCCTTGATTTGTTTTGCTTGCATCAGCAGATTTTGCTTTACCTATTAAACT